>NC_143416.1:17188724-17516428 GCF_059467195.1 Physcomitrium patens
TTAAAAATCTTGATATTGGCTTAGAATGCCACTTAAAGTCTTTTCACTAGTAGAAATAAGTATGGCATAAATGACACAAGGTGATCCTTCTTTTGCAATATGCAAGAAAGCACTTGCACGTAAAAATATAGGTTTAATTATACTAGACTTAAGACTTTCTATTTGATTAACTACACTCTTAGTTATACTTTCAGAAAAGTCAAGACTATGAGAAGTCCAATCTATTTTAGGATTATTTTTTTCTAACCATGATAAACCTAAAATGAATGGATGTCACGGACACAGAAATACAGACTCGAGATCTAACAAGAAGTTCAAGAAGAACTGGCAAGAACTAGATTAATCAGATGAGAATTACACTAGAGAGGTGAGCTAGAGCTCCAAGAGATGTGTTATCAAGACTGAAGAACTCTTCAACCTCGATTCCAATATATACTTCTATTTAGGAAGCTTCTCAAGCAACTTCTACTAACTATGAAGCTTCTAGAAGGTTCTAGAGACTTGCTTCTAGAAGATTCTAGAAACATGCCTCTAGAAGGTTCTAAGGATTATGTCTCTAACGTCACCCCCTCTTTTAGCTTGGAGGTTTTGAGAAGCAATGTTGTTGATCAGTACCAACGTAAAAAAATAAAGATCTGTCGCATAACGTCTGCTATGAACTCCAATTGTTATTCACGAGACAAGTAGTTCATCAGCCCTTAAAGCCAATGGTAGTGGCCCACTCCTTCAATTTCTGACCAAGCATAAACTTCCATTGTCGTATTACATGCTTTCCTGCTCGAGAACGCGCCGGGCGTCTGGTTGTAGAAGGTAGTATCGAGATTTGCCAATATTCAAGCAGTTTATCAGTTTTTGACTGTTGGAATATAAACAACTGCAAGAATACATCATAAATCTATACGGATGCCCTTTGACTGCTTGTCGAAGTCCTTTTTGCCCTAGTCGGTAGCTCTCTAGACGTTACAGAGAACCCCGAACAACCCAAACTGCTAATCTTCGATACCGCTTTATACTCATGATCTTGTATCCACTGAATGTCTTGTTAGATTAATCCAATAAATTTCAATCACTCCACATACTCAATCCTATAGACATCCTTTTAATTCTTCATCACAGACGTAACTCAATTTCACAAAACAGTCAAGAGTAATCAAACCCACTTCATTAAAAATCCCGATTCACCATTACAACACTGACTTCAACAACGATTGCCTCAATCTTCCCAAAACCCTATGAAGAAAAAAAACCCAATTCTCTGTCTTCTTTACCCGCCCGAAGCATGAAGCTAGCTCTTCCAATCCTTCAAAAAAACCCCCCCAAAAAAACTTATTCTCTCCTCTAAACCTTATCCTCTAAATTTCTTCAATCTTACGTCTTGGATCCGGAATTGGCTTCCATCGTCAAAGCTTAGATCCGAAATTGGCTCTCGCCGTCAGAGCTTTCTCCTCCATTTTTACCTTTAAGAGATCTTTTTACCGAAAACAACGTTCCCTGAAACGGCACAGAAAACAGAACAGCCTAAAACGGAATCGGAGCCCCGTAATCGGGACCACATTGAGTCGCCCAACCAATTCACGTCTCATATTGGATAAGAGTCCAATAATAAGACCTGGATGTTCCCGTAATTGGATCAAATTGGTCCTTCGCATCAGATTGGCTGATGCTCGAAGTAAGACCTGGATTTTCTCGTAATTAGACTGCATTGGGTTGCTCGACCAATTTAGGTCTCATATTGGGTAAGAGGACCTAGATTGGATGTCTTGAAATTGGATCCAATTGGCTCTTCAAACTACGCTCACCCGTTGTGTGAATTAGTCCTTTCCCTTTCTGCTGACTCCAGTTATTGGAATCGAACGGAGCATTTCAGTATGCCTCGGCTGACTGTAACGGGGTGACTAAACCTCGCCACTCAGTATTTGTACAAGAGTTGGTCGTTGCTCCCAATATTCGAGGTAACTGAACATTAATAAAAGTCCCCTTTCTTTATATTTTCACGGTATACTCGTATTACAACACGACATCTACCCCCTCTAAACCTGTGCATCCTCCGGTATGCACCAATTTATCCAATTGCTGTTTGATTCAGAATATATCGTCTACGTCTTTGTCCAGTTCATCTTCGTCACCTTTATTATCCAAATCACTTTCATCTTCTTGCTGCGGAATCTCTATACCTTCATTAAGGTCTTCCATATTCATCTCCGCGTGTCTTCGTTTAAATATTTTTACTCGCTTCCTTGCAATTGGTATTTTTAATTTTGTACCATCTAACTCTCGTAATGAGTAAGTCGCATTACCATGAACAGTTGTTACTACATATGGTTCAAACCAATGTTTTGAAAATTTCCGCAAAGTACTATGTTGATTATCCAGACTATTGTCATAAACAAGTACCAAGTCACCTTCCTCGATTGCTTTTGGTCTCAATCGATGTTGCTTATCGAATCGCGCCTTGTTTTGTAACCTTGTTCTTTTTAACCTTCCCAATGCTATCTGGACATCTTCCATTCTTTGCTCCAATTGTCGAATTCTAATAGCCAGAAGTTCTTTTCTTGTCAATCCATCTTCCCATGGTAGCATACTCCAAGTAAGTACCTTTTCTTCAATCGGCATAATTGATTTTTGACCTGTCATAAGTTCTACTGGCATATATCCTGTCATCGAATTATGTGTTGTTCGATCAACCCATAATGCAAATGACAAAAGCTGTGGCCACTCTTTAACTTTTCCATTACAAGCTTTAACTAATGCTTTTACAATCGGTGGGTGACCGCGTTCGCTTTTTGCATTCCCTTCCAGATTATAAGTAGTACTCAGTTATGGTTTAACTCCACATCTTTCAACGAACTTACAAGCTTCTTGTGCATTTAATTCTCCATGATCTGCAGTGATTTTTCCTACGCATCCGTAGCGGCAAATGACATCTTCAAGCAAAAACCTACAAATCCTATTTATAGATTTTGTCTTCAATGCTCTTCCTTCTACTTGATTTGATAAATCTTCACGAGCTAAAACCAAATATCTCATCTTTCATAACTCAACCGGCATAATAACCAAATCAACAACCCATTTAAAATGAATAGCCAAAGGATACGTAGAATGAAGACCATCTCGATGTCGGATATTAGAATACGATTGACAGATTTTACATGACTCTACAAATGAGAGTACATCTCGATACATATTTTTCCACCAATATCGTTCCTTGAGTTTAGCAAAAGTAGCCCAGATTCCTCTATGCCCTGCCCATAAACTATCATGAAACTCCTTTAATAATTTTAGTTTTTCTTCTCTTTTGCCTATCACTCGTCGTGGCATCCCAATTCCTTTCTTCGGTCTCTTCTATAAGAATCCATCTCGAAGTAAAAATCTATATGTTATTTTTTTATTTGTTTGATTTTTTCTGTAGACCAATTTCCCTGCTTAGTCAAGGTATTCAAGTAATGACCAATATCCAATAATTCTCCTTCATAAGATTCTTCAAGAAATAGCTTGTCTTCCCTGTTGAGATTTGATATTGAATAGAATTTTAATCCAACGTCATCAATGTCTTCAACCATTTCGTCCTCCCTCTCGTATCTTGCTCAAGATAGCATGTCTACTACTAAATTGTCCTTCCCAGTAACATGCTTAAATTCCGCATTTAGTGACTTAATATAAGCAATCCATCTCAACAGTGCAATATCTGGCGTTGAACAGTTAATAATCATTCCAAGCAATGGCAAGCAATCTGTTTCAATTACTACTACTGCCCCAATCAAATAGTCCTTTTTAGCTTTCATAGCCGAAACAACTCTCCAAAGTTCTCTTTTGACTTGCGAATATGCACGCTGACAAATACTTAAAACTTTAGCCCCAAATCGAACTGCAAATCTACTCCCATTTGAATCATCTTGACCCACAGCCCATCCAACGACAATTAGACTAGCGTCCACAGTAAGAATCACTGGTCTATTGCACTTATAATCAATCTTCCTCAATATTGGAGGTGACATCAGTAATTTCTTCAATCTTTGCATTGCCAGAATATGCCTTTCTTTCCATTTAAATCAGTAACCCTTGTGTAACAGTTCATATAATGGATCCGCTATGTGAGCAAAATGAAGGATCCAGATTCGATAAAATACACATGCACCCAAAAACCTGCAAACCTCTGTTAAAGAATCACAATCCTCTTTCATCCTTCCAATTGCATCAACTATAGTCAGATCTGGTTTTCTTCCGTAAGATCCACATAAATGTCCAACAATTACAACCTCTCGTACTCCAAATACGGACTTCATACCCGATAATGTAAGATGAACTTCTCCAAGCCGAGTTAAAATCTTTTCACAACCTTATATATAATCAACAACATATTTGTGACACCCCCTCATATCTAAAGTTTCATCCTTGTCTCCTTCTCTGCACCCTCTTATAGGAACATCATCCAGAAAAGGCATAGTGTTTTCCGGAATAAAATCTCTCAATACCTTATTCATCCCATTCATCATATGCGCAACTGAGTTGGTCGCGCCTTGAGAAAAAGTGCATATTCTAACCAATCCAAGTGGTGTCCTCATTGTTGTCATATCTCTACTTCTTTCGACAAGTTGAAATTGATCATAACCTGAATACAAATCACCCATTGAATAAATCGCCCTTCCAGCAAACGCCTCAATAAATTCATCCACAATAGGTCCAATTCCTGCATTCTTGACAGTTATTGCATTTACCGGTTGCATATCTTGAATAAACCGTAGTGACTCATTCTTCTTAGGTACCGTAAACCATCGACTAGAATACAGCACAAATGAAGGTTCCAATATTTTTCTCTTTAACTTTTCTTTTAATAGTTCCAACAATATAGATAAATGTGCCCTCGGTATTGGAATCGGTCTTAGATTCTAAGGTACATGTAGTATAGTGAAGATAACCATAGGTGTTATAATATTTGGATTCACACACCTAATTTCATGAGATTCGATAGCAAACGATCTACCTTGTTTAGCTAATATCTTTTTGAAGCAAGTAATTTCCTCCGATAATAAAGAACCATCAGAACCAATCTTCAATTCTTCAAAAGTCTCTTTAGTAAACTAATGTCCAATACTCATTGGATCTCTTAAACTCGCTTCTTTTGATGCTTCTTCCATTTGTTCTTTAGAATCTTCTGGTAATGGTCCAGCAACAGGCTTTATCTTCTTATCTGCCATTTTATATCTCGTCTCTACAGTGACTTCTGCTGCTTGAAAAGATTCAAGTATGGTATAAACCTCTCTTGAATGAATCTCAAAAATCTTATCATTATCCCCTAACCCAATAGATGTAATCAATTCCAATGAATCTTCTAATCCATTTTCTTCATAAACACCTAAAATCCTATCATCATCTTGCAATATACCTAATTTGCATAATTTTCTTTCAATATTATATAATCTTTTTCTTTCTTTTCTTTTAAAATCATCAACTTTCTTATACATAATATTTCCATTCTCTAATATACCAATAAAACTCGCATCCAAGGCACCTTCATCTTGCGAGAGTACCTCCTCTTTTGTACTTTTATAATCTCGCTTTACAGTGGTACCTACCCAAAATCCTTAAATCCTTCAACAATCTTTGGCAATGGTTTTTTCCTCAACCTATCTCAATTCCGTTCATGGTTAGGAGGTACTGTTAGAAATTGTACAGCTTTCCTCCCATCTTCGCTACGTACCTTTGCATAAGCAGAACCATCGTCAAGTACTTTTGTTTCCATCCGTGTTGCCGTAATATAAGGTTGTCCTAAAATCAACGGATAAGACGTTGTATCTTGAACAAAGAAATGTTGTTTCGTCGCAACATCCCCAATCCGAATTTTGATATCTAGACAAGCTCCATATAATTCGCCTAGGGTGTTATTAGCTGCTCGAATTGTCCATCCATGTTCCATATCAATTGACCATTTTTACTTCTTATAAAGATCTTTAGACATGAGATTTATTTCAGAACCATGGTCGACTAAAGCAACAATTGGTTCTTCTATATCTCCTACTTTCACCAATACCTCAGTAGTTGCCTTTGCCCAATGCTTTCGAGTATAATAGCTCAATGTTTCTATTTCTTTGTCACTAGAATCTTTGAAACGTATTTATTGATTATACCCATTCTTTTCATTTGTTGGTTGCTTGTAACCAATATCAACCTCTTCTTCATCTCTACATATTCTTGCATCAATAGCATGACTCATTCCAGTTTCGCCCATTAATTGCATCTTTCGCTTAATGCTGTCAATGATGACATCATGAAACTCCTTCTTTGCAATTCCCAAGACTTCTTTCAATGTGAATTCCACCTTAGCGTTTAATATACGTTCTTCCAACACCCCTTTCAAATTTGTTGCCGCTTCAATGTCAAAAAGTAGCTTATAAGCAATTGATTTGCCCTTATCTTTTGTCTCCTTTTTTTTTTTCTTCCAATGATGCTGAGGTATCCTTTACAGGCAATTCTTGTGAAGCTGCCTCCCGAGCCTTGTCTCCTCGAGTTTGCCTCTTAAAAGAATTTCCTTCTCTAGTATCATCAAAATTTCCTCGTCTCTTTTCATCCATCAAAGCTTCATGTTGGCTCTTAGCAATATATGCATGAACTGAAAGAGACTCAACAGGATCCTTCCAACCTGTTCTACCTCGTATTGTAGCTGCAATCCTCAATAACGCTTCTCGAGGTAATTTCCCTTCTTGTATTGTAGAAACGGCAGAAGCCCAAAACTCACTAGTTTTCATACTTCCACCAATTTCATCATCTACTCTAGCACCATAACTTGCACTTTCTCGTGCTGCTGTTTCATGCTCTTTTAGGTAATCTTGAACCAATGCTCTCATTCCTCCCTTGCCAAAATTGGTTTAAAGAAGATCCTCTCTATTTTTCAATGCTATCTTTCCATCTTTCGAGCAAATAATTCTTGCCGTATCATATTATTAAATTCATTGCAATCTTTTCTAGTGTGTGAAGCATCATCACACCAAATGCATCTTTGTACATATCCTTGTTTTGAAACATTCTTCGAATTATTTGTAGAAGTATTCTCTTCAAGTCTTGCTAATTTGATTTGAAGATCTCGCATTCCTCGTATAATTTCTTCCATTCCCATATCTGCTTTCTTTGATAAGAATGTCGAAGGTTGAACTGTAGGCATTGTTGGTGGTGTTGTACGTATTGGAGCTTTGGGTGCTTGTACTGTTTCCGGAATATTGCTCCTATCCTTCTTCTTTCCTCTTTTTGTAAGCAACCCCACTGCATCTTCAACGTTCTTCCACTTTGTTGTCAATCCTTCATCTTCTTCTTTGTCTTCAAGAAGGAGTTTTAATTTCCCTTGCAATTCTCCATCAGCAGCTTGAAGAAATAGATCAACTTTGTTTGGCTCCAATGTCAATTTTTCTACCTTCGACAATTGAGAGTACTGCCTCTCAGATTCCCTTAGTAGCTCTGTTGCTTGCAAATTCTTATTGGACCGTTCAATCCATTCCAGAAACAGCTTCTTAGTAATACTATCAACATCTTTCAAGAAATATTCGTCTTTCAATGCATGTAAAAAAAACCTCCCATGAATTCCCATAACGATCCGTAATCGATGTAATGTGGTCTCTTATCTCCGGTATCGTGGCAAGTCCAAATAGTTCAACCATTTTCTTCTCAGAAACCCGATTTAATTCCATTTCACGAACATAACATCTTAAATACCTTGAAATATTCCTCCCATCAAATTGATCAATTTTATTGACGATTGCTTGTAATGCTTTGATTGGCAAAGCTTCCTTTCGATCATTGCTTTGTTGTTGCTGCATTGATAATGAGAAGGCTTGAAACATACTAGCAATAGATGGATCCATGTGCATACCTTGTCCTTTAGAAGAATCTCCACCAGAAACTCCTCCCAAAAATCCTTCAAAATTTTTATTTTCGTTATTCATAAAATAAAGATAAAATCAAACGAAATCCAATACCTTCCACCTCAAGCTTTCACGTCGAGTTCACCACTTTTGTTGTATTACGTGCTTTCCTGCTCGAGAACGCGCCGAACATCTGGCTGTAGAAGGTAGTATGGAGATTCGCCAATATTCAAGTAGTTTATCGGTTTTTGACTGTTGGAATATAAACAACTGCAAGAATACATCATAAATCTATACGGATGTCCTTTGACTGCTTGTCGAAGTCCTTTTTGCCCTAGCTGGTAGGTCTCTAGACGTTACAGAGAACCCCGAACAACCCAAACTGCTAATCTTCGATACCGCTTCATACTCACGATCTTGTATCCATTGACTGTCTTGTTAGATTAACCCAATAAATTTCAATCACTTCGCATAGTCAATCCTATAGACACCCTTTTAATTCTTCATCACAGACGTAACTCGATTTCACAAAACAGTCAAGAGTAATCAAACCCACTTCATTAAAAATCCCGATTCACCATTACAACACTGACTTCAACAACGATTGCCTCAGTCTTCCCAAAACCCTATGAAGAAAAAAACCCAATTCTTTGTCTTCTTTTCCCGCCCGAAGCATGAAGCTAGCTCTCCCAATCCCTCAAAAAAACCCCCCCAAAAAACTTATTCTCTCCTCTAAACCTTATCCTCTGAATTTCTTCAATCTTCCGTCTTGGATCCGAAATTGGCTCTCACCGTCAAAGCTTGGATCCTGAATTGGCTCTGGCCGTCACCACTTTCTCCTCTGTTTTTATCTTTAAGAGATTCTTTTACCGAAAATAACGTTCCCTGAAACAGCACAGAAAACAGAACATCCTCAAACGGAATCGGAGCCCCGTAATCGGGACCACATTGAGTCGCCTGACCAATTCAGGTCTCATATTGGGTAAGAGTCCAGTAGTAAGATCCGGATGTTCCCGTAATTGGATCAAATTGGTCCTTTGCATCAGATCGGCTGAGGCCCGTAGTAAGACCTGGATTTTTCCCGTAATTAGACTGCATTGGGTTGCCCGACCAATTCAAGTCTCATATTGGGTAAGAGGACCTGGATTGGATGTCTTAAAATTGGATCCAATTGGCTCTTCAAACCAGGCTCACCTGTCGTGTGAATTGGTCTTTTCCCTTCCTGCTAACTTCCATTATTGGAATCGAATGGAGCATTTCAATATGACCCGGCTGACTGTAATGGGGTGACTGAACCTGGCTACTCAGTATTTGCACTGGATTTGGTCGTTGTTCCCAATATTCGAGGTAACTGAACATTAATAAAAGTCTCCTTTCTTTATATTTTCATGGTATACTCGTGTTACAACACGACACCTTGTCCACATTGTGAAATTGTCCTCCAAACACGCCTTCAGACTGACCATCGTAAGCAGGCTCGGACTCAAATACAATCACCAGTGATCAGTTACTTGGTATCTTCTATCGTCGTCGTGGTGTAGGCGGTTCTTGATCTTGGGGTCGCCTTCGTGAGCTAGTCAGTTGAAATAATCTGACTGACATAGTATCTATCTCTTGGCTATCCATATCAGAAGACCAAACTATGGCTACTGAAAAAATTCTATTTTATCTTGGAGAAAATAACTACAACAACTACGAATTTTGGTGGTGCTCTCCCCTTTTCTTATATTCTTGAGAAAGCAAGCTTCAGAAGGAAGCTATCGTCAAACTGGCTTAGGTTTATGAGGATGTTGTTGATGAAACTCCTATACCTTTTGCGACGCATTGGCGAGATTTTTAGCTGGCTCCCACGTTCGCTCATTAATGTCGTAGCCACACCAATGAACAAGATACTTTAAGTTGCTGTACTTTTGTCATGAATCCAGTACCTTTTCAACCTTGTATTCTTCATGGTTCTCGATCTCAATACTAGGTAGTGGACATTGTACTCTTCCAGGAAAAGACGACTCTCAATAAGGTTCTAACAAAGAAATATGAAAGACTAGATGTACCTTCATAAAAGCCAGTAATTCTTGACGATACGCCACTGGATTGATTTGCTTCTAGATGATAAATGGTCCCAATCTTCAATAGTCCAACTTATCACATGGTCGCTTGGTATTGATATTCTGTCGAAGAAGCCATGCTTTATCTCCAATTTTGAAAGTAGGTGCTTGATTCCGAAATCTATCTACAGACGCCTTGTAGGATTTTTGAGCGGATTGTAATTGAAGCTTCAACGTATTTTGAATCTCTGATAGTTGTTTCGTAAATCCTTTAGCTACTGGATTGTTATTTGTTGACGGACTCAATAAATCAAGCTTCAGATGATATCCATAGTTGAAAAAGAATGGTGTGTATTGAGTCGACGCATGGAGGGTGTTGTTATATGTAAACTTGGCTAGCGACAGATATGTGGTCCAATCGTCTTGCTGTTAGTTGATGCTGCATCGTAAGTATTATTCCAAGACTAGGTTTACCACTTCCGTTTGGCCGTCAGTTTGAGGATGAAAAGCCGAAGAAAGCTTGATATCCACCTTCAGTATCTCAAAGAGAGATCTCCAAAACTTTGATACGAATTAAGTTCCTCGATCTGATACGATATCATCTGGTAGTCCATGATATTGATACACATTATCGATGTCTTCTTGCAAGAAACAAAGTGCGCTATCTTTGTAAGCCGATCTACCAGGACAAAGATGCTGTCAAATGAGTTCGATGATGGAAGATCCGTGATGAAGTCCATGGAAACTGAAGACGATGGTCGACGTAGAATCGGAAATGGCTGTAGGAGTCCATAAAGGCGATGCCGAGGATTCTTAGATCTTGAACAGATGTCGTAGGAGAGGACAAAATCTTTCACATCCTTCCACATTTGGAGCCACCAAAAATCTCGAGAAATAAGCTCCAAGGTCTTGTTGAATCCAAAATGTCCCGCAGCTGGAAAATCGTGGCGAGATTGAAGAACTTGGAGTCGTACTGGTCCTTTTGGGATATACAACTGCTCCTCAAAGTATAAAAGATCTCCCTCCACCTTAAATTTTTTGTTATTGGTACGTTGCTTGATATCAATGGCTATTGAATCTTTAATGGTCGCGGCATATACCTGATTCAAGAAGTCAGCATCAATTGGCACAATAGTAGCGTAAAGCCAAAATTACTCTAGCTTCAACAACGTCGTACATTGTTGATTAAACGCTACTTCTCCAACCTTTGGTACAAGATATAATCTCCTCGATAAGGCATCAGATAGTCCTTGCTACTTTCGAGGTCGATAAGTGATAACAAAATTGAACCTAGATAGCAACATACTCTACTGAGCTTGACGTCGATTTAGAACTCGAGCTGACATGAAATACTCCAAATTCTTGTGTTCTGTGTATATGGTCACTAAGTGTGCAGCTCCTTCAAGAAAATAATGCCATTCTTGGAAAGAATCCACTGTAGCAAGAAGTTCCTTATCGTGGATCTCATAATTGATTTCAGTAGCAGAGAACTTTTGAGAATAGAATGCAACCAGATGGAGCTTCTTGTCTTCTTCCATTTGTGAAAGTACAGCTCCCAAAGCAAAATCCAAAGCATCAGTTTTTAAATAAAAGGCCTTTGTAAAGTATGGATGTACCAAGATTGGAGCCATAGTAAATGCGATTTTTAGGTCTTGAAATGCCTTCTCCGCTAGAGGTCCCCATTCCAGCTTATCTTTGCATGTCAATCGAGTGAGAGGAGCAGCAACTTGAGAGTAATTCTTGATGAAGATCCAATAGAAGTTGGCAAAGCCAAGAAAGCATTGTACGTCTCTCACCATCTTCGGAACCTCTCAGGACACGATTGCTTCCACCTTCTTGGGGTCCATCTTCAAGCCTTCCGTAGTCGCAATGAACCCCAAAAATTCCATCTCTATTTGGTGAAATAAACACTTTTCCAACTTGGCATATAGTCCTCGCTCGTGTAGTTTCTCTAAGACCAAACAAACGTGCTTTTCATGCTCTTCTTCATTTTTGGAGAATATCAAAATATCATCCAAATAGATGACAACAAAATCGTCAAGGTACTCTCGAAAAATGTCATTCATTATATGTTGAAAGACCGTTGGAGCATTGATAAGACCAAAGGGCATGACATTATACTCAAAATGGCCATACCTTGTACGGAACGTTGTCTTCCACTCATCTCCTTTCTTGATTCATACGAGGTTGTAAGCTCCCCTTAGATCAATTTTTGTAAAAATCCTTGCACATCCAAGTTGTTGTAAGAGACCAAAAATCAAGGGTAACGGGTAACAATTTTTCTTTGTTATCTTATTGAAGCCTCGATAGTCTACGCACATCCGCAATGAACCATCTTTCTTCTTCACAAATAAGATAGGTGCTCCAACTGACGATTTTGAATGACGGATGAAGTTCTTGGCTAGATTCTCGTCGATGTACTTCCGCAACTCCGCCAACTCCATCTGCGATAGATTGTAGATTGGGCCAAAAGGCGGTTATGCTCCTTCTTATAAGTCTATGGCACAATCATATAGTCTGTGTTTCGGTGGCATGTCGGCATTTTACTTTTGAAATACGTCTTTAAAATCCTTATATTGCTCAGGTATACTTGTTGTCGAGATCTTCTCCCCAGTAGTTAGAGCCGCACAAATGACAAACGGTGTGCCTTCCTTCGACGATCTTATAAACGCTCTTGCTCCAATGAATAAAGATTTCTCTATTCGGGATTTTCTACTAGGCTTGCTCTTGGGTGGTTTTGTGGAAAAGATCATCTTCCGTAACCTCCAATCTATGGATGGATTATGCTTTTCCAACCAAGAAAGACCAAGAATAGTAAGATTTGATGGGATTCTAATAATATTTAAAATAATATAACTACTATGGCCCTTAAACGTCACTTCTATAGGTTCTGATTCATGGGTGATACTACCAAACAATAAAGGTCATCCATCTATAACCTTAACGTGAACAGGTTTGGATTTTTGTACTAAAGGAATCTTATGATGCTTCACAAATTCTTTGTCTAAGAAACAAGCAGATGCTCTTGAATCTAATAATGCTAAGATTCTCAGTTTCTGAGGGCCAATAAGCAAAGGGATTGTAAAACAAAGGGCAGGTTGAGCAAAAAGAAAGGAACCTAGTTGTTGTTGCGATATTTCACTGTCCAGCCGCACGGTTCCTATTGTGGCTGGGCATCCTCGTTATCCTGAATAAACACGCCTCTAGTCTTGACAATACATCGATTTTACTTCTTGGAACAGTTTTCAACTTTGTAGCCTTCTTCACCACAATACAAGCATAGACCTTCCTCCATACGCCGCTTTTTTTCTTCTAGAGTAAGGGATTTGACACGTACCGCATCAATTTGCATGTCTTCTACCTCTGAATGTGAATTCATACTACTTGCCGACATAGTTGGGGTGTAGCGAATTATATGTTATCTTGAACGTTGGTCTTGGCGGCGTTGGAATAGGCAGTTATTGCACTTCACAGCTTGGCTAATAGCTTCGTTGAGCATTTGTGGATCAGGAAGAATTAATAGCAAATCTTTCACATCGTCCCTTAAATTCTAATAGAATTGACTCATCAACGCTTCTTTGTCCCAATTGATGTCGCATGCTAATTGCTTGAAGTCCGATGCATAGACTAATGTAGAGCACATCCCTTGTCGTAGTGACCGGATCTTTGTTGTAGTCCATCGAACCTTATCGTGTTCATCAAATGCTTCCACAAACGCCTCCAAAAAGGTTTCAAAGTTGTTTAGTATGAACGATCGTTTCTCAAACAAAGGAGCAAACTATGATAGAGCTTGTCCTGTAAGTAAGGTTCCAACAACCCCAATACGTGACTCCTCCATTGGATAGCGTTCGGGTTGTAAAACTGTTATCAACCTGATTTGGTTGACGAATCCTTCAAAACTTGGAATGCGTACCATCGAACTTGTCCAGAAGGCTAACTCGGAGCTCTTTATGTTGTAGAACCAGCGGTGCTTGTCGAACTTGAAGCAAAGTTGCTTCTCCAAGTGTAGAAGTTTGAGATTGGTACAACCTAGATTAAACCATTCCAGATACTCCATCATTATGAAGCCTTGCCATGACTCCTTCAATCTCTGCAGTTCTTTGCGATAACATAGCAAGGGCATTCATAATAGCATCCAACTTGGACTCCAAACTTTTCGTCATACTAATGTCTTGGCCCCCGGCCATTCTAAGAGAAAGACAGAAATGACTCTACAAGAAGACAATATTGGTTAAGAGGAGAGTACTCCGCAACCTCTAAAATGCCTTAAGAGCTTCAAGAAAAGGGGTAATCCATTCTCTCCAAGAAGAATAAGACTCCAATATTGTAACAAAAGAAGTATCAGTTTAGAGGAGGGCAATCCACAACCTCTAAAATGCTAGTACACTTCCAAACAGAGGGATAATCCACACTCTAACAAAGAAGAAACTAGCTCCGATATCCGAGGTGAGTGCAGTCTCGACAAATTCTCATGGACATAGAAATATAGACTCGAGATCTAACAAGAAGTTCAGGAAGAATTGGCAAGAACTAGATTAATCAGATGAGAACAACACTAGAGAGGTGAGCTAGAACTCTAAGAGATGTATTGTCGAGACTGAAGAACTCTTCAGCCTCGATTCCAATATATACTTCTATTTAGGAAGCTTCTCAAGCAACTTCTACCAACTATGAAGCTTCTAGAAGGTTCCAGAGACTTGCTTCTAGAAGATTCTAAGGACTATGTCTCTAATATCTTCTACCAACTAAGAAGCTTTTAAAAGGTTCCAGAGACTTGCTTCTAGAAGATTCTAGAAACTTACCTCTAGAAGGTTTTAGAAACTTGTTTCTAGAAGGTTCTAAGGATTATGTCCCTAACACTAGATTAGAATGAGATCTAATGATATTAAATATTACAAAGCTACTATGATGATTAGTTGCTATTTCTATAGGAAGGGTTTCATGAATAACATCTCTTGAAGACAACTAACGACCATCTATGACTTCTACATGAATAGGTTTAGTTTTCTTTACTAAAAATATGCTATGTCTTTGAGCAAATTTTTCATCTAAGAAACATGTTGAGGCTCTTGAACTTAGCAAGGTAGAGGCTTTGAGATGTTTAGGTCTTAGAATAACATTTATTGTAAAATATGGAGAGGATTCTGAGGAGAAGATAGGACCTTCACTAGGCGTTGTATAAGGTTCTAGCTGCACGGTCCCTATTGTAGTTGGATAAATTCATTTTTTGACATCCTATCTTCTTTGATCGTTGTACTCCTTATTTTATGGTTGTATCACTTCTTTGGGCAATATTGAGCAGTGTGCTTAGGTTCTCCATAATATAAGCACAATCCTTCCTGACGACAACGAGTCTTTTCTTCCTCAGTAAGAGGTTTAAAATATACTGCATCAATTTGCACATCCTCTACTTCAGAATGTACATGTTGAAGAGATGTTGGTGTTGCTATTGAATTATAGTAATGTTGAGGTCTACTTGTACGATTCTCAGATCAGAATTCAAAAAGGTATTTGTTGTACTTCACAGCAAAGTCAATTGCTTGACTCAATGTTTGAGGATCAAATAAGTTGAGCATTAATTTTTTTACCTCATATTGTAATCCATAGAGAAATTGGCTAATAGGTGCAGCATCATCTCACTTGATATGAGTTACAAGTTATCAAAATTATGAAGTATACAACGCTACTGATCGATTGCCTTATTGCAAAGTATGGATCTTATTGGTTGCAATACAAATTACATCATGTTCTCTACACATGGATCAAAATTCTACCAAAAAAGCCTCTAGATTATCTAATATTGGATCTCGTCGTTCAAAAAAAGATAAAAACCATGATAATGCTGAACCTGAAAGAAGCGTATTAATGAATTTAACTTGTGATCCTAAAGTTGGATAGCTTTGGAGTTGAAGTTCAATCACAAGTTGTATTTTATTGTTAAATCCTCTTAACTTTGATCTGGTGTCATCAAACTTCTCGAGTAGGACAATTCTTTGTTTTCTAATACTAGAAGGGCCTTCCACCATAAGAAAAGGGACATGATTTGGAACAGATGTTGAAAGAGCTCCAATCATTTCTATATCTTCACTTCCTGTCAATCTTGTTACTCTTTGTCGTGGTAAATTGAGTTGATGCATCACAAGTATTAATTTCTTCAATTGCTTTTATATTTGTACCATTGTTCTTTTAATTTTAGAAAGTTTTGCCATGATAACACTTAAAAAAGAGAAGATGTCTAATATCGCTCAAGACAAATAGAAGAGAGGACTTGAGAAAAAAGAAAATATAAAGGATAATATCATTTAAAAAGAGGATAATTATTGTTCTCGTTGTATTCAAGCTTCAGTATACCAAAGTAATTGAACTAGTAGAGGTGGGTTCGAACACAGGAAAAGACTGGTTATATGAATTGGGTCTGTTAGTGTCACAATTAACTATACTCTAGCTATCTAAAATCAATTATCAAACTAAAAAATACCAAAGCTTACTACTTTTGTCTTAATTCAACACATAATCTATTCTATGACTATGAATTCAACAATACTTCCATATTCTTATCAGTTCATTTTCCGCTCACTACCTTTGCCATTTATATATTCAATTACTGATCTCCACTTTACTTATTATGTACAATTTCTCAATTCAATATACAGAATTCAATATCTTCACTTAATACAATAGAATTTGATAATCTCAATTTTATAGATCTTCTCCAAAATGATCAGTCCAAAATCTTATTCCACAATATTCTAATCACAGTTTCAACAATACTTCTCTTAATTCCAATTCTTCATAAGAAAAATAAAAAGAGGTAGCACCAAGCTTACCTTGGCTTGCGACTTTCATAGTCGGACTCTTGGCTTATGACTCTCACAATATGGCTTCCAGCTTACAACTCTCACAGTCTAGTCCTTGGCTTATGACTCTCATAGTTTGGCTCCGATCTCTCTTTCCTCAACCTCTTTATCCTACCAAAAATATGATCCATCGGCCAACGGATTTCAAAGGTTATGATCCTTTGAATTCTTAACGATTTATTCCCCTAACAACCTACTGTTACCAACTAAACTGCCTAACTATCAATTTAATTCTTAAGGTTATCAATAATCAACTAGTAACTTACCACAAAGTTTATTTACCTTTTTTACAATAATCTACAACTTTTAATATCCTTATATCTTATCAAGAGAAAAAGCTAATCCACTCATTATCAAAAGTAGACAAAGCTATGATAATGTAAATGCATTCTTGTCAATCTGTCAAGGATAAGAACATAATAAAAAGAAATAAAAAAGTGAAACTTTTCTCAAAGAAAGATGAAAAAATAGAAATAACTCAATATGTATATTAAAAAAGAAATTGAAATGGCTATTGCCAAAAGCCAAGAAAACTAGAGATCCTTGAAATTAGATTGGAAGCAAGAAAAGAGTTAACAAAAGAGAAGAAGGCTTCACTCTTATCTCTATATATACTATCTTACTAGAGGCTACATCATGATGTTCTATAGGACCTCCAATATGTGTTGACTTTGTAGGATACATGCCTTGACTTACAAGGTAAGTTTTTCTACATGTCGGCCACATAGTTAGATTAGTCTTCAAGCTAACAACACGTGTGGTACATGGGTAACTTGTTGATCACGTTTTTAATCCAAAAAGTCAATTAAAGATACCTATAAAGTCAAAACAACATCTATGAAGCTTCTAAGAAGCTTCTATAGCAAATATCATAGAATTAACTTACTTTTACTTACTTTTATTTACTTCTATCTATTTATACATGTAATTATTGGCTTACATGCATATGTCCATGATATCACCTTATGTCATTTATGCCATACCTATTTCTAATAGTACAAAGACTTCAACTGGCATTCCAAGCCAATATTAAGAATTTCAAGATGTATTTGAGAAGAAGAACGTCGATACTCTTTTAGAACATTTTCCCTATGACTACTCAATTGACCTTCAAGAAAGAATACAACCACTATTTGGACCAATCTATAGTTTATCACAAAATGAATTGGTTGAACTCAAGGAATATATTGAAGAAAAACTGATGAAGAATTTCATACGCCATTCCAAATCGCCAATAAGAGCTCCAATCTTATCTGTAAAGAAGAAGATGGATCATTGCGGATGTGAGTTGATTATTGTGATTGGTCGTTTTACTTATTCCAAATTAATCTAATGGGAATAAACCCGTATATGGAGGATTCAAATATTGAAAATGATTAGTTGCTTAAGCGTTCAGAATAGGGTCACACAATTAATTACCTCCTGAATGTATCGTCTCTATTTCTAATATCTGAATACACAAAGAAACTATAATCTCCTCCTTCACCTTATCGATCTCTTCCTTACAGCAATTCAGTCATACCAATAACTGCTATTTCCACCAATATATTCACCCTCATAATCTCCAACTATAATACTACGCCCTCACAACTTTTAGCACACAATTACTCTCATTTCAATCATTGGAATTCTTCACACAGAACTTCCATTCACATTACGGTGTTTCACACAAACACAGACTCATTCTTTCTGCTGAACTACAATCAAATTTCAGCATTCAATCTTTCTTCTTCTCAAATAATACCAATCACATTTCTATTCCATAATTCACTTCACAATATTCAAAAATTCTCAATCCTCTTATTCAAAGAAAATAACAAACAAAAGAAAAGAGATAGTACCAAGCTTACCCCGGCTCACACTATCACAGCAATGGCCCTTAATTAACTTCTACAACTCCTATATACTTTCCCTTGATTCTCTAGATTCTAACCATAATTCTGTAATTAACCGCTTTTAAGAATTAAATCACTCATTCGTCCTCTTAAATTTCCTATTATATGGACTATTAATATATTTTAGCAATATCTTTCAGAAATGAATTAATAACTATTCTACATAGCCCCACTCCTATCTGTGCAGCGTCCTCGCAAACACTCAATTGATACCTATCTAAAAACTACTTAATAAATCTCCACAAAGTTACTAATTCCTCTGGCCCACCTAATTAATCATTTGCTGTATTATCAAATGTAGGTTTGACCAAATCTGGTTCCAATTGTACATCTTCTTCCTCCTCCTCCAGTCCATTGATTCCTTCCTCAACTCAACTGAAAGGTCTTGATTGTACTCACTCAGTTCATGGACTTCAACTTCCAGTTTCAAGATCTGGACATCTCAAAGTTCTAATTGTTGTTACTGCTGACTCATCCATTCAAGAATATCTTCAATTGACACTTGTAACCGACTCCTCACTGTTAACTCTTATTTGGAACTACTACTTTCAAAAATACAAGAAATACAAGAAAATGGTACTCCAACCAATCCAAAAAAATACCACAAAATGACTTTAACTAGTGCCCCACTCGTATTCTTTTACTACTTGGTGATAATGACAACAGGTTATCCATATTGTCCGTGAAAGGTAATAGGAAGTTATCTTTCTTCGCAGCTGCATTAAGTTTCCAGAAATCCTGAAAAATTCGGATTTTCTCATTCTTCTTCGATACCATCACAATTGGCGACATCCATGCACTATGCAAAACATGATAAATTAAATCCACGTCGAGAAGTTTATCTAATTCTTCTTTCACTAAAAGAGAATATTTTGGGTTAAGTCGGTGTTGTCTCTGACGAAGTGACCTAACACCCTCCTCCAAAATAATCTGGTGCTCACATACATCAACCAAAATCTCTTTCAAATTCGCATACGACCACGCAAAGGTAGATTTGTGACAGACAAAAAACTGTTTCCAAGCATCCAATTCCGTATCGATAATATCGACATATATTTTAATTAGCCGTGGCGTTTCGTTGGTGCCTAGATTAATGGATTGACATATAGGATCTTCAACAACCTCTGATTTAATTGTCTTCTCCTGATCTGAATATCTTGTATTATCTGACATATGGGAACCACCCAAATCTGGTTCTAATGTGTTGACTCGATTGACTACGAAATTATTCATCCATTCGGCAATAGCATGATCCGAGTTAGTCGCGTCCTCTTGATATAGCAAATATTCACTGGAACTTCCACATTAGTAGACTCCTACCTTTGCTGTTGAAGTGTTTTGTCCTACTCCAAATTGTGGTGAACCTATAGCATTATCATCTGCCTCAATTGATTGACTCTCGTTGTCTGATGTAAATTCTGATTCTGGCAATTGAGATTCTCCATGATATTGTACCGAATACATCTGTAAAATAATCTAGTCATGACCTTTTCTAATTGTCAATGTGCCTCGGTCCCAATCATTCTTAGCTTTGGCTTGATAAAGCCAAGGTCTATCCAATAAAATGGAATACGATAACGTAGAACTCTGTAATCAAAATACAATATAATCGATTTTGTATGTCAATCCCACGATTATAGTGGCAATATTACATAAGATTCCCATTGGCTTTACCCGACTATGATTTTTCATTCGTAAGATCAATATCGTAGGTAGCAATTGCTTTAGATCCAAGTCCTCTATTGTATTTGCATTCATTAAATTCACACTGGAGCCACCATCGACTTGTACACTTGGAATTAAAATGCCATCAATTGATACATCGATTGTTGGTGCTCTCAGATCTGGATTTAAGCTAACTTCATGAATTTCTTTAGTGCGAGATCTTCGTCGTATTAGTGCTAAATTCAATGTAGATCGACATTTCGGTGCTACAGCCAAAAGTTGCTTCATTGTAATTGAAGGCTGAATAACATCCAAATCCTTCAAAATGTCATAGGATTCCATATTGAGAGTAATTCTCAATGCCGTCTTTCTTTTCATTGGTTTCGATTTTATTCTAATTGGCAACAATTCCTTCCTAGCGATTGGGATTGCCGTTGGTAACTTCGCCAACTTTTCTACCACTAAAGGTTCCTTTAATGCGTAAGCACTGCGTTCACTACTTCAACACGATGTACTAGTAAGTCTCATTCAAGAGGGCCTTTGTCCTCCGTCGGTTGACTTGTTTGTATTTACTGGTCTCGATTATTATAATTAAAGGACGCATTGCACTGTTGATAAGTATGACCAGATTGCTTACAATTTCCACATATTGCAACATAGTCATCATTGGCCCTTGAATTAGGACATTCACTCGTATAATATCCAATTTGTCTGCAACGATAGCAATGAAGTAGTCTCCTGCCAACACGTTGTCGTATTACGTGCTTTCCTGCTCGAGAACGCATCGGGCATCTGGCTGTAGAAGGTAGTATGGAGATTCGTCGATAGTCAAGCAGTCTATCAGTTTTGACTCCTGGAATATAAACGATTACAACAATGTACCGTAAATCTATACGGATGCTCTTCGACTGCTTGTCCAAGTCCTTTTTGCCCCAGCCGGTAGGTCTCTAGACGTTACAGAGAACCCCGAACAACCCAAACTGTTAATCTTCAATACCACTTTGTACTTACGATCTTGTATCCACTCACTGTCTTGTTAGATTAACCCAATAAATTTTATTCACTCCGCATACTCAATCCTATAGACACCCTTTTAATTCTTCAATCACAGACGTAACTCGATTTCACAAAACAATCGAGAGTAATCAAACCCACTTCATTAAAAAAAATCCTGATTCACCATTACAACACTGACTTCAGCAACGATTACCTCCGTCTTCCCAAAATCCTATGAAAAAAAAAACCCAATTCCCCGTCTTCTTTCCCCCGTCCAAAGCATAAAGCTCCTCTCTCCCTGATCTCCAAAAACCTCCTCAAAAACTATTCTCTCCCCTAACCTTATCCTCCGAATTTCTTCAATCTTCCGTCTTGGATCCGGAATTAGCTCCCACTATCAAGCTTGGATCTAAAATTGGCTCGTACCATCTAGTTTGGATCCAAAATTGGCTCTCGCTGTCAGAGCTTTTTCCCCCGCTTTTACCTTTAAGAGATTCTTTTACCGAAAACAACGTTCCTTGAAATGGCACAGAGAACAGGACAGCCTGAAACAGAATCAAAACCCCGTAATCGGGACCACATTGAGTCGCCCGACCAATTCAAGTCTCATATTGGATAAGAGTCCAGTAGTAAGACCCGGATTTTCTCATAATTAGACTGCATTGGATTGCTTGACCAATTCAGGTCTCATATTGGGTAAGAAGACCCGGATTGGATTCTCGAAATTGGATCCAATTGGCTCTTCGAACCAGGCTCACCCGTCGCATGAATTGGTCCTTTCTCTTCCTACTGAATCCCGTTATTAGAATCGAATGGAGCATTTCAGTATGCCTCAGCTGACTGTAACGGGGTGACTAAACCTGGCCACTTAGTATTTGCACTGGAGTTGGTCGTTGCTCCCAATATTCGAGGTAACTGAACATTAATAAAAGTCCCCTTTCTTTATATTTTCACAGTATACTCATATTACAACACGACATCTATCCCCTCTGAACCTGTGCATCCTCCGGTATGCACCAATTTATCCAACTGCTGTTTGATTCAGAATATATCCTCTACGTCTTTGTCCAGTTCATCTTCGTCACCTTCATTATCCAAATCACTTTCATCTTCTTGCTGCGGAATCTCTATACCTTCATTAAGGTCTTCCATATTCATCTCCGCGTGTCTTCGTTTAAATATTTTTACTCGCTTCCCTGCAATTGGTATTTTTAATTTTGTACCATCTAACTCTCGTAATGAATAAGTCGCATTATCATGAACAGTTGTTACTACATATGGTCCAAACCAATGTTTTGAAAATTTTCGCAAAGTACTATGTTGATTATCTAGACTATTGTCATAAACAAGTACCAAGTCACCTTCCTCGATTGCTTTTGGTCTCAATCGATGTTGCTTATCGAATCGTGCCTTGTTTTGTAACCTTGCTCTTTTTAACCTTCCCAATGCTATCTACACATCTTCCGTTCTTTGCTCCAATTGTCGAATTCTAATAGCCAAAAGTTCTTCTGTTGTCAATCCATCTTCCCATGGTAGCATACTCCAAGTAAGTACCTTTTCTTCAATCGGCATAATTGGTTTTTGACCTGTCATAAGTTCTACTGGCATATATCCTGTCATCGAACTATGTGTTGTTTGATCAACCCATAATGCAAATGACAAAAGCCGTGGCCACTCTTTAACTTTTCCATTACAAGCTTTAACTAATGCTTTTACAATCGGTGGGTGACCGTGTTCGCTTTTTGCATTCCCTTCCAGATTATAAGTAGTACTCAGTTATGGTTTAACTCCACATCTTTCAACGAACTTACAAGCTTCTTGTGCATTTAATTCTCCATGATCTGCAGTGATTTTTCCTACGCATCCGTAGCGGCAAATGACATCTTCAAGCAAAAACCTACAAATCCTTTTTATAGATTTTATCCTCAATGCTCCTCCTTCTACTTGATTTGATAAATCTTCACGAGCTAAAATCAAATATCTCATCTATCATAATCCAACCGGCATAATAACCAAATCAACAACCCATTTAAAATGAATAGCCAGAGGATATGTAGAATGAAGACCATCTCGATGTCGGATATTAGAATACGATTGACAGATTTCACATGATTCTACAAATGAGAGCACATCTCGATACATATTTTTCCACCAATATCGTTCCTTGAGTTTAGCAAAAGTAGCCCAGATTCCTCTATGCCCTACCCATAAACTATCATGAAACTCCTTTAATAATTTTAGTTTTTCTTCCTTTTTGCCTATCACTTGTTGTGGCATCCCAATTCCTTTCTTCGGTCTCTTCCATAAGAATCCATCTCGAAGTAAAAATCCATATGCTTTTATTCTTATTTATTTAAATTTTTTTGTAGACCAATTTCCTTGCTTAGTCAAGGTATTCAAATAATGACCAATATCCAATAATTCTCCTTCATAAGATTCTTCAAGAAATAGCTTGTCTTCCCTGTTGAGATTTGATATTGAATAGAATTTTAATCCAACGTCATCAATGTCTTCAACCATTTCGTCCTCCCTCTCGTATCTTGCTCAAGATAGCATGTCTACTACTAAATTGTCCTTCCCAGTAACATACTTAAATTCTGCATTTAGTGACTTAATATAAGCAATCCATCTCAACATTGCAATATCTGGCGTTGAACAGTTAATAATCATTCCAATCAATGGCAAGCAATCTGTTTCAATTACTACTACTGCCCCAATCAAATAGTCCTTTTCAGCTTTCATAGCCGAAACGACTCCCCAAAGTTCTCTTTTGACTTGCAAATATGCACGCTGACGAATACTTAAAACTTTAGCCCCAAATCGAACTGCAAATCTACTCCCATTTGAATCATCTTGACCCACAGCCCATCCAACGACAATTAGACTAGCGTCCACAGTAAGAATCACTGGTCTATTGCACTTATAATCAACCTTCCTCAATATTGGAGGTGACATCAATAATTTCTTTAATCTTTGCATTGCCAGAATATGCCTTTCTTCCCATTTAAATCAGTAATCCTTGCATAACAAATCATATAATGGATCCGCTATGTGAGCAAAATGAAGGATCCATATTCGATAAAATACACATGCACCCAAAAACCTGCAAACCTCTGTTAAAGAATCACAATCCTCTTTCATCCTTCCAATTGCATCAACTTTAGTCAGATCTGGTTTTCTTCCGTAGGATCCACATAAATGTCCAACAATTACAACCTCTCGTACTCCAAATACGGACTTCATACCCGATAATGTAAGATGAACTTCTCCAAGCCGAGTTAAAATCTTTTCACAATCATGTATATGATCAACAACATATCTGCGACACCACCTCGTATCTAAAGTTTCATCCTTGTCTCCTTCTCTGCACCTTTTTATAGGAACATCATCCAAAAAAGGCATAGTGTTTTCCGGAATAAAATCTCTCAATACCTTATTCATCCCATTCATCATATGCGCAACTGAGTTGGTCGCGCCTTGAGGAAGAGTGCACATTCTAATCAATCCAAGTGGTGTCCTCATCGTTGTCATATCTCTACTTCCTTCGGCAAGTTGAAATTGATCATAACCTGAATACAAATCACCCATTGAATAGATCGCCCTTCCAGCAAACGCCTCAGCAAATTCATCCACAATAGGTCCAATTCCTGCATTCTTGACAATTACTGCATTCACCGGTTGCATATCTTGAATAAACCGTAGTGACCCATTCTTCTTAGGTATCGTAAACCATCGACTAGAATACGGCGCAAATGAAGGTTTCAATATTTTCATCTTTATCTTTTCTTTTAATAGTTCCACCAATTTTGGTAAATGTGCCCTCGGTACTGAAATCGGTCTTAGATTCTAAGGTACATGTGGTACAGTGAAGATAACCATAGGTGTTACAATATTTTGATCCACACATCCAATTTCATGAGGTTCGAAGGCAAACGATCTACCTTGTTTAGTCAACATCTTTTTGAAGCAAGTAATTTCCTCCGATAATAAAGAACCATCAGAACCAATCTTCAATTCTTCAAAAGTCTCTTCAATAAACTAATGTCCAATACTCATTGGATCTCTTAAACTTGCTTCTTTTGATGCTTCTTCTATTTGTTCTTTAGAATCTTCTGGTAATGGTCCGGCAACAGGCTTTACCTTCTTATCTACCGTTTTATATCTCGTCTCTACAGTGACTTCTGCTGCTTGAAAAGATTCAAGTATGGTATAAACCTCTCTTGAATGAATCTCAACAATCTTATCATTATCCCCTAACCCAATAGATGTAATCAATTCCAATGAATCTTCCAATCCATTTTCTTCATAAACACCTAAAATCCTCTCATCATCTTGCAATGTACCTAACTTGCATAATTTTCTTTCAATATTATATAATCTTTTTCTTTCTTTTCTTTTAAAATCATCAACTTTCTTATACATAATATTTCCATCCTCCAATATACTAATAAAACTCGCATCAAAGGTACCTTCATCTTGCGAGAGTACCTCCTCTTTTGTACTTCTATAATCTCGCTTTACAGTGGTACCTACCCAAAATCCTTAAATCCTTCAACAATCTTTGGCAATGGTTTTTTCCTCAACCTATCTCAATTCCGTTCATGGTTAGGAGGTACTGTTAGAAATTATGCAGCTTTCCTCCCATCTTTGCTACGTACCTTTGCATAAGCAGAACCATCGTCAAGTACTTTTGTTTCCATCCGTGTTGTCGTAATATAAGGTTGTCCTAAAATCAACGGATAAGACGTTGTATCTTGAACAAAGAAATGTTGCTCCGTCGCAACATCCCCAATCTGAATTTTGACATCTAGACAAGCTCCATATAATTCGCCCAGGGTGTTATTAGCTGCTCGAATTGCCCATCCATGTTCCATATCAATTGGCCATTTTTGCTTCTTATAAAGATCTTTAGACATGAGATTTATTTCAGAACCATGGTTGACTAAAGCAACAATTGGTTCTTCTATATCTCCTACTTTCACCAATACCTCAGTAGTTGCCTTTGCCCAATGCTTTCGAGTATAATGGCTCAATGTTTCCATTTCTTTGTCACTAGAATCTTTGAAACGTACTCGTTGATTATATCCATTCTTTTCATTTGTTGGTTGCTTGTAACCAATATCAACCTCTTCTTCATCTCTACATATTCTTGCATCAATAGCATGACTCATTCCAGTTTCGCCCATTAATTGCTTTTTTTGCTTAATGCTGTCAATGATGACATCATGAAACTCCTTCTTTGCAATTCCCAAGACTTCTTTCAATGTGAATTCTACCTTAGCATTTAATATACGTTCTTCCAACACCCCTTTCAAATTTGTTGCCGCTTCAATGTCAAAAAGTAGCTTATAAGCAATTGATTTGCC
Organism: Physcomitrium patens; assembly: GCF_059467195.1. Taxonomy (NCBI): domain Eukaryota; kingdom Viridiplantae; phylum Streptophyta; class Bryopsida; order Funariales; family Funariaceae; genus Physcomitrium; species Physcomitrium patens. The sequence goes on from NC_143416.1 coordinate 17,215,399, forward strand.
CTTATCTTTTGTCTCCTTTGTTTTTTCTCCCAATGATACTGAGGTATCCTTTACAGGCAATTCTTGTGAAGCTGCCTCCCGAGCCTTGTCTCCTCGAGTTTGCCTCTTAAAAGAATTTCCTTCTCTAGTATCATCAAAATTTCCTCGTCTCTTTTCATCCATCAAAGCTTCATGTTGGCTCTTAGCAATATATGCATGAACTGAAAGAGACTCAATAAGATCCTCCCAACCTGTTCTACCTCGTATTGTAGCTGCAGTTCTCAATAATGCTTCTCGAGGTAATTTCCCTTCTTGCATTGTAGAAACGGCAGAAGCCCAAAACTCACTAGTTTTCGTACTTCCTTCAATTTCATCATCTACTCTAGCACCATAACTTGCACTTTCTCGTGCTACTGTTTCATGCTCTTTTAGGTAATCTTGAACCAATGCTCTCATTCCTCCCTTGCCAAAATTGGTTTGAAGAAGATCCTCTCTATTTTTCAATGCTATCTTCCCATCTTTCGAGCAAATAATTCCTTGTCGTATCATATTATTAAATTCATTGCAATCTTTTCTAGTGTGTGAAGCATCATCACACCAAATGCAACTTTGTACATATCCTTGTTTTGAAACATTCTTCGAATTATTTGTAGAAGTATTCTCTTCAAGTCTTGCTAATTTGATTTGAAGATCTCGCATTCCTCGTATAATTTCTTCCATTCCCATATCTGCTTTCTTTGATAAGAATGTCGAAGGTTGAACTGTAGGCATTGTTGGTGGTGTTGTACGTACTGGAGCTTTGGGTGCTTGTACTGTTTCCGGAATATTGCTCCTATCCTTCCTCCTTTCTCTTTTTGTAAGCAATCCTAACGCATCTTCAACGTTCTTCCACTTTGTTGTCAATCCTTCATCTTCTTCTTTGTCTTCTAGAAGAAGTTTTAATTTTCCTTGCAATTCTCCATCAACAGCTTGAAGAAATAGATCAACTTTGTTTGGCTCCAATGTCAATTTTTCTACCTTCGACAATTGAGAGTACTGCCTCTCAAATTCCCTTAGTAGCTCTGTTGCTTGCAAATTCTTATTGGACCATTCAATCCATTCCAGAAATAGCTTCTTAGTAACACGATCAGCATCTTCCAAGAAATATTCGTCTTTCAATGCATGTGAAAAAACCTCCCATGAATTCCCATAACGATCTATAATCGATGTAATGTGGTCTCTTATCTCCGGTATCGTGGCAAGTCCAAATATTTCAACCATTTTCTTCTCAGAAACCCGATTTAATTCCATTTCACGAACATAACATCTTAAATACCTTGAAATATTCCTTCCATCAAATTGATCAATTTTATTGACCACTGCTTGCAATGCTTTGGTTGCCAAAGCTTTCTTTCGATCATTGCTTTACTGTTGCTGCATTGATAATGAGAAGGCTTGAAACATACTAGCAATAGACGGATCCATGTGCATACCTTGTCCTTTAGAAGAATCTCCACCAGAAACTCCTCCCAAAAATCCTTCAAAATTTTTATTTTCATTTTCCATAAAATAAAGATAAAATCAACCAAAATCCAATACCTTCCACCTCAAGCTTTCACGTCGGGTTCACCACTTTTATCGTATTACATGCTTTCCTGCTCGAGAACGCGTCGGGCGTCTGGCTATAGAAGGTAGTATGGAGATTCGTCGATAGTCAAGCAGTCTATCAGTTTTGACTGTTGGAATATAAACGACTACAAGAATATACCGTAAATCTATACAGATGCCCTTCGACTCCTAGTCGAAATCCTTTTTGCCCCAGCCGGTAGGTCTCTAGATGTTACAGAGAATCTCGAACAATCCAAACTGTTAATCTTCAATACCGCTTTGTACTTACGATCTTGTATCCACTGTCTGTCTTGTTAGATTAACCCAATAAATTTTATTCACTCCGCATACTCAATCCTATAGACACCCTTTTAATTCTTCAATCACAGACGTAACTCGATTTCACAAAACAATCGAGAGTAATCAAACCTACTTCATTAAAAAAAATCCTGATTCACCATTACAACACTGACTTCAGCAACGATTACCTCCGTCTTCCCAAAATCCTATGAAAAAAAAAACCCAATTCCCCGTCTTCTTTCCCCCGTCCAAAGCATAAAGCTCCTCTCTCCCTGATCTTCAGAAACCTCTCCAAAAACTATTCTCTCCCTTAACCTTATCCTCCGAATTTCTTCAATCTTCCGTCTTGGATCCGAAATTGGCTTCCATTGTCAAGCTTGGATCTAAAATTGGCTCTCGCTGTCAGAGCTTTTCCCCCCATTTTTACCTTTAAGAGATCCTTTTACCAAAAACAACGTTCCCTGAAACGGCACAGAGAACAGGACAGCCTGAAACAGAATCGAAACCCCGTAATCGGGACCACATTGAGTCACTCGACCAATTCAAGTCTCATATTGGATAAGAGTCCAGTAGTAAGATCTAAATTTTCCCGTAATTAGACTGCATTGGGTTGCCCAACCAATTCAGGTCTCATATTGGGTAAGAGGACCCGGATTGGATTCTCGAAATTGGATCCAATTGGCTCTTCGAACCAGGCTCACCCGTCGCATGAATTGGTCCTTTCTCTTCTTGCTGACTCCCATTATTGGAATCGAATGGAGCATTTCAGTATGCCTCGGCTGACTGTAACGGGGTGACTAAACCTGGCCACTCAGTATTTTCACTTGAGGTAGTCGTTGCTCCCAATATTCGAGGTAACTGAACATTAATAAAAGTCCCCTTTCTTTATATTTTCACGGTATATTCGTGTTACAACACGACAACGTTCAAGGATAATGGTATATAACTGCGAGGTCTGTTCCATGTCAGATGAGTAAAGGATCTTGGTTGACTTATTGTTACTATAGAGTCTAGCATTGGCTTCGTCATGGGTAGATATTGATGGTATCCTGATTGGTTCATCGCCAATCCGTGAGTATTGGATACACCTTCTTGGTAAAATTCAGAGTTTAAGAAATTGGAATAATTCCTATTTTGTTTATTCGCTCGATTTCCATTCCAGCCAAACCTATTATTCGTCTGTACTTGATTGACATTCCATGAAGTTGGTTGAGTCATTATCTGATTACTGAGTTGTTGTTGCTTCCGTAAATTTCAACAGTTGGTAGTAATATGTTTGCCCCCGCAAAAGATACATTGTATAGTCATTTAGGGTGGTGAAGGACATTTTGTTACTAAATGACCTTGCCCCTTACAATTACTGTACCAGACATTGGGATACATATTAGTTGGTTTATATCTTTTTTCTTTATCCTTGGCCAGATTCATAGCCAATTCATCTATTTTTTTCGTCAATGTTAACAAGAATGACTCATTGGGATCCCTTGATACCAATGCATTTGGTAATTCCTTCGTAGGTATTAGTTTTTGATATATGGAATAAGGCGCATATGGGTGTGATGATGATGGTGATACAGCTTGCAATAGAACATCATCCACTATTCCCTGTAGAATTGTATCATAATCATTCCTTCTCAGATAACTTTTCGATGTGTCATTCCAATTTGTCATTTGATAACCTCCTTGAGATGGAATCATCATGGTTCCAATTGTTAAGTTTTGGTCATAGTCACATTCCTCCCATACTTTTGCTCGCTTAAGAGATGATGCAATGGTGGCTGATTGGGCCTCCTTTATAAATATCTTCAATTCTGGTGGGTGTAGTCTATTAACCAATATGAACAACACAAACGATTTTGGTATTTGATTATTTGGCCATTTTCGAAGTATATCTGCTACACGACCATAATATGACTGTACAGCTTCCCCTGGTACTATTTTGTTGTTCATTAATTTTTCTCTAAGACATTCTTCAAAACCAATTGGTCAAAAATGGGCTAAAAATATATTTTTCAATGTCTCCCAATTGATAAGTTGTCCCATAGGTTGGCAATTATACCACTCAAATGTTGTGTCTTTCAATATCATTGGCAACCATTGCAACCAAATAGCTTCAATTCTACCATTATTAGCTATACATGCTGTAAGAAACTGAGATAAGTGTTGATCGGGATCCGCAATAGAAAATCCTCGAAAAGTAGGTAGTAGTGCGACACTAGTCGTTCAATCGCCTATTGCACCCATTTGAACTACAATCAGAATGGCTCGTCCTCCTGACGCCATTAAAGATGTCGATATTTTGCTCAATTCCTTATTAAAATGAAAACTGTTTCTTGCAAAAGTCTTTTTCAGACTTCCAGGCCTTCCCGATTGACTATTATTATTCTCAAATAATTTTACTAGTTGAATATGAGGTGAAAACGACAGGTTTTGATATACTTTGAATTAGTCTTTATTGGCAAGTGCTTTATGCCGATCTTCAAAACCAATCTTGTTAGAATCGGACACATTTCTAATTGGAAAAATACCTAGTGGGGTACCTAATTCCTCTATGCCTTCCTCATTTTTCGTTAATGGCTTCGATAGGTATGCTGGACTATTAGCAGCGCTCCTCGTGAGTGCTCTTGGTAATTTCTTTAATGGTATGTACTTTTGAAATATTAGAGGTCGATCGTCTTCTGGATATGATTGAATATGCTGACAGGCATGCAACCATGACTTAATCCAACTTTGTCGATGCTTCTTTTTTAATTTGCAATCTCGCTCGTTACGTAATAAATTTCTTGCTTACAATCGCTCTGTTCTTTCCTTTGATTGCTTTATTCTCTTTGCTGTTAAATTTTCATTCTTAATAACCATACTCTTTCATTATTTCTACTAAGTTTGCTTCCTAAACTCCTTTACTGCTTCGGCAGTTAATTTCTAATACTCAATAATGTTGTCAATCCTCGGTAGCAGCGCCAAAATGTGATTGGTCGTTTTACTTATTCCAAATTAATCTAATGGAAATAAATCCGTATAGGGAGGATTCAAACATTGAGAATGACTAGTTGCTTAAGCGTTCACGTTAGGGTCACACAATCAATTACCTCCTGAATGTATCGTCTCTATTTCTAATATCTAAACACACAAAGAAACTATAATCTCCTCCTTCACCTTATCGATCTCTTCCTTACAGCAATTCAGTCATACCAATAACTGCTATTTCTACCAATATATTCACCCTCATAATCTCCAACTATAATACTACGCCCTCACAGCTTTCAGCACACAATTACTCTCATTTTAATCATTGGAATTCTTCACACAGAACTTCCATTCACATTACGGTGTTTCACACAAACACAGACTCATTCTTTCTGCTGAACTACAATCAAATTTCAGCATTCAATCTTTCTTCTTCTCAAATAATACCAATCACATTTCTATTCTATAATTCACTTCACAATATTCAAAAATTCTCAATCCTCTTATTCAAAGAAAATAACAAACAAAAGAAAAGAGGTAGTACCAAGCTTACCCCGGCTCACACTATCATAGCGATGGCCCTTAATTAACTTCTACAACTCCTATATTCTTTCCCCTGATTTTTCAGATTCTAACCGTAATTCTGTAATTAACCGCTTTTAAGAATTAAATCACTCATCCATCCTCCTAAATTTCCTATTATATGGACTATTAATATATTTTAGCAATATCTTTCAAAAACGAATTAATATCTATTTTACAATTATTGAAGTCTCAAAGAGATCACCATCAAGAATGAATACCCTCTACCTTTGATATCCGGACTTCTCAATCAACTGAATCAAACTAAGATCTATACAAAAATATATCTATAAAGAGTATACAATCTAATATATTAAAGAAGGAGATGAATGGAAGACTATGTTTCAAACTAGTTATGGATATTTTGAATACAACATCATGCCTTTAAGACTTACAAATGCATTAGCAACTTTTCAACATCTAATGAGTGATGTTTTTTGAGATTTTGTAGACATTTTTATTGTCTATTATGTCGATGATATCTTAATCTATTTTAATAACACAAATGAATATGAACTTCATATTTGTCATGTACTACAAAAATTAAGAAATATGAGACTCTATATCAAGATAAAAAAAAAAAAAAAAAAAAAAAAAAAAAAATGTATATTCTACACTACTCAAGTCAACTTCTTAAGATACATCAGTTCAAATGATGGACTTGTGATGGATCCTAAAAAAGTTCAAACTATTATGGATTGGAAGATTCCAAAAATAATAAAATATATCTAATGGTTTTTCAGCTTTGTCAACTATTATCAAATTTTCATCAAAGACTTTTTTCAAGTTGCAGCCCTACTTACTCGTTTGACTTGCAAAGACAAACTTGAGTAGAGTAGAGAATCTAAAGTATCTTTTAAAACAATGAAGTCAACCTTTATTTTTACACCAATCTTATAATGCGTCAACTTTTCTAAGAAATTTTTTATAAAAATAAACGCACTAGACTTTGCTTTAAGTGTCATATTACAACAAATCAAAATAGATGATATATTTCACAAAATAACTTTTAATTATAAAAAAATTTAAACAGCTGAGATTAATTATAAAATCTATGAAAAAGAGCTTCTTACAATAGTGGATTTATTTCAAGAATGTTGTCATCATCTAGAATGCGCTTCTAATCTATTCATTATGTATATTGACCATAAGAATCTTAAGTACTTCATATCAACACGTGTTTTGAATTGTTCCCAAGCCCGTTCGAGCATGTCTTTATTAAGATTTGATTTCAAGATCACATATCAATCCAAAAAATAACAAGATTTATTAGATGCCCTTTCTAGATATTCTTATCGTGTACCAAAAGAAGAAAATACATCTTTTGATCAACAAAGAATGATTCTTTTGAAGTCAAAGCATTTTCATCTTTGAGTGATAAAATTAACATTGATTGTTGATTCAATCTTTATGAAATAAATCCAATCAAGTATATCTTCTGATCCTTTTATTCACAATATCAAGAATCCTTCTTCTAAGTCCCAAAATACTTTTAAGTTTGACTTCAAAAACAACCTACTCTATTTTGAAGGTCGATTATATATTCTAAAAGGAGAAGCATGATTACATGTTATTCAAGCATGTCACGATTTTCTAGTAGCAAGATATTTTAGATATAATAAGACTTTGGAGCTTATATCTAAAGATTTTTGGTGGCTACAAATGTAAAAAGGTGTGAAATAATTTGTTCAATCATGCGATATTTGTTCAAGATCAAAAACTCTTTGTCATCGACCTTACAAACTTTTTCAACCATTATCTATTCAAGAACAACCATGATCTTTCGTTTCTATGGATTTCATCACGGATCTTTCAATCTTAAGTTCTTATGATTTTATATTTGTGATAGTAGATTATTTTACTAAGATGGCACATTTTGTACCATGTACAAAATCTATCACAAGTGAAGAAACAACTAAGCTCTTTCTTGACAATATCTATTACTATCATGGATTATCCAAGGATATTATATTGAATAGGAAAATTTAATTTGTATCAAAATTTTGACAGACTCTTTTCAAGATTCTAAAAGTAGATATAAAATTATCTTCGGTATTCCATCTTCAAACTGATGGAAAAATGGAGTGGGCTAATTAAGTCTTTAAGTAATATTTAAGATGTACCATCAACTACTAACAAGATGATTGGACAACTCTTTTGCCATTGGCAGAGTTTGCTTATAATAATATAGTACATTCTTCTATAAAACAAATACTTTTCTTTGCTAATTATGGTTATCATCTATGACTTGATACTTTTGACTTTTCAAAAGGTGATAATCATGTGGTAGAAGATTTGGCAAATCAGTTGTCAAAGCTACATACAACAATGAAGGTTTAGTTAAAAGAAGCTCAAGAATAACATAAGATCAATGCAAATATTTTTCGAAAGGAACAACCACCATTCCACGTAGGTGATAAGATATGATTATTTTGTCATAATATCAAGATTACTCGTCTTTGTGATAAGTTGGACTATTGTGGCTTGGTGTCAAGGACAAAGACTCGATGAGGAAAAATATACACCAAAAGGCTATCTCGATATAATAAGTCAAAATATAAACAAGTATGTATATTAAAAGGAAACTGAAATGGCTATTGCCGCAAGACAAGAAACTAAAGACTCTTGAACCTGGACTAGAAGCAAGAAAGGAGTTGACAAGAGTGAAGAGGGCTTCACTCTTGCCTCTATATATACTATCTAACTAGAAGCCACGTGGCGATGTTCTATAAGACCTCCAATATATGTTGACTTTCTAGGCCACATGCCTTTGCTTGCAAGGCAAGTTTTTTATGGATGGACCACGTAGTTAGCTTGTTCTTTAAGCTTCCAACATGTGTGGCACATGGCTAACTTATTGACCAAGTTTCTAACCTAAAAGTCAACTATAGACTCCTATAAAGTCAAAGCAGCGTCTATGAAGCTTCTAAGAAGCTTCTCTAGAAGATATTACACAATTAACCTACTTTTATCTACTTTTACATACTTTTATCTATTCATATAGGTAATTATATGTATGTCCGTGACATTACCCCCCCTTCTAGGGACGAGTTCCACGAGGAGCGGTGATTATATATTGAGAAAATCTAATATGCGGCGAATTGTATTTGCTATATACTCTGATCTTTGTTTTCTTCGAAGATAGTTGATGGATCCTCTTAGCCATCGATAGTGTCCCATTCCAGGGCGAGAAGACCACCCTGTTATTTGATCACTGTTGAGGCCTTCATAACTTCCTTCAAATAATACATTTGAAACACCATCAGGAGTCGTTCCTATCTCCAATAATATCACCAAACATCGAGAATCTCTTCCAAGGTCGTGATACCAAACGCATTGTATCTCACCATCTATTCGAGAAAGAACATGTCGTTCTTGAGGGTCTTCATCTCGGTTGCGTCGTCTTGAAGGTTGTGACAATCGCAATGTCTCATCCGGTAAGTCAGCAAACGAAGGTTCTTGAGTTGAATCCGCTGGTTGTTGGCTCTCCATCTAATTAGCGTCACAAAATGCAAAGAAGTTACAAACAAGGATAGGAAATTGAATGTTATCTTGCCTCAATCTTGTCTCTTTTATAAGAGAGGTTTTCATCTTGGTTTTGATGGATGTCGTTGATGAAAAACTTTGACTTTAGCTGATGCATTTGCTAGATTCCTGGATGGCTCCCATGTGCGCTCACTAATATCATATCCGCACCAATGAACAAGATATTCCAGCTTATTTCAGCGCCGCCTTGAGTCTAATATCTCTTCCACCTCAAATTCTTCATTATTATCTACTTCTATAGGAGGCGGTGGCATTTGTCTTCTTCCTTGTATATCCACTGTCTTATATGGTTCAAGAAGAGATACGTGGAATACAGGATGGATCTTCATTGACTCCGGTAGATGTAACCGATATGCAACTGGGTTGATCTGTTCAGAAACAGAAAAGGGGCCAAGCCTACGATAGTCCAACTTGTCACAAGGTCGAGTAGTCTTGATATTGCGACGAAGTAGCCATACCTTATCACCCACGTTGATTTGTGGTTGCTCCTTACGATATAGATCTGCGTTTACCTTTTGTCGTTCTTGAGCTTCCTTCAATTGTGTCTTCATTATTGCATGTAACTCTGACAACCGATTTGCCATATCTTCTGCTGCAGGATTATCAACTTTTGAAAAATCAAAAGTATCAAGTCGTGGATGATAGCCATAATTGGCAAAGAAAGGTGTTTGTTGCGTGGAAGAATGTACCGTATTATTATAAGCAAACTCTGCCAATGGCAGAAGGGTTGTCCAATCATCTTGTTGGTAGTTGATAGTACACCTTAAATATTGCTCCAAGACTTGGTTTATGCGCTCTGTATGTCCATCAGTTTGAGGATGGAAAGCCGAAGATAGCTTTATGTCCACTTTTAAAATCTTGAAAAGGGTCCTCCAAAATCTTGACACAAATTGAGTTCCCCTATCCGATATGATATCTTTAGGTAATCCATGATAGCGATAGATATTATCAATGAAAAGCTTAGCTGTTTCTTCACCTGTGATAGATTTTGTACATGGCACAAAATGTGCCATCTTGGTGAAACGATCTACTATCACAAATATAGAATCATAAGATCTTGAGCTTGGAAGATCTGTGATGAAATCCATAGAAACAGAAGACCATAGTTGTTCTTGTATAGGTAATGGCTGAAGAAGTCCGTAAGGTCGCTGACGAGGAATTTTTGATCTTGAACAAATATCACATGATTGTACAAAGTCTTTAACTGACTTCCACATTTGTGGCCACCAAAAATCTCTTGATATGAGTTCCAAAGTCTTATTATATCCAAAGTGCCCTGCTGCTGGAAAGTCATGACGTGCTTGAAGAACACGTAAACGTGCTTCTCTTTCTGGAACATATAGGCGTCCTTCAAAATATAATAGATTATTCTTGAACTCGAACTTAGAAGGATCATGAGACTTGGAAGAATTATTCTCGATATCATAAACAAGAGGGTCTGAGGACATACTGGACTGGATTTGCTTGAGAAAAGTTGAATCAACAGTCAATGTTGATTTCATTGCTCGGAGATGAAATTGCTCCGGTTTCAAGAGGACCGTTCTTTGTTGCTCAAAAGCTGCATCTCCTTCTTTTGGTGCAAAATAAGAACGTCTAGATAGGGCATCGGATAAACCTTATTGTTTTCCTCGCCGATAAGTGATAATAAACTCGAATCTTGATAAAGACATACTCCAACGAGCTTGACGACGATTCAACACGCGTGCTGACATGAAATACTTGAGGTTCTTGTGATCTGTATACACAGTGACTGGACTAGAAGCGCCTTCTAGATAATGACGCTATTCTTAAAAGGAATCCACGATCGCAAGAAGTTCTTTATCGTGGATCTCATAATTGATCTCGACTGCTGAGAATTTTCTTGAATGAAAAGCTATCGGATGGAGTTTGTCATCTGTTCCCATTTGTGATAAAACTGCACCCAAGGCAAAATCTGATGCATCTGTTTCCATAAAAAATGCCTTGGAAAAGTCAACACGATATAAGACTGGTGCAGAGACAAACGATGTCTTCAAGGCTTCAAATGCTGCTTCCGCTTCTTGATTCCATTGAAATTTATCTTTACTAGTCAAGCGTGTAAGTGGAGCTGCAACTCGTGAGAAATCTTTGATGAAGATCCGATAGTAATTGGCAAATCCCAAGAAACATTGGACATCTCTTACCGTCCTTGGAATCTTCCAATCCACGATTGTTTGGACTTTCTTAGAATCCATCATGAGACCATCATTTGAAATGATGTATCCTAAAAAGTCAACTTGAGTAGTGTGAAATACACACTTTTCCATCTTGGCGTACAATCCTGCATCTCTAAGTTTTTGTAATACTTGACGAACATGTATTTCATGTTCTTCGACGTTCTTGGAATAGATCGAGATATCGTCTAGATAGCAGACGACAAAATTGTCTAAGAATTCACGAAATACATCATTCATGAGATGTTGAAAAGCAGCTGGTGCATTCGTGAGTCCAAAGGGCATGACATTATATTCGAAATGTCCATACCTGGTTCGAAACGTAGTCTTCCATTCATCTCCTTCTTTGATCCGTACTAGATTATATGCTCCTCTTAGATCTATTTTTGTATAGATCTTAGCTTGATTCAACTGGTCAAGGAGTCCTGATATCAAAGGTAATGGATACCAGTTCTTGATTGTGATCTTGTTGAGTCCTCGATAATCAACACACATTCGTAAAGATCCATCTTTTTTCTTTATGAATAGAATTGGAGCTCCTGCTGGAGATTTTGAATGGCGTATGAAATTCTTCGCTAAATTCTCGTCAATATATGTCTTGAGTTCAGCCATCTCATCTTGCGATAAACTGTAAATTGGTCCAAATGGTGGCTGAGTTCCTTCCTTGAGGTCGATTGAACAATCATATGGACGATGCTCAGGAAGAATATCTGCATTCTTTTTCTCAAAAACGTCTTGATACTCCTGATATTGACTTGGAATGCCACTTAAAGTCTTTACGTTTTCAGAAATAGGTGCAGCATAAATAGCAAAAGTTGATCCTTCTTTTGCTGCGTGTATAAATGCTTTTGCACCTATCAGTACGGGTTTTACTGTACTAGACTTATAATTTTTTACTTGGTTCGTAGAACTATTAATAATGCTTTTGGAAAAGTCAAGTTTACGCGAATTCCAATCTATTCGAGGGTTATATTTTTCTAGCCAGGATAAACCTAAAATAACTGGATTGGACGGGGATTTAATTATGTTAAAAGCTATGTAGCTATCATGACCGTCTATTGTTACTTTTATAGGATGAGTTTCATGAGTGACATCTCCAGAAGACAAGGGACGACCATCTATGACTTCTACATGTACTGGTTTAGGTTTCTGTACAAAGGGTATTTTACGACTTTTAACAAATTGTTCATCTAAAAAACATGCTGAGGCTCCTGAATCTAATAAAGCAGAGGCTTTGTAATTCTTAGGTCCTAAATATAAGTCTATTATAAAACAAGGAGAGGATTCTGAGGAGAGGATAGGACCTTCATTAGGAATTGTACAAGGTTCCAGCTGCACGGTCCCTATTGTAGCTGGACGAATCCGTTTTCCGACATGTTGTCTTCTTTGACCGTCGTATCCCTCATTTTATAGTTGCGTCGTTTCTTTGGACAATGTTGAGCAGTGTGCTTAGGTTCTCTGCAATACAAACATAATCCTTCTTGACGACGACGAATCTTTTCTTGCTCAGTTAGAGGTTTAAAACGTACCGCGTCAATTTGCATGTCTTCTACTTTCGAATGTACGTTTGGCAAAGATGTTGATGTTGCCATTGAGTAATAACGTTGAGGTTCCCGTGAATGATTCTCAGATCGAAATTCAAAAAGTCGATTATCACATTTTACCGCAAAATCGATTGCTTGACTCAAAGTTTGAGGATCAGGTAAGTTGAGCATCAATTTCTTTACTTCGTATTGCAATCCATAAAGAAATTGACTGATGAGTGCAGCATCATCCCACTTGATGTCAATTGCAAGTTGTCAAAATTGTGAAGCATATACTGTTACTGAGCGATTTTCTTGTCGCAGAATTCGGATCTTATTTGTTGCAACACGAGTTGCATCGTGTTCACCATACATAGATCGAAACTCCGCCAAAAAAGCTTCCAAATTATCCAATATTGGATTTCGTTGTTCAAGAAAAGACGAAAACCACGATAAAGCAGAACCAGAAAGTAGAGTGCCAATAAACCTGACTTGTGATCCTGGAGTTGGATAGCTTTGCAGTTGAAGTTCAATTGCCAATTGTACTTGATTGATGAACCCTCAAAACTTTGATCTCGTACCATCAAATTTCTCAGGTAAGGCAATTCTTGGTTCTCTAGTGCTTATAGGGTGTTGTACAATTGGAGAAGGAACGTGATTTATTGTAGATGTTGAAGCAGCTCCGATCATCTCTATATCTCCACTTTTTGCTATTCTTGTTCTTTCCTGTGTTGGTGAATTGAGTTGATGCATCGCAAGCATTAACTCCCTCATTTGCTCTTGCATTTGTGCCATTGCACTCTTCATTTCAACAAGCTCTGCCATAATGACACTAAGAAGAAAAATTTGTTTGATATTGCTCAAGACAAAAGAAAAGAAAGACTTGATAACAAAGAAGATACTAAGAACAATATCAGTTTAGAAGTGGGTAATCCGCAAACTTCTAATACGCTTATGTCTTGTCAAGAGAAAGGGGTAATCCACTCTCACTCAAGAAAAAACAAAGCTATGATATTGTAAGTGGACTCTTGTCAATCTGTCAAGGACAAAGACTCGATGAGGAAAAATACACACCAAAAGGCTATCTCGATATAATAAGTCAAAATATAAACAAGTATGTATATTAAAAGGAAACTGGAATGGCTATTACCGCAAGACAAGAAACTAAAGACTCTTGAACCTGGACTAGAAGCAAGAAAGGAGTTGACAAGAGTGAAGAGGGCTTCACTCTTGCCTCTATATATACTATCTAACTAGAAGCCACGTGGCGATGTTCTATAAGACCTCCAATATATGTTGACTTTCTAGGCCACATGCCTTTGCTTGCAAGGCAAGTTTTCTATGGATGGACCACGTAGTTAGCTTGTTCTTTAAGCTTCCAACATGTGTGGCACATGGCTAACTTATTGACCAAGTTTCTAACCTAAAAGTCAACTATAGACTCCTATAAAGTCAAAGCAGCATCTATGAAGCTTCTAAGAAGCTTCTCTAGAAGATATTACACAATTAACCTACTTTTATCTACTTTTACATACTTTTATCTATTCATATAGGTAATTATATGTATGTCCGTGACACTTGGACCATTTCCTATTTCTACACAAATCAATCGAGTTGCATATTGTTTATACCAACCGGTGTCGTATAACATGATTTGCTATCTACGAATACATTGGGAGTTCTCAACTGGATGCCCTCAACTCTCTCCAACTCTTTTTTTTACAAGATTAATTCAATATATGCCCTAAATATCAAATTAAAGAATCAAAATAAGACTTCAAGGGTCACCAATATCTAATAAAAGTGACTCTAAATATTTAAAATTACTACCAATAAAATCAATCTCAAAAGCTACTATCAAAAGAAAATAAAGTTATACAAATTTTAATAGTAATCCTTTTAAATAACCTCCTTTTAAAGTAGTAATTTAACCACATTCTACAACCAAATAAAATCCAGTAACATGGCTCTCACTATGTTGTTAAGTAATTATACATTAAATACATAATCAAAATATTTTCACATAGTAGCCGAATCACAATACGACACTGGTGTTGTATTATAAAAGCTTATAATATGTAAAAATTAGTTAAAATATATTATATATTAATAAATCTAAATGTATGTTAGAATGGTTAGTAGATTAATTTAAAGAGAGTGGATTTTAAAAAATTATTTTGAATTTTATCTATTTTTATTATAACATTTAAAAAAATTATAGGACCTAAATATTTAATATGAAGCCTTGAGAGGAGATTAGAGTCTAAAGAAGAAATTTTTAACTAATAGGAGGCTTATTGAGAGGGATGAAAGCAAGGCATGGTTGAATGAAGGCAAGGAACAGAGATATTCATTCCTATTAGTCGAATGACATGCCTAATGGACTTTAAGGAAACTGCTCGAGGCTTTATTAGGGATTAGGATTTTTTTTTGAGGTAATTCGAACTTTGGAGGCTAAAATTAGTAATTTCAAGGTTTTGGATATAATTTGGATGAAGAGTTTGTATGATTTCAAGTTTTTGTGAAGGAGATATAGGTAATGAAAGTTAAAGTATCAAATTTGTACCTATTATCACTCTTTGAAGCATAACATATGCGTACAGAGAGAAATAAAGATTGGCGACTAGAGTTGGAGAAAAAACTTTCTTGACTATACTTTACATACATTTTTTGACGAATTTCAAGTTTGAATGAAGGAGTTATATGGCATTGAAGACAGCACATGTAATTCAAAGGCAGTAATTGAGTCATTTTGTTGATAATAATGGTTATAGCTATTTCTTGAGTTTCTAGATGAATTTTTAGCTCAAAATTTCCATAAGTGTAATTTATTAGATTAAAAAGCTATAGATCAATATTTCATGGTATTTTAATATTTATTTTGTGAGATATAAAGAAAATAGCACATATGTGTATGTAAACTAGGATTTAAAGCTTTTGTTAGGATTTTGGTGAAATGTCAAGATCCATAATGAATTTTCAATTGAATTTTTTTGTAGTAGCTTTTGAAAGTATATTAGTATTCTATGTAAAATTTTAGATTGTTTGGATAGTCCAATCATGAAATATAAGCTATTGAAGTTTAGAAAATATTTCTCATAAGGATATATAAGGTTTTAAGATACTTTGTCATATATTTGG
Organism: Physcomitrium patens; assembly: GCF_059467195.1. Taxonomy (NCBI): domain Eukaryota; kingdom Viridiplantae; phylum Streptophyta; class Bryopsida; order Funariales; family Funariaceae; genus Physcomitrium; species Physcomitrium patens. Next base: position 17,231,216 of record NC_143416.1, read on the forward strand.
ATGTTTTTTTGGTACTTGGGCTTATGTATTGATGTAATTGGCCTAAAAAAAATATATTATATATATAAACTTGTTAATTTTATATCTTAGACTTGATTGAACATTTAATAGCAGCCAAAAGCCCAACGCTTTCTTGAGGTAAATTCTCTCAATCTTGACACTAGAATAAATGAAAATCTATCAAGTATTCCCTATGTTTCTTCTTGAAACATACAAGATAGTGGACATACAAAGAAGAAGATAAGGGCTACCTCATTCTATAGAAGTGGACAATAATAAAGAGATTGAACTAGAAGAAGTTCTAGATTCAAGGCGACACTGAAAGAAATTAGAATATCTTGTCCATTTGCATGGATATGATATTAATAAATGCACATGGGAGCCAATAAAGAATCTTACAAATACAACAAAGGTGGTGGAGGCTTTTTATTGACAACATCCATCTAAATGAAGATAAAAATCTTTCTTATAAAAGAAATAAGATCTAGGTAAGATAACATTATACTTTCAATCTTTATTTGTAGCTTCTTTGTAATTGTGATGCTAAGGAGATAGAGAACCAACAACCAATGGATTTGATTGAAGAGCCTTTATTTGCTGACCTACCAGATAAGACATTATGATTGTCACAACCTTCAAGATGACATAATTGAGATGAAGATCCTCAAGAACGGCATGTTTTCCTTAAATAGATGATGAGATATAATACGTTTAGTATCACGACCTTGGAAGAGACTCTCGATGTTTGATAATTTTATTATAGGTAGGAACAACTCCTAATGGTATTCCAAATATTTTATTTGAAGGAAGTTATGAAGGCCTCAACAATGATTAAATAATAGGGTGGTCTTTCTGTCTTGGTTTCGAATACTATTGATAGTTAAGAGGCCCTATCAACCATCTTCAAAGAAAATAAAGATCTGAGTATGTGGCAAATATAATTTGTTGCATCATAGATTTTCTCAACATATGATAACTACTCCTCATGGAACTTGTCCTTAGAAAGGGAGGTAATGTCATGGAGATATACATATAAGCTAGTAATTACTTGTATAAATAGGTAGAAGTAAGTAGAAGAATTTAAAAATAAGCTAGTTTTATAATATCTTCAATAAAAACTTCCTAGAAGCTTCATAGATGCTCATTTAAGTGTCTTTAATTGACTTTTAGATTAGAAACATGATTAACAAGTTGTCCATATTCCATACATATTATTAGTTTGAAGACCAAGCTAACTATGTTGCCCACATATAGAAAAACTTGCCTTATAAGTCAAGGCATGTGTCCTACAAAGTCAACATATATTGGAGGTCCTATAGAATATTGCCATATAGTACCAAATCAGATAGTATATATAGAGACAAGAGTAAAACCCTTTTCACTCTTGTCAACTCTTTTGTTGTTTCTAGTCTAGTTTTAAGAGTCTCAAGTTTTCTTGTCTTTTGGCAATATGCCACTCCAATTTCTTTTAAATATACGTACTTCCTTATTTCTATTTTGTCACTCTTTTTTAGACACAAATTTCATTAGTTTATGCATTATCTTTTAGTTCATGTCCTTAACACATAGTTAGCTTGTTCTTCAAGCTACCAATATATGTAGCACATGGTTAACTTGTTGATCAAGTTTTTAACCTAAAAATCAACAATAGATACTTATAAAGTCAAAGCAATATCTATAAAGCTTCTAGGAAGCTTGTTTAGAAGATATTATAAAATTAACTTATTTTACCTACTTCTATCTACTTTTACATATTTATATAAATAATTATAGGCTTACATGTATATGTTTGTGACATTATCCTTGCTTCTAAGGACGAGTTTCACAAGGAGCAGTCTTCATATATTGAGAAAATCCAAGATGCAACAAATTATATTTATCACATACTCTGATATTTGTTCTCTTCGAAGATAGTTGATAGGCCTTCTCAACCATCGATAGTGTTCTAAGGCACGAAGACCACCCTATTATTTCATCGTTATTGAGGCCTTTATAACTTCTTTCAAATAAAACATTTGGAATACCATTACAAGTTGTTTCTACTTTTAATAAAATTATCAAACATCAAAAGTCTCTTCCAAGGTTGTAATACCAAATGCATTGTATCTTGCCTCCTATTTGAAGAAAAATATGTCGTTCTTAAGGATCTTCATCTCGATTGTATTATCTTGAAGGTTATGAAAATTATAATGTCTCGTCTGAAAAATCAACAAATAAAGGTTCTTCACTCAAATCCATTGGTTATTGATTCTCCATCTCTTCAACATCATAAATACAAAGAAGCTACAAACAAGGATTGAAAGTAGAATGTTATTTTGCCCATATCTTATTTTTTTTATAAGGAAGGTCTTTATCTTGATTTTGATGGTTGTCATTGATGAAAAGCCTCCACTTTCTTTACTGCATTTGTAAGATTCTTTGTTGGCTCCCAGATGCATTGACTAATATTATATCCATGCTAATGAATAAAACATTTCAAATTAATTTGGCAACGCCTTAACTCTAAGACTTCTTCTACTTCAAATTCTTCAATATTATCTTTTTCATCGTATGTCTATTAACTTATAAGGTTCAAATAGAGACACATGGAATATTAGATGAATTTTCATTGACTTAGGTTGGTATAAACAATATATAACTGGATTGATTTGAGTAGAAATAGGAAATGGTCCAACCCACAATAGTCCAACTTGTCACAAAGACGAGTAATCTTGATATTATGACAAAGTAACCATATCTTATCACCTACGTGGAATGGTGGTTGTTCCTTTTGAAAAACATCTGCATTGATCTTATGTTGTTCTTGAGCTTCTTTTAACTACACCTTCATTGTTGCATGTAGCTTTGACAAATGATTTGTCAAATCTTCTACGACATGATTATCACTTTCTGAGAAGTCAAAAGTATCAAGTCATGGATGATAATCATAATTAGCAAAGAAAAGTGTTTGTTTTATAGAAGAATGTACTATATATTTATAAGCAAACTTTGCCAATGGCAAAAGAGTTGTCCAATCATCTTGTTAGTAGTTGCTGGTACATCTTAAATATTACTTAAAAACTTGATTAGCACACTCCATTTGTCCATCTGTTTGAAGATGGAATACCGAAGATAATTTTATATCTACTTTTAGAATCTTGAAAAGAGTCTGCCAAAATCTTGATACAAATTGAATTCTCCTATTCAATATAATATCCTTGGGTAATCCATGATAGCAATAGATATTGTCAAGAAAGAGCTTAGTTGTTTCTTCACTTGTGATAGATTTTGTACATGGTACAAAATGTGCCATCTTAGTAAAACAATCTACTATCACAAATATAAAATCATAAGAACTTGAGATTGAAAGATCCGTTGTCATACTATAAAAGTTTACAGTATGTAAAAATTAATTAGAACATATAATATGTTCATAAGACTTGGTACATGTTAGAATGGTTAAATAGATTAATTTAAAAAGAGTGGATTTAAGAAACTTTATTTTGAGTTTATCTTTTTAGTTATAATATTTCAAAAAATAATTATAAAACCTAAATATTTAGTATAGAGCCTTGAAAGGAGATTAGGGCCTAAAGAAGAAAATCTTAACTAATAAGAGGCTTATTAGAAGGGATGAAAGTAAGGTATGGTTGGATGAAGGCAAAGAATAGAAACTTCATTCCTATTGGTCGAAGGCCATGTCCAATGGGCTTCAAGGAGGCTGCCCGAGGCCTTTTTAGGGATTAGGGTTTCTCTTTCGAATTCATTTGAGCTTTGGAGGCTAAGATCAGCAAGTTTAGGGTTTTGGGTATAATTTGGGCAAAGAGTTTATGTGATTTCGAGTTTTTGTGAAGGAGATATAGGTATTTAAAGTTAGAGTGTTAATTTAAGATATGTTGTTACTCTTTTGAGGATACAAGGCATTGTACGGTAGCTTTTGAAGATCGGAAGGTGTGGCTAGAACGGAAATTTTAAGGCCTAAACCTTTCATGAAAGAATTATTACTTTTGGACTTCATGTAAAGGAGTTATAAGGAGTTGAAGGCGGCACTTCCAAATCAAGGACAGTAAGAGAGCGGTTTTGTTTATAGTAATGGTTGGAGCCATAACTTATTTTTGGACAAATTTTTGGCTCAAAATTTTTTTGAAATGTAAAATTTTGTGTTAAAAAGATATACATATAAATCTCATGGCATTTGAGCTTATATTTTGTGAGATATGAAGAAAATTGCACACAGGTGTATAAAGACAAGGGTTTGAAGTCACTGTTAGGATTTTCAAGATATCTCAAGATTCGCAAAGAATTTGTGGTTGAAATTTGTTGTAGAAGTTAATAAGAATCCATCAGTATCTCATGTAAAATTTGAGTTTGTTTGGACGGTCGGATTAGGAGATATAAGGTGTTGAAGTTCAAAAAAATTTCCAAATAATGATATACAAGGTTTTAGAGGACTTTATCATATTTTGGATGTTGTTGGTTACTTGAGGCTTGTGTATTTGGTGTAATTGCTCAAAAAAAAAAATTATATATAAACTTAGGGCTTCCATTATTTTAAAGCTTGATTGAACAATTAGTGACAGCTAGAAGCCCAACGTTTTCTTGAGGCAAATTCTCTCTACCCCGACACTGTGATGAAATCCATAGAAACAAAAGACCATGGTTGTTCTTGAATAGGTAATGGTTGAAAAAGTTTTTAAAGTCGATGACAAGGAGTTTTTGAACTTGAACAAATATCGCATGATTAAACAAATTCTTTCATATCTTTCTACATTTGTAGCTACCAAAAATCTCTAAATATAAGCTCCAAAGTCTTGTTGTATCCAAAATGTCTTGCTGCTAGAAAATCGTGACATGCTTGAAAAACACATAACCATGCTTCTCCTTTTAGAACATATAATCAACCTTCAAAATAGAGTATGTTGTTTTTGAACTCAAACTTAGAAGTATCTTGGGACTTAGAAGAAGGATTCTTGATATTGTGAATAAAAGGATCAGAAGACATACTTGATTGGATTTATTTCATAAAGATTGGATCAACAATCAATGTTAATTTTATCACTCAAAGATGAAAATGCTTTGACTTCAAAAGAATCATTCTTTGTTGATCAAAAGATATATTTTTTTCTTTTGATACAAGATAAGAATATCTAGAAAGGGCATCTAATAAATCTTGTTATTTTTTGGATTGATATGTGATCTTGAAATCAAATCTTAATAAAGACATGCTCGAACGGGCTTGGGAACAATTCAAAACATGTGTTGACATGAAGTACTTAAGATTCTTATGGTCTGTATATATAGTGAATAGATTAGAAGTGCATTCTAGATGATGACGTCATTCTTGAAATGAATCCATGATTACAAGAAGTTCTCTCTGATGGATTTCATAGTTAATCTTGGCTAGTAAAAATTTTCTGGAATGAAAAGCTATTAAATGAAGTTTATCATCTATTCTCATTTATAATAATATGGCATCCAAAGCAAAGTCTAATGCATCTATTTCCATAAAAAATGCCTTAAAAAAATTGATGGGATACAAGATTGGTACAAAAATAAAGGTTGACTTTATTATTTTAAAAGATGCTTTAGCTTCTTTGCTCCACTCAAATTTGTCTTTGCAAATCAAACATGTCAATGGAGCTGCAACTTGAGAAAAGTCTTTGATGAAGATCCTATAATAGTTAGAAAGCTGAAAAAGCATTGGACATCTCTTATCATTTTTGGAATCTTCCAATCCATAATAGTTTGAACTTTCTTAGAATCCATCACAAGTTCATCATTTGAAACGATGTATCATAAGAAGTCAACTTGAGTAGTGAGGAATACACACTTTTTTATCTTGGCATAGAGTCCCATATTTCTTAATTTTTGTAACACATGACGAACATGAAGTTCATGTTCATTTGTATTTTTAGAATAGATTAAGATGTTGTTCAGATAACAGACAATAAAAACGTCCAAAAACTCTCAAAAAACATCATGCATTAGATGTTGAAAAGCTACTAGTGCATTTGTAAGTCCAAAAGGCATGATGTTGTATTCAAAATGTCCATACTTAGTTTGAAATGCAATCTTCTATTTATTTCATTCTTTAATATGTACTAGATTGTATGTTCTCTATAGTTCTATTTTTGTGTAGATCTTAGCTTGATTTAGTTGATCAAGAAGTCCAGATATCAAAGATAGAAGGTACCTATTTTTTATGGTGATTTTGTTGAATCCTCGATAATCAACACACATCTACAATGACCTATCTTTCTCCTTCACAAATAAGATTGGAACTTCTACTGGTGATTTGGAATGGCGTATGAAATTCTTGGCAAGATTTTCTTCAATATATTCTTTGAGTTCAACTAAGTTATTTTGTGATAAACTATAGATTGGTCCAAATAGTGGTTGTGCTCCTTTTTGAAGGTCAATTGAGTAATCATAGGGACAATGTTTTGGAAGAGTATCTGCATTCTTCTTCTTAAATACATCTTGAAATTCTTGATATTGGCTGAAAATACCACTTAAAGTCTTTGCATCATTACAAATAGGTGTGGCGTAAATGACATAAGGTGATCCTTCTTTTCCAGCATACAAAAAAACTCTTACACCTACAAACATAGGTTTAATTGCACTAGACTTATGACTATCTATTAAATTAATTTCACTCTTAATTATACTTTTAGAAAAGTCAAGGATATGAGAAATACAATCTATGCAAGGATTATATTTTTCTAACCATGATAAATCTAAAATGACTAGATTAGAGGGAGATCTAATTATATTAAAGATTATACAACTACTATGACCATTTATTGTTACATCTATAGGAAGTGTTTCATGAATAACATCACCAAAAGACAACAGACAACCATCTATGACTTCTACATGAATAAGTTTAGTTTTTTTTTATTAATGGTATTTTATGACTTTTAACAAATTCTACATCTAAGAAACAAGATGAGGCCTTGAATCTATCAAGGCACAGGCTCTATAATTATTAGGTCTTAATCACACATCTATTATAAAATAAAGAGAGGGTTCTAAAGAGAGGGTAGGACCTTTATTAAAAATTGTACAAAATTTCAACTGCATAGTCCTTATTATAGCTGGACAAATTTATTTTCTAACACATTATCTTCTTTGACAACTATGCTCCTCATTTTGTGATTTTGTCACTTCTTTAGACAATTTTGAACAGTATATTTAGGTTTTCCACAATATAAGCTTAATCCTTCTTGATAGCAATGAGTCTTTTCTTACTTAGTAAGAGGTTTAAAATGTACCACATTAATTTGCATATCCTCTACTTCTGAATGTATGTATTGAAGAGATGTTGGTGTTGCCATCAAATTGTAGTAACGTTGAGGCCCATTTGTGTAACTCTCAAATTAAAATTTAAAAAGTTGATTGTAGCATTTAAAAACAAATTCAATTGTTTGACTCAATATTTGAAGATCATGTAAATTGAACATCAATTTCTTTACTTCATATCATAATTCATAGAAAAATTGGCTAATAAGTGCAACATCTTTCTACTTGATATCAATTGTAAGTTGTCAAAATTGTAAAGAATATAACGTTATAAATCGATTGTCTTATTGCAAAATATAGATCTTATTGGTTGCAATATGAGTTGCATCATGTTCTCCATACGTGGATCAAAATTTTACCAAAAATCTATTTAGATTATCCAATATTAGATCTTGTCATTTAAGAAAGTTGAAAACCATGATAGTGCTAAACCTGAAAGAAGTGTACTAATGAATCTAACTTATGATCCTGGAATTGAATAGCTTTGAGGTTGAAGTTCAATCACAAGTTATATTTGATTGATAAATCTTCAAAATTTAGATCTTGTACCATCAAACTTCTTGGACAAAGCAACTCTTGATTTTTTAACACTTGAAGGATGTTCCACCATGGGTGGAGGGATATGACTTAGTGCAGATATTGAAGTAGCTCTAATCATCTCAATATCCTCACTTCCTATCATTTTTGTTGATCCTTGTGGTGGTAAGCCAAGTTGATGCATCGCAAGCATCAATTCCCTCAATTGTTCTTGCATTTGTGCCATTGTACTCTTCATTTCAAAAAGTTGTGCCATAATAATACTCACAAAAATATCTAATACCACTCAAGTCAAGTAAAAGAAATGACTTGAGGACAAAGAAAATATTAAAAATAATATCAATTTAGAAGAGGGTAATCTACAACTTCTAATTTGCTTATGTCTTATCATGAAAAAGGAGTAATCCACTCTTAATCAAAACAAGACAAAGCTTTGATATTGTAAATATACTCTTACCAATCTATCAAGGACATGAACTAAAAGATGATGCATAAACTAATGAAATTTGTGTCAAAGAAAGAGTGACAAAATAAAAATAAGAAAGTACGTATATTTAAAAGAAATTGGAATGGCTTAATGCCAAAAGATAAGAAAACTTGAGACTCTTGAAACTAGACTAGAAACAAGAAGTGAGTTGACAAGAGTGAAGAGGGCTTTACTCTTGTTTCTCTATATATTATCTAATTTGGTACTACATGGCGATATTCTATGGCACCTCTAATATGTGTTGACTTTGTAGGACACATGCTTTGACTTACAAGGCAAGTTTTTTTATGTGTGGGCCACATAGTTAGCTTGGTCTTCAAGCTAACAATATGTATGGAATATGGCCAACTTATTGACCATATTTCTAATCCAAAAAGTCAATTAAAGTCACTTAAAAGTAGCATCTATGAAGCTTCTAAAAAGTTTCTATAGAAGATATTATAAAACTAACTTACTTTTAAATTCTTCTACTTATTTCTACCTATTTATACAAGTAATTACTAGCTTACATGCATATGTTCATGTCACTATGTGGTGAATATATAGAAAAACTTACCTTGTAAGTCAAGGCATGTGTCCTACAAAGTTAACACATATTAGAGGTCCTATAGAATATCGCCACATAGCACCTAGTTAGATAGTATATGTAGAAGCAAGAATGAAACCCTCTTCACTCTTGTCAATTCTTTTCTTGCTTCTAATCTAGTTTCAAGAATTTCAAGTTTTCTTATCTTTTGACAATAAGCCATTCCAATTTCTTTTTAATATGTGTACTTCTTTATTTCAATTTTATCATTTTTTCTTTGACATGGATTTCATTGGTTTATACATCATCTTCCAATTCATGTCCTTAACATCTTGCCTCTATATATATTCTTAACTAAGAACTACGAGGCGATGTCCTATAAGACCTCCAAAACGTGTTGACTTTGCTAGCCACATGTCTTAACTTACAAGGCAAGTTATCTATGTATGTGTTATATAGTGAGCTTGTTCCACAAGCTATTAACACCTAGTTAACTTATTTGCCAAGTTTCTATCCTATAAATACATCTAAAATCAAAACTAAGCTTCTAGGAAGCTTTTCTAAAAGACTTTATGAAATTAATCTACATTTACCTATTTCTACCTAATCATATAAGTAACTACTGGGATAAATATATATGTTCATGATATTATTACCCTTTCTAGGAACAAGTTCCACGAGGAGCAGTCATCATCTTTCATGGAACTTTGTAATTCTTCATCTTGGTTTTAAAAGATGTCATCGATAAAAGGCCTCAACCTTCTTTGTTGCATTTACAAAATTCTTTGTTAGCTTCCATGTGTATTTGTTAATATTATATCCATGCCAATGAACAAGATATTTTAATCTATTTTGGCACTACTTTGAATTTAAGACTTCTTCTACCCCGAACTCTTGATTATTATCTAGTTCTATAAAAGGAAGTGGCATTTGTCTTCTTTCCGAGATATTCACAAACTTATACTGCTCAAGTTTGACATATGAACAACATTCTCCATGGCTCTCTTCACACTGAAATGTAAATGCAATAGCCCCAGGCTTCAAAGTCCATGGCCAGCATCCATAAACAATTTGCAAACTTGTATGGTCTAAAATAATCCGGGCAGATCTGAAAGCAAATGTTCAACTATTTTCTTACAAAATTTGATCTGGAATCCATAGAAGCCAATCCTTATGTCTACATTTCAAAAATTGAGCCGAGCCTCATCATCAGGCTATTCGTGGACGATGGGCTTGCCGCATGTTCTTCACCAACGCCCGTCCAAGCCCTCATCCATTACATAAAAGAGCACTTAGCAACTACACGTTCCAGCGCGGACTAGAACGTGGGGCTGGATATCCTCCGGTTGACGACTGACGGTGACATTTTCATCGACCAGACTAAATACTTGCATCAAATCCTAGCCCGGTTAGGGTTCGGGGATTGCACCACTCTCAACACCAAGTTGGATGACAATGCCGAAGCATTTCAGCCATCCTTCTCCGACACCGCTCCTGTGGGATGGTTACTCTATGCTGACTCTCAGCCGCCCGGATATCAGCTATGCAGTCAGCGTGGTAGCACAGTTCTCGACGAGCCCTCAGCGCCAGCACTATCAGGTTGTCACCCCTATTTTCTGCTACATCGCGGGGACCATGCAGGTTCACTAGTAGCACCGATGCCCCACTGCTCGAAGGCTGCGGTGATGCAGATTATGCGGCGAAATAAACATTCAGTACGTGCATCGAGAACTAACATAGAATTAGATTTTTACCTATGGTTATAACATATATACTTGACAATTATTGTCACAAATGATGAGGTTTGAACCTGTCAAGTATATATTTTTAGACAGAAAGTATATTAGATTTCTTCAAGTATAATATTTTGTCCTCTTTATTTTGGATTTTTTTTTTCAAACCTCAAAGCAAAAGTATTAAACCAAACCCTTAAGACTATCACTTCAAAACTTAAGACCTAAACTTTCTTCTTACAGATCAACTTGAGCCACAGGCCAGTGATCGCTTACGTCGGGTTCAGCAGCTCCAACCCCGGTACCGTGTCACTGCCCGCAACCTTGTTCGGGTCAGGCATCCCAGACATTCAAGGTCAACCAGCATGTCGTTGACAAGCTCCAGGCTCCATTCAAGATGTAGATGACTATTTGAAATGGATCTCGGACGACATTCTTGTTTGAAACACTATTCGATTGAATAAAAGCTGCATTCTTTGATTGATAAATTCTTGGCTGATGAAGGGAGGAAGTTCTGTCTCATTGGATGATGTTTATCATGTTTTATCATTCGAGGAAAGTTTTGTGTCTGTCGACAACAGCTGATGTCAATGCCGTTCTCCCAGAGTACTGATGAGTACAAGAAGCAGATGTGCGTTGGAATCCGAATGGCCCTCTGTAGCGATACTTGACCGTCTTGTTTTCTGCTGACCAAGATCAACAATTGTTGTTATGCCGAAACAACTTCAGTTGTGCGGTATGTAATTGAGGCTGTTGAAACCCGTGCGCTGTGCTGTTTGATACCGAGTCTGAAACCCACTCAAGCCGAGGGGAACAGCAGCTGTTGGGGCAGTTCTGTGCACTTCGTAATTGGGACGATTCTCGATCTTTCCTGAACTGGAGAAGAGCGTTGGCATGTTGGAATTCCAAATAGTGTACAGACTTCTATTCGCTGCATGCGGTTGAAGGTACAATGATGTGCAGCTTGGTTGGGGTGATGCCATTGCACTTGTGCAGCCCTGAGAATTGAACAGACATTTTGTTATTGGGCAATCGGGGACATAATGCTGAAGATTCGCTGAATTTCATGTATCTCATGAAGAGATGCATTGTTGGCCAAGATGTAGAATTGTTCTTCAAAATTAAGAGTGTGGATGCGAACTTTGGCACTTTATGTAAGGATTTAATTTGATTTTATGATATTTCATATGTGGTATTTAATATTGTATATAATAAAAAGACTTCACTTCAGTGGTGGTTTTTATGACCACCTTTATTTTAATTTTAAACCTACTTAGATACATAATGCTTGTAAAAAATGTTTTATGATTTGCAAATTAACTTTTAAAAAAATAAAATTGTATAATATCTTATACTAAAGTAATATTTTAAAGAGAAATTCAATTACATGAGGTTTTAAAAAAATTAAATTAAAAAATAATAATAATAAGATTTTACAAAAAAATTCAATAGAACATGTGTAAATTTAAAAATTACTGCAAGAATATAATAATCTATATTTTATTTCTTCTACAAAGAAAATAATCAATGATGAATCTTTGTTTATAAAATATCTATGTAAAATATTTATATTTGAAAAAAAATTAATTAGTAAAATTTATAAGTTATAAGAATTCTTCCTGAGAATAAAAGTATTATGTACATTGAGTGATGTTGTGTATGACCACAAAAAAAATTGTTTCAAGCAAGAGGGCTGGTTGAATAGTGGGATTCAGAGGCATACTTTGAACAAAATTTAGCACCCATATCAATGTAGATCCATGTGGGCCCAATCGGTTCTGAGTTCTCAACCTACCACCTTGTGAACTGCCCGGCTTCCAACCTACGGACCTCCAAATTACCCACCTCCCTAGTTCTCCTACATTTCCTCCTTATGTTCCTAGAAATCTGATCAGTAATTGATATTGCATCTGAGCGGCAGCTGCAATTTGATGCTCCACAATGGCGGAGCGAGTCGATTGAACAGGGAGGTTTTTGGAACAAGTTGTGTTGAGGGCTTGAAAGCCTCTTAGAATTGTGTTGTAGAAACCTCCCTAAATCGATTGGCTGCACCATGGTGGACCGTCAAATCATAGCTTTCGCTCAGATTCAATCTGAACCGTGGATCAATTTATTGGGAACAATGGGAGGGAACGTAGGAGAACAAGGAGGGCAAACAAGATGGAGGGCGGACATGTTGGAGGGCAGACATGTTGGAGGGCGGACATGTTGGAGGGCGGACATGTTGGAGGGCAGACATATTGGAGGGCGGACATGTTGGAGGGCGGACATGTTGGAGGGCAGACATATTGGAGGGCGGACATGTTGGAGGGCAGACATGTTGGAGGGCAGACATATTGGAGGGCGGACATGTTGGAGGGCGGACATGTTGGAGGGCAGACATATTGGAGGGCGGACATGTTGGAGGGCGGACATGTTGGAGGGCATACATATTGGAGGGCGGACATGTTGGAGGGCGGACATGTTGGAGGGCGGACATATTGGAGGGCAGACATATTGGAGGGCGGACATGTTGGAGGGCGGACATGTTGGAGGGCGGACATGTTGGAGGGCGGACATGTTGGAGGGCGGACATGGAGGGCGGACATGTTGGAGGGCGGACATGTTGGAGGGCGGACATGTTGGAGATGCCGAGATGCCTCGATCCAGTCCATTCAATAAAGAGGTTTGTGCAACACGTTTTGGAGATTGCTTGCAATCCCTACATTGGAGTGGATGCCGGAATGCGCACCCTTTGCTCTGTTTGAGTCTGTACAGATAGCAGGTAGTGCCGCCTTTTGTCGGAGTTCTTTAGGTAAGCTAAGGAAGGCTGCTGTGTAGTGTTTTGTTCAGAGCTTGAACAATCTCGGTATCTATTAGGGTGTAGCCATATATCAGCGTGCATCCTCTTAGCTAGGGTTGTGCATATCGCTCTTCTGTTGTTTACATGTGTACGCACAAGTGCGCTCGTAATAATTCTTGGTTGAGTTTTGCACAGTTTGTTAAGAACGATGTAACGTCTGCAATCGGCGTTCTTAAGGGAGGCTTCGAAATTTATGGGTGTGAAGTATTTCGACTTATTCGACGCTAGTGCCGAAGCATGGATAATTTGGGGCAGGTGAAATGTCGCCCGAGTGAAACTGATATGTGTTTCTTCTTCACTGTGTTTAGTTCGATTTTTTGCTTTTGTTTTCGTGGAGCTTGACACTCAGGTGCCCCTTGTTGGATATTACTCTTCTCGGATCGTACATCTGATGGTTCTCTCTTGGTGTTTGGGTGTTTGTTTCCTTCCTTGTTTACAGACTGGAGCAGAAGATGAAAGGGACTTCGTTCACAACAAGGTATGCGTTATCCCGCAAAGGAAACATAACCGAGGTGAAGTTGATGTACCAGTTTACATCACTGATGGTCTTATTCTGAACTATGTGTATGGTTGGTATTGCAGCTTCAAGCTCTGAGCAACACGCATCTGAGTAGTATGGTTGAGTTGTATTCGACTCTTACAGCCCGAAGTAACCAGGTACTACTAAGTTTGCGTGCTCACACTTCTTCAGGTGGTCTGCAGAAGTTAATTTCATTTGAATTCCTCTTTTGGTTTTATTCAACGTCGATTAAGGTCGCACTATTTCGCATACAAGGCCACAAAAAATCTCTTGAGATAAACTACAAGGTTTTGTTTTATCTAAAATGTACTGTTACTTAATAGTCATGTCATGCCTGAAGTGCACATAATTATGCTTGACCTTTTAGAATATATAAACATTCTTCATAATTAAGAAGATTATCCTTGCAATGTAATTCTATGAGTCATTTTATTAGGTGACGCATATATACATGTGTCACTACATGTTTTTTCATTCGATTTGTGTTTCTATTTTTTTTAATACATCACAGATAGGCAAATATATATGTGCATTAGGCCATACATGTTTGCATGATAAATATGAAAATATAAAACTAAAATAAATACACACGTCTATGTAATAATCATTTATAATGAAGTAAGATAGTATTTATGTGCAACCTTCAATAATATTAAATGCTGTAATAGTAAACAATCAATTACATATAAAGTTTTCTTTTTGTTGAGCAGTAATAACCCATGCTACTGGTATGTCATTGTATATCCTCAAATGCAACCAAGATATGAGTCTTCGTTCAATTCACGTTGAGGACTGGAGCTGTTGGGTTTTTGATGTTTGATTTTTCGCATTTCTGACGACTGAGTCGACACAGCTAAGATATGAAACTTGCTTTGCGCAGCCTATGCCAGCGGAGCAACTTCAAAAGCTGAAGCATTATAAGGACGTTCTCCACAGAATGATCCCTTATATGAGAGTTCCGAAGGAGCGTATACCAGCTGAGTTTAACAGGGAAAAAGTGATTGCATTCGAGAGACAGGTCACCAATATCATGGAGACATTCCAGAGGAGGCGTTGACCCTTCAAGGGATCGAGGTGTGAAAGTGAGATTCAGAAAGAATTTCATGTTTGGTACCACGCTTCGCACCCGAATATCTTCTGGCTTCCACGATATGTCGACATGTCCCGATAAATAAGAGAGGTTATTCCAGACAGATGTGTGGGGTGGCTTCTTTTTTGGACTAAGTAGATGTTCACAAGTAGATTTCTCGCTGCTTGTGAAGATTTTTAACTGGTTCTCCAATCGGGTTGCTATCTTCACTCAGGAGATATTCTAAAACAGTCGTCAACTGCAAGTCTGTGTGCGGATATGTCACAGTTCTCAATTATTTACTTTTTAAAATTTCGTATAACTGTTTCTGCTAATATAATATTTCTGAAAAGTGTCCATGAGTATGCGATCAATCCTGAGCTGTTTCAACCATTGTTGTGGTCGGGATTGTGCAGATTGCTAGCTCAGCCAAGTTTTGAATAATTCGTACTGTTGTATTCGCACTGCCCTGTTTTGTGACTATAATAGGTTAAGAATCATTAAGAAAAAATCCCTGAAGAAAGCTAAAAGTTAGTTAAGGACTTGATTGAAATGTTTGCTTTCCAATCTGACAGTGAAGTATATTATTCATGTGCAGCGAATGTCAATGAGATAACATCAAGAATTATGCGGGGTTAAAAGTTAGACTGCGAGTAACATTTCACAATGCACTTGTGTACGTTGTTTGAACAAATCTATGATGTAAAAGAAAACTCTAACCAGCTGATTAGTAGATAATTTGTCGACTCTGTTTTCAGAAGAGTCGTCAAGCTCGTGTAATCAATGCTGTAAATTACCATAATGTAACATTAGATAAAATATTTCAGACATAATAAAAAAAAATTAAATACCATTTTAGTTCTGTCAATATAACAGACATCATGTATAAACTTTCAGGTTGAAGCAATACTAGATAATACCGTGAGTCGGTGTAAGATCTAGAGTTTAAACCGTTGGAAATACACTTTATCCTTCCAATCCACTGTAGAATTGCCTGTTTCACATATGAAAATATGAAAAATTATGGTTGTAAGGAGTTGTTGACATGACCATATTTCTGCCCACCTCAGACTGAAGAGGAACACAACTTTGAATAAAATAAACATTTAAATAACGAAATTATAAGTATAATACAATTTCATCTTTTGCATGGTAAGTATTAATTAGCAAACCATTCGCAGACATTTTGTTGTTCACAAGAACCAAACTGCAGTATCTATATACACACAGCTGTGTTGCTGTCATTTCCTTTCAAGGATTTTCAGCATAGACGATACTCTCGATTTGAAAAAATCCTCAGCCGCGGACGAAAATTATTCAGATCAGCAGAGTCTTTTGCATGCTAATAATTTTGCGGCTGCCGCAACAAAACTGAGAAATAAAACAGAGGCGAGCTCGATGCCGGTGGGGGACTGTTTAGCCCTCTGACGAAGAGGATGTAGTCATGGATAATCCTGGTGGAGTGGAAGCTGAGGGAGAGTTAGAATCGACGGAGTGCCATTGCGCAGTTGACGCAGTCTGGCGCCCACGAAGAAAGTTCGAATGTGAGGATCCCCACAATCCCCTGTGAATGAGGAACAGTTGGTCGAAGGTGAGCAAGAGCCTTTAGTCGATGGCGATGAGCACTTGGTTAGAAGCGACGGGATTGCAGGGGGCGGTGGTGAAGATCATGCTCTTTCGCAGCCAGAATCCGACGAACAGCTAGGTAATCTACCGCCGGCAGCCGTGCCACCCGTCGTCGATGTACACCCACCGCCAGCTTCACCTCTAGATACCATTCCTGATCCACCTCAGTTTGGTTTGGTTCACGTAGGTAAACCTTCTCAGGCACAGTACCTCAGGGTGGTAGAATCTTTTCCGGAACTGGAGAATGGTGCACATAATTGGTGGTGACCTCGAGCCATTTGGCTGCTGAACCAGTGGAACGTGACATGTTAGAGCAGGTGGTTTCATAATTTGCGAAGATGTTTTGTACTTAAGGGGGGACAAGGTGAGAGGCCAGCTGATGCATTTACATAAGCAAGCAAGGCATATATCTGGGTTTCTCTTTCAACTTTGTTGTGGACCAATAGTTGAACATTGTGGCTCAAATGTTTCACATGGTGTGTCTAGTGTACTGCCCGTGAACGAAGAGCTGGGTGTTCCTGAAATGAGGAACATTTTACTTCGCACTCTGTTGCAACCCTGCTCCCCCCCCCCCCCCCCCCCCCCCCCCCCTCCTGATCTGTGCAAGAAGGCTTCCGTGAATGAGTTGAATGGGAATTGCAGCGAAAGTGCAGGCGTTGTGGCAGACAAGGTGTCTGCAATATCCTGTCCAGTTGGTCCCGTCACATTTGGAGCACACCTCCAGAGCCAGCGCAAAACCCAAGAAACGGATCTTGTTATGGATGGATGAAAATTAGCATGAACGAACGAACGAATTGATCAACTGAACAAATTGGTCAGAACAAAGGTGGATTGATTTAAGATTTATTTGGGTTGATTTATTATATATATATATATATATATATATATATATATATAATACAACAACAAAATTTAAACCATGTGTTTAAAGATGTAATGAACTAGTAAAGAGAAACTTTGAAGGATAATTAAATTACATAATTAATAATATAAAAATATCAAACTACATTTAAAAAACTCAAATTTTAATAAGTAACATAATCCCTAAATCCAGTAAGATGTTATTATAACTTTTGTCATTGAACGTAATGTGTTTGTGAAGAATTCATCATTTATTTGATTTATATATATATATATATATTTTTTGTCATCTATTTGAATTGATTTAAATTGGATGTATTTTTATTTATCTATTTGTTGCATTCTGTTGCATTATTGAGAACTATAATATTATTTCTATAATTCATCCTAATAAACTCATTGTAAAAGATTAAAAAACGTCTTTTTTTAAATATCTTTTGCAAAGTATTACACACTTTTATTTTGTTAAAGTTATTAATATTACAAATCAAAGGTCTAAATCATAATCAATTTTACAAAATTGATTTTTAAAAAAGAATATTAATTGGTTAATCAGTTTCAAAATTATGGCTAATATTTCAAATAATAGAAGATATCAGCAAGATTTCGAAAATAAAGTGATTTTAAAAAGGATTTTAAGTTTTTGAAATTTGGATTCATATGATAAATAAAACACTGACTTTTGTATACAGTTAGAATATTTAGATGAATAAAGTGTTAACTTAGAAAAACCAAGTAGTACACTATTTAACAGTCAATACCTCAAATTATAATATAAATAAAACCCATAAAAATGAGATATAAAATAATATAACCTATTCACTTTTTTCATGAGGTTTTTCACAAATAGGAATGCAGGAAGAAAATGACTTGTGTGATGTGAAATATTATTTAATTCAAATAAAATTTTGAGGTAGATTAGTTTCTTCAAAAAAATAAAAATTGAATTAATTTGACCTATTATGTCTTTTATAATTCAAAATACTTTTAATGCACACAAGAAAAGTTCAATAAAATTTCAAGAAAGAAAACGAACAAAAAACAAAAAACAAAAATGGCCTTGAATGTTTCAAACTCACGTCTAGTTCCTCTTTTCTATCCTAATATATATTAGCATAAAGAACTAGATAATGAAACAAGGAACTTCAATATGAACAAATAATACAAAAGACAAATAAAACAGGACAGATAAGAAATGAATAACGGAAAAATAGAAAAAAAATAGAAAAAAATAAACAGATGAAAAACAGATTTAGGCCAATTTGCATTATTAGATAGCATACGATAAGGTACAAATGTTTATGAATGAAAGTGAAAGAAAACTAAGCTTCATGGACACTGCATTGCACAAACACCAAGAGAATCAGAAGGGGGCTGATATTGCCTACAACAGGGAACGATGAAACGTGTAGACGCCGAAGGAGACACCATCGCTATTAGTCGCTTTGCTCAAGGACAATCAGTCATCCAGGACTCTTCGGCACAACCCAAACCCCTCTATCATGGATGCAAGCAGCAGCAGCAGCAGATTAACTGGGATGAAACCACATGGCAATACTATTTGTAATTACTGATAAACTCTGGCAACCTACTTTCCGAATGGCCTCTGCAGACTGTCCACAACACCGCCGTCAACCTTGAATGCAGTCATGTGCACGTTATCTGGAATACCAGACCCGAACAAGGTTGCAGGCAGTGACACGGTGCCAGGGTTGGAGCTGCTGAAGGCAACATACGCAATCACTGGCTTGTGGCCCAAGTTGATCTGGTAATGCACCAAACCTTTGGGAAACACGAACACATCGCCTTTGCGAAGCACCTGGGTGTAGAACTTGTTAGTGGTGTCCACCAGACCCACGGTGAGAGTGCCCTTCTGCACTAACAGCAGCTCGGTACCCCTGGGGTGGGTGTGGGGAGGGTTGATGCCGCCGGGCAAGTATTTGATCTGGGCGGATGACAAGCCGAGCCCGGTGAGCACTGGGAAGGTGTCGGACGTGATCTTCTTCACTGCCACCCTAGCGCCTTCGGGTATTTGTGGCTCGCAGCGGAAATCCATGGAGGTGAAGTAGTCCCCTGTGAGATTAGCTTTATTAGTGCCCACAGAGACGAAGAAGTCAGTGGTGAGCTCGAGATCAGTGGCTTGAGCAGTGAACACAACGGCCATGGTGATCATCATCACCAGAGCAGGACGAGGTGCCATCTCAGTCGAACTACCTGCACATGTAAAGGAATTAAAGTTCTAGTGAGGAAGCAGTGGACCAGAGAAACCTTTTTCGTGCTCGGGGAGTCCCGAGTGAACGGCTACGAAATCAATCAAAGATGGTCGCATGACAGCCGTCCTGTTTGACGCATTTATCAACACAGAACTCAACCCAATCGCGACTAACGGTCAGTTATGTGCAGGTTGTAGCAAAAGAGTGTACCTAACATATCAGTCGAAGCGGCAGAAATGGGTCCAATGTCTGTTAGATGCCGTTGTCAACTGCAATCATGGCAACACATGGCAACACAGTTAAGTGCTACGAGTCCTCCGGAAGAAGTTGCAACAAAAGTGTACGTAAAATAGGGCCTGTTGGTCAATGCAAAAAGGGGTTTCAATAAGCATTGGCGCCGGGTATAAAATGGTGGTAGATACCAGCACTTCGTCCCACAGTAACTGATTCGCCCGGTATCGTTAGTCAACTCCGACGCGTCCCCAAACCCTCTCGCTCGGCGTCACGCAGATGGTGACCTTCCTCAATCATTCGTCTCGATCCGTAACACCTCGTATGCACCAGCTTGTATATGACGTGATGATGAGTATGTGAGGGTCGTGCTACGGAGTCACTGTGGAGGAGCTGTCTAGTCCTCTGTGCACATCACTACGATCAATCTGTCCTCTTCAAAAGTGAGTTCCTTTCATGTGCATCGAAGCATATCATGATAGAAGAAGTATGAGTACACATGCGTGGCGTATTACAAGTGCCAAATCAGTCTGGGATCTCATCGGTTTCTAGTCACCAACTAAGGCAAGGGCTCAAAGGAAGCGCGGAACCCTAACATGGGTAAGAGGTCGTTCTCGCATTCCTTGCAACCGCCGATCAACACTTCAGAGGATATGTCTGCAAAGTCAAGAGGTTCATAACCTGGTCGCCATCTTCGAAATGGGGACCTGGCAATCCTCAGGCAAAGCTTGCATTCCATAACGACCAAGAGTCGCTGCACCTCCTCAGCTCCAGTGCACTGTCAGAGAACTCTTCGTCCGTGACGTCTCCAACCACCACGCCAAATTCCTGGTGCAGATACGCGGCGTTTTATGTTTAGAGACGTGACCTTCACTTCAGCTTCCTTATGTTATATTTATCATTTGTCGGTAGCGACTCAAATTTTTATTTTTTGTATTTATTTTTTTATTTTTATCAGTTCTTATCCTCTTCCATAGATTATGAAAGACAATTAAGCAATGTAACATAGACTTGAGATCTCCTCACTTGGAAAAAGCAAGGAATATACAACCAACATGCAAATACTTGCTACTTATGATCTTTACACTTTGGGTAGTTTATAAGTTACCATCTTATTATAAAGAATTCTAGCATTTTATTTAATTGGTATTTCTTTTCTATGGTCTTAACTCTTAATTTTCATTCAAAATTTATCTCATTTTTATAAAAAAATCCATTTTTGAATCAAGTTTTGTTAATATTCTTAAAATAATAAGATAATATTTAACATAATATTTTAAGCATTCTTGAATCAAGTTATATATATATATATATATATATATATATATATATATATATATATATATATATATTTAAATTATTATTTTTATATATAAATATTTTTTATAGTCTTTAGAAATTAATATTGGTAATCACCTTATTAAAAGAGAGGTAAATCAATACAAAATTTTCTTAGTATGGCTACAATATTAGAACCTATATATATATATATATAAAATTAAAATTCAACTCTTAACTAAAATTAGAAGGTAGGCTTAGTAAAGAGTTACTTATAATTAGTAATTTAATGTAAAAATACAATTAAAAAAAAACAAAGAATGTTGAAAGAAAAAAAGAAGTAATAAAAATAAGTAAAAGAATAATTTCAAAAATACACACTTTAAAATTAGGTATAATTTATTTATATATTTTTTACTTGATATTTTTTTTTAAAAATGATATTTTTATAAATAATTATTTAAATTTTGAAATAACACCAAATTCAAGTAAATTGAAGTTGATATTTAAAATTTAAAATAAATTAAAAAATAAGAAATGAAAATAAAATCAAGCAATTGATGTTTAATTCAATAATAACTTAATTATGTAATAAAGATTTGAGCCTCATTAAGGTTTATAAGTGGTATATAGGTGTCTTACATGAACTATAAAGTGTAAGTCTTATCTTCTTATGTGCATCTAAGATGCTATATCTCATATGAAATATATATACCTAATTTTCTACTAGATTTCGCTCAATTTAGTTTCTTCAAATAAAACAACATTTTATTTTTTTGCAAATTCTATCTTTACTTTGATGCTTAAAAACACCCAATTAGCCTAGGAATGTCATAAGGCCTTTAAGAATTATTCTAATTCTTCAAAATTACTTTCAAAAATTATAAAATTATTTTTATAAAAATATTTAAAATATATTCTAAAATAATTTAAAAAAATCTTAATTTATATATATATATATATATATATATATATATATATATATATATATATATATATATATATATATATATTATCACAAAAAAGAAAAAAAATCTAAAAATCTAAATTTACTAAAATAATTAATTATCATACTTATTAAGATTTAAAATTTTAAAATTTAAAATTTAGAAAATTTCTTGATACTTATATAATCTTTAAGATACTAATAAATAATTAAAAACTCAAATAAGGCTTGTTATAGATACACCACTTGAATAAGCTAAGATTCTAAGAGTTTAAGGAAATAAAATAGATGAGATTTAGTTTATATTATAAACAAGGAGCTTTAACAAAGTACAAAAATAAGATGAAAAGACTTAAGTTTAGCTATAAGAATTTCATTGTTGAAACTAAAGATCTCTTCAATCTTGATTCTTATATATAGTAGGTACAAAGAAACTTCTTGAAAAAAATTCTTTATATTTGGAGATAAAATTTTTTTCTATGAATCTTCTATAATCATCTAAGCTTTTTTAAAATCTTTTAGGATCTATTGACAGGTTTTTAGAATCTACTAAAACTTATTGAAGATTTTTTATAATGATTAAGAATCATTTCAAATCTTTTTTCAAGTATATTATCTATCTTTTCAACTCCAAATATCATAAAGAGAAATAGAATAAAATTTGACAATAAATAAAAGAAGTCAAAGATATCATGTAATATGGAATTGGTGCCAAATTCCTTCAAATGGATGAAATTTATTTTAATTTAGTAAAGGTTCACGTAGTATTTTTTGTTAATTGACTTTATTAATTTCAATTAGGATTTAAAGACTAATGTTAAAAAAACTTGGTTGACTTAATATTCTTTTCAAGAAAAATCTTATAAGTGGTTTTAAAAGAGAAGAAGTCTTTGTTGTAAGATTTTTCTTTGCTAAGATGATTTAGCCATTTAATAAAGTTTTAGGATTTGTTTTTATACATACTTGCATTCTTGGATTTCTTCTTTGTGGTGTGAAAAATAACTTGACTTAATTGTATTTAGATTTTCTATCTTTTTTTTAAGAGTGTATTATTTGTACATTATTTTTTAGTTTAGATTATATACTTGAAATTGATTTCTAGCACTTGATTTATTATGTATAAAAATCTTTATTTTATACAATAAAGATTTGTTGCATGATATCTACTACATACTTGAGTTCTCTTTTGCAATTTAAAAGATTTATTAGTCCTTACAATCAATGATAGATATCAACTATCATAGACAATAATTCTAAGAAAAAACATAAACAAATGAAAAATGAATCAAAGAAAGATGACAAACTAAAAATAAGAAAATAAATATATTTTATAAGAAATTGAAATGGCTATTACTAAAGGCTAGAAAATTAGAGACTTTTAAAATTAGACTAAAAGTAAGAAAGAAATTAACAAGAGTAAAGAAGGCTTCACTCTTGTATCTATATATATTATCTACCTAATAGCTATGTGGCAATATTTTATAGGACTTCCGAGATATGTCCAATTTGTGAGATACATGTCTTAATTACAAGGCAAATTTCTTATATATACTCTACATTGTTAGCTTGTATTATAAGCTATCAATATGTAAAATACATGGCTAAATTTATAATCTATCAATCACCTATAGACATGTATAGAAATAAAATCTTCTCTATAAAGCTTATAAGAAGCTGTTTCATAAGATATTATCAAATTAATTTACTTTCATTTACTTCTATTAATTCATATTATCTAGATAATTATAGATATATTTGTAATATTACCCTCTCTTTAAGAAATGAATTCCAAAAGAGGCAGTGATCACATATTGAGGAAGTTTAAGATGTGGTGTATTATATTTGCTATATACTCTGATTATTATTCCTATTGAAGATAGTTGATAGGTCCTCTCATTCCAAAGTAAGAAGACAACCCTATTATTTGATCATTATTGAGGCCTTCATAACTTTCCTCAAATAAAACATGTGTAATACTATCAAGACTCATTTCTACGTCTAATAAAATCACCAAATATTGAGAGTCTCTTCCAAGGTTGTGATACTAAATGCATTATATCTCACCATCTATTTAAAGAAGAATATGTCATCCTTGAAGGTCTTCATTTTGATTATATCATCTTGAAGGCTATAATAATTGTAATATTTTATTTAGTTTTTTAGCAAATGATGGTTCTTGAGTTGAATCTAGTAGTAGTTGATACTCTATTTTCTTAATACTACAAATACATAGAAACTACAAAGAATGATAGAAGGTTGAATGTAATCTTTCATAAACTGTAATTCTTTAATAATAAAGATTTATTATCCTCTTTTTTGGTTTTGATTGATGATATTGATAAAAAATATCAATCTTATTTGTTATATTTATAAGATTTTTAGTTGCTTTTCATATATGTTCACTCATATCATATCCACTCTAATAAATAAGATATTCTAACCTATTTTAGTGCCGCCTTCAATTAAAGACTTCATCAATCTCAAATTCTTCATTATTATCCACTTCTATAAGAAGTGATGGTACTGGTTGATTTTTTAGTATATCAATTATCTTGTATGGCTCAAAAAAAGACATATAGAATATTGGATTAATATTAATTGATTTTAATAGGTATAATTAATGAGCAATCAGATTGATTCATTTACAAATAAAAAAAGGTCAAAGCCTACAATAATAAAACTTGTCATAAAGACAAATAATCTTCATATTGTGATGAAGTAATTATATCTTGTCACTTACATTGAATTATCTTTGTTCATTGCAATAAGTATCCATATTGGTCTTTTGTTAATTTTGAACTCCTTTTAAGTGCACTTTTATTATTGCATGTAATTTTGCCAAATCTTATACCATAGAATTATCAAATTTTGAAAAGATAAAAGTATAAAGTTATACATGATAACCATAATTGATAAAAAAAGATTTTTGTCATCTTCTTCTATTTGTGACAACTCTACATTCATTGTAAAGTCTAATGCATTTGTTTCCATTAAAAAAGACTTAAAGAAATTAATACAATATAAAATTAGTAAAAAAATAAATTCCATCTTTAAAACATCAAATAATATTTTTTCTTCTTTACTCCATTCAAATTTGTCTTTACCAGTTAAATATGCAAGTAGAGGTACAACTTAAAAAAATTTCTTCATGAAGATCTGGTAGTAATTGACAAAGCCCAATATTATACATCACTTACTATTTTTCAAATCTTCTAATTTACAATTATTTGGACTTTCTTGGAAACCATCATTAAGCCTTTTTTTATAAATGATGTAGCCTAAGAACTCAAATTGAATAGTGTAGAATACACACTTTTCCAACTTGGCATATAATTTTGTATCTCTAAGTTTTTGTAATACATGACAAATATAAAGTTCATATTTTTGTGTATTCTTAGAATACATTAGAATATCATCTAAATAATAAAAAACAAAATTATCAAGGAACTTACAAAAAATATTATTTATAAGAATTAATGTTGAAAAATGGCATTTTTGAGTCCAAAAGATATGACATTATATTTGAAATATCCATACTTAGTTTAAAAACTAGTTTTCTATTCATTTCCTTCTTTGATGCAAATCAGATTGTATGTTCTTTGTAGATCTATTTTTGTATAGATCTATCTTCAATTAACTTGATCAAAAAGTTCTAAAATTAAAGATAAAAGATATCTATTTTTTATAGTGATCTTATTAAATCCTTAATAGTCTATGTATATGCATTGAAATCTAACTTTTTTAATTATAAAAAAAATAAGAGCTTTTGTTGGAAATTTTGAATGATACATGAATTTCTTAGCCAAGTTCTTGTCAATTTTTTTCCTTTAATGTAACCAACTTATTTTGCAATAAGTTATAGATTGATCTAAATGCTAATAGAATTTTTTCTTAAAGGTCAATTGAAAAATTATATGATCAATGTTTTGGGAGAATATCTAAAATCTTCTTTTTAAAATATCCTAAAAATCTTGATATTGGCTAGGAATATTTCTTAATATCTTTATACCATTAAAAATAGGCATGGCGTATATAGCAAAAGATGAAATTTTTTTGCCACATGTATGAAAGCTCTTATATTTTTATATATAGATTTGAATATAGTAAACTTAGATATTTCTACTTGACTAATAAAATTTTGGATTAAACTATAAAAAAAATTAAGATTACAAGAAATCCATTTTATTTGAAGATTATACTTTTTTAATTATAATAATTCTAAAATAACTAGGTCAAAAGAAGATCTTATTATATTAAATATTATCATGCTATTATAATCTTTAACTATTATATTTAAAGAAATAGTTTCATTGATAGCATCTACAAAAGATAAAAAACAACCATCTATAACTTCTACATGTATGGATTTAACTTTCTTGACTAACTATATTTCTTATTTTTTCACAAAGTCTTCATCTATAAAAATAAGTTGATGCTCTTGAATTTAATAAGGTAAAGACTTTTTGATTTTTAGATTTTAAACATATATCTATTATAAAACAAATTAAAAATTTTGATGAGAGAATAAAATCATTATTAGATGTTTTACATGATTCCAACTACATTGTTCCTATCATAACTGAAAAAACTTATTTTTGATATATTATGTCATGGAAATACATAAGTATTTTAATAAATATCTATATGATTAGGTAGAAGTAGATAAAAATAGATAAAAATAATTTAATTTCATAAGTCCTTTTAGAAAATCTTTCTAGAAGCTTCATAGATGTTGCTTGACTTAACATGTGTTTGTAGTTGATTGGTAGGTTAGAAATTTGATCAACAAATTAACCACGTATTGGTAGCTTATGAAATAAGTTAACTATGTGGTGTATATATAAAAATCTTGCCTTACAAGTTAAGATATGTGTCTTACAAAGTCAACATGTTTAGGAGGTTCTATAAGATATTGCCATGTAGCTCCTAGTTAAGAGTATATATGGAGGCAAGGATGAATCCTTCTTCACTCTTATCATTGCTTTTTCAGTCTTTAGTCTTATTTTAAGATATTCTAGTCTTATTTTTAGCAATAACTATTTTAGTTCAATAATATATTATCTTTGAGTGACTTTCTAGTTCTTTTTAGTGATACAAGAGTGTATTGAAGATTTTTTTTCTTTAAAATTCATATCCTTGATAGTTTGATAAGACTGCTAACATACTATTTGTATCTTATTTTAGAAATAAGTAGATTATCCTACTTCTATTGTTATATTTTGAAGGTTGCAAACTATCCACTTTTATCAAAAAAATCTTATTTTTTAATATTGATCTTTTTCTTAAAGATAGTGAATTATCTCTCTTTGTGGAAATTTTTATTAGAGGTTGCAGAATGCCTTCCTCTAATTTAGCTTTTTGAATTTCTTTGAGTTGAATATGGAAGAAAAAATTATGGATGCTATTTTCAATAGAAGTGAGAATAGATTTGCAACTATTGCAAATCTTCATGAGCTTATAAATACTTTAAGAGTAGAAATTTCACATATTTCTAACGTGAATCATAGAAGTACTATTCCTATGCCTATGAAAGAAGTTTAGAATCTGCAATAAGAAATTGTGCAGTTGAAGGAAGCAAGTAGAATCGACCTTACAACCAAATTTAGGGAGTTTTGCTTCTATAAGTATGACTGGGATAAAGATTAATATACGTCAAAAGTTTGATGGAACAAGATCAAAATTTTGAGGATTTTTACAATAAGATCTTAGCCTTATTGGATTCAAGAGCCTGAGTTTCTTTTTATATATAAAGACTATCAAAAAATAAGATATATTTTTAATTAAGAAAATCAAACTTGTTGATGTAGAAATAAAAGATAGATGTTCATTGTCTTTTGGAGATATTATACATAAAATTATTCTTGTAGAAGTAGCAACTAGTGGTCAAAATAGTTTAATAATATTTAATATGATTAAATCTTGTTCTAATTGAATTATTTTAGGATTATCATGGTTAAAAAGATACAACCTTGAAATAGATTTGATTTCTTAAAAACTTGATTTCTTCTATAATATAGCCCAAGGTCTTGGTAGGCAAGTAAAAATCTATAAGTTTAGTACATCCAAATCCTTATTGGTAGGTGCAAAAGCTTTTATGCATGTCGCAAATGAAGGGCCATCTTTTGCTATATACACTATGCCCATTGTTGATAGTGAGAAGATATCAAGTAGTATTCTTAATGAGTATTAAGATTTCTAAAACTTTTTTGAAAAAAAGTATGTAGATATTCTTTCAAAGCATTGTTCTTACGATTGTACCATCAATCTTTAAAAAAAAAACTCAATCACTATTTGGACCAATCTATAGCCTATCACAAACTAAGTTGGTTGTACTCAAAGAGTATATTGATGAAAACTTGGCTAAAAACTTTATATGTCATTTTAAATCTCTAGTCGATAATTTTATCTTATTTGTAAAGAAAAAAGATAGATCTTTGTGGATGTGTGTGGATTATCAAGGATTTAATAAGATAACCATCAAGAATAGATATCCTCTATCTTTGATTTCAAGACTTCTTAATCAACTAAATCAAGCAAAGATCTATACAAAAATAGATCTATAAGGAACATATAACCAGGTCTGTATTAAAAAAGGTGATAAATGGAAGACTACTTTTTCAACTAGGTATGGACATTTTGAATATAATGTCATGCCTTTTGGACTCATAAATGCACCAATTACTTTTTAACATCTAATAAATGATGTTCTTCGTGAGTTTCTTGATGATTTTGTTGTATGTTATTTGGATGACATTTTAATCTATTCTAAGAACATAAAAGAGCATGAAATTCTTGTTTGTCATGTGTTATAAAAACTAAAAGATACATGATTATACACAAAGATGAAAAGTGTGTATTCTACACTACTCAAGTTGACTTTTTGATATACAATATTTTCAATGAAGGCCTTATGATGGATCCAAAGAAGATCCAAACTATCATAGATTGAAACATCCCAAGAATAGTAAGAGATGTGTAATACTTTTTGGGCTTTGCTAATTATTACCAAATCTTTATCAAGAATTTTTTTCAAGTTATAGTTCAAATTACACGTTTGATTTATAAAGACAAACTTGAGTGAAATAAAGAAGCTCAAGCATCATTTATTACTTTGAAGAAAGAATTTACTTTTGTATCAATTTTATATTGCGTCAACTTTTTTAAGGTATTTTTTATGAAAATAGATGCATCAAACTTTGCCTTAAGTATAATATTTTCACAAATAGGAATAGATGATAAACTCTATCTAATAGCTTTTAATTTGAGAAAAATTTCAACAATCAAAATTAACTATAAAATCTATGACAAAAACTTCTTATAATTATGGATTCATTTCAAGAATGGCATCATTATTTAAAAGGCGCTTTAAGTCTACTCATAGTATATACAAATCACAAGAACCTCAAGTATTTCATGTCAACACGTATTTTGAATCATTGCTAAACCTGTTGAAGCATGTTATTAACAAGATTTGATTTCAAGATCACATATCAACTTGAAAAAAAAAAAAAAGGTTTATTAGATACTCTTTTTGGACACTCTTATCTTGCATCAAAAGAAGAACACCTAACTTTTCATCAACAAAGAATAATCTTTTTGAAGCTAGAATATTTTCATCTTTAAGCAATAAAATCAACATTTACTATTGATTCGACTTTTGTCAAATAAATTCAATCAAGTATTTCCTTTAATCTTCTTATTCATGCTATCAAAGATCTTTCTTCTAAGTTTTATGATGTTTAAAAGTTCAAATTCAAAAACAACCTAATCTATTTTGAAAGACGTTTATATGGTCTAGAAAAAGAAGCATATTTATATATTCATCAAGTATATCATGGCTTTCCAGCAACAAGACATTTTAGATACAACAAGACTTTAGAACTTATATCAAGAGATTTTTGGTAGCGGCAAATGAGAAAGGTGATAAAAGACTTTGTTTAATCATGTGACATTTGTTCAAGATCAAAAATTCCTCATCATCAATCTTATAGACTTCTTCAACCATTGCTTATACTTGAACAATTATGGTCTTCAATTTCTATGGATTTTATTACAAATCTTCTAAGTTCAAGTTCATATGACTCTGCATTCATAATTATAGATTACTTCACCAAATTGGAATATTTTTTACTATGTACAAAAACTATTTCAGGTGAAGAAATAGCTAAGTTTTTCATTGATAATATCTATCACTATTATAGATTGTCAAAAGATATTATATTAGATATGGGGACACAATTTGTATGAAGATTCTAAAGAATCATATTCAAGATTTTAAAGATGGATATAAAGCTCTCTTCGACTTTCAACCTCATATTAATAAACAAATAAAATGGATAAATTAAGTTTTAGAGCGATATTTGAGGCATATCATTAACTATCATTAAGATGATTAGACAACTCTTTTGCCATTGAGAGAGTTTGCATACAATAATTTAGTACATTCTTCTATTCAACAAATATCTTTCTTTACCAATTATGGTTATCATCTATGATATCGTATTGTAAATGCTTATAGTACGTAAAAATTAGTTAAAACATAATATATGTTAATAAATCTAGATGTGTGTTAGGATGGTTAGTAGATTAAATTAAAAAGAGTTGATATAAGAAATTTTATTTTGAATTTTATCTATTATGATTATAGCATTTAAAAAAATTATAGGACCTAAATGTTTAGTATGAAGCCTTGAGAGTAGATTAGAGCCTAAAGAAGAAATTCTTAACTAATAGAAGGCTTATTAGAAGGGACGAAAGCAAGGAATGGTTGGATGAAGGCAAAAAATGCAAATCTTCATTCCTATTAGTCGAAGACGATGTCCAATGGGCTTCAAGGAGGTTGCCCGAGGCCTTATTATGAATTATGGTTTCTCTTTCAAAATCATTCGAGCTTTGGAGGCTAGGTTCATCAAGTTTAGGTTTTTGGATATGGATTGAGTGTAAATTTTGTATGATTTAGAGTTTTTATGAAAGAGTTATTGGCGCTCAAAGTTAAGGTATCAATTTTGTACCTATTGTCTTTCTTTGGGGCATAATATACGTTTACAAAAAGCAACGAAAGATCGGAAATTGAGGTTGAAGAAAAAACTTTTTTTACTACACTTTTCATATATTATTTGATGAATTCGGAGTTTGAATGAAGAAATTATAGAGGGTTAAAGTCAGCACATCCAAATCAAAGGCAATAAGTAAGTGATATTATTCATAGTAATGGTTGGAGCCATATCTTGAGTTTTTGAATGAATGTTTTAGTCAAAGCTTTAGGAGAAGGTAGATTATTGTGTTAAAAAGCTATATATATATAAATTTTGTGGGATTTGAGTGCTTATTTTGTGAGATATGTAGAAAATTGCATGTGGGTGTATAAAAACTAGAGTTTGAAGCTATTGTTAGAGTTTTGGTGATATCTTAAGATCTATGATGAATTTTTAGTTAAAATTTGTTGTGGTAGTTTTTAGATGTATATCAGTACTTCATGTAAAATTTGAGTTTGTTTAAATAGTCCGATTGGAAGATATTAGTTTTTGAAGTTCAAGAATAATACCCTATAAGGATATTTAAGGATTTAGAGGTTTTATCATATTTTGGATATTTTGGAAACTTAAGACTTATATATTTAGTATAATAGCACCTAAAAGTGTAATATGCATATATAAAAACTTGGTCTTTCTTATTTTAAGACTTGATTGAGCAATTAATGGTAGCCAAGAGCTCAATGCTTTCTTGAGGCAAACTCTCTCTACTTTGACAATGATTTGATACTTTTGACTTTTTAAAAGTTGATAATCTTACAGTCAAAGATTTAGCAAATCATTTTTTAGATCTACAAGCAATAATGAAGATATAATTAAAGGAAGTTCAAGAGCAAAAAAAGACCAACTTAGATGCCTATTACAAAGAGCAACCATAATTCAATGTAAATGACAAGGTATGGTTAGTTCATAACAATATCAAGACTACTTGTCATTGTGTCAAGTTAGACTATTGTATGCTTGGACCTTTCTCTATTAGTGAACAAGTCAATCATGTTACTTTTTAATTATATCTACCAAAGTCTACAAAGATCCACCTTGAATTTCACGTGTCCCTTCTTGAGCCGTATAAGACAATGAATATCTTGGGAAGAAGACAAATGCCACCTCTTCTTTTAGAAG
The DNA here is from genome assembly GCF_059467195.1 of Physcomitrium patens. Classification (NCBI taxonomy): domain Eukaryota; kingdom Viridiplantae; phylum Streptophyta; class Bryopsida; order Funariales; family Funariaceae; genus Physcomitrium; species Physcomitrium patens. The sequence goes on from NC_143416.1 coordinate 17,263,520, forward strand.
TGGATAGTAATTAAGAATTTGAAATAGAAGAAGTCTTAGATTCAAGGTAGTCGCAAAAAAAGCTTGGAATATCTTGTTTATTGGTATATATATATATGATATTAGTGAATATACTTGCGAGCCAACAAAAAATCTTACAAATATAATAAAGAGAGTTGAAGCTTTTCATTGACGATATTTATCAAATTCAAGATGAAAAATAGCAAATCTTTACTAAAAACAAAACAAGATCAAAGAAAAATAACACTTTACCTTCTATCTTTTTTTGTAGCTTGTGAGTAATTAAAGAGATGGAGAATCAACAATTAATAGATTCAACTCAAGAGCTTTCATTTGAAAACTTACGAGATGAGATATTATGATTGTCACAACCTTTGGGACGACAAAATCAAGATGAAGATCCTTAAGAATGACATATCTTTGCTTAAATAGATGGCAAGATACAACGTGTTTGGTATCACGACCTTGCAAGAGACTCCCAATGTTTGGTGATTTTATCAGCTATTGCTATTACTTAATTTATTCTTCTTCTACCAAATCTTTATTCTTGACACCTTTCAAATAGTTAATTAATGCATGCAATGACTTAAGCAATAAATTATTTTACAGAATCTTCTTTTGATATTGTCAATAATAAATCTTTGACATTGTCGTAATGTAATACAACTGTATAGTGAAATTATAATCAAAGTTGAATTTTTAATTAATATCTAATTAACTTAGTTCAATTACAATTTAAGTTACCTAAATATGGCTTTTATAAAAGCCTCTTAGATTATTTTCTTATCTAAATAGTTAGTAGGTTGAAGGTTATTTAATAATTTTACCTTCGAGGTTGTAGAGACTCTTCTACTACCTTAGAAAGACCATAAATTAATAAAATTAGATTAAAAGAGGTAAATAATTAGTATAGTTGATACTAGGATTAAATTGAGAGTAGGATTGGAATAAAAATACCTTAGGATAGGTTAGATTGATACTCAGGGGTCGACCATTTGTGAGATAAGGTTAAAATCAGACCTCTAGCTTCTAAAGCGACAGCCTAGGCCAAAATAGGGAGTCATTTGAAGATCGGAGGTTAGGATTTGAGAGCTAGCTTGAAGTTCTTTCCAAAGACGTAAGAATTGTTTAAAGAGGGTTTTGGAGGACTTAGCAATTGTTGTTCAAAATCAAGATCTATATCAGTGATTTGGATTTTATATAATATGATTAGGGCTAGCAATTTTAGCTAGTTCGTGCAATTGGTGTAACATCTACGATTGAAAATTTGATACTGTTTGGATTATTGGGTGTGCTAAGTGTATACAAATATTTTGTGATAATCTAACAGTGTGGTTTAGAGTTATCTAGTTTTTAGCACAAGAAGATTTTGAAAAATGGCAATTTGGGATTGGGTAGGATTTCTATGATATCTAGAGATCTACTAATCAAATCAAGGTGAAATTTGGCATGGTATTGAAAGACTTGAATATCAAGTTGCACACCAATTTTAAGTCAAAGTTAATAGTTGGAAAAGGAGAAATCACTACTAGGATTTTTGCTTCACTTTTTCAAGTTAGCAATCAAGTGATATTAGTGCAATTTTTGGAGGTTTTCTTACAATCTATAAGTTGGATTAGGCTAAAAATTCTTGAGCATAAAGAAGACTTACATTGACAATTGCTTGCAAAATTTGACATCAAGTGGACGATCGGATTGGATGTTACAGCTTGTTAAAGCTCACTGATTAGGATTGGAACTTACAAGAAAAATCTAAATTACTTAAATATAAAAGTAACAAGGTAATTGAGATTCATGTATGGTTAAAACTACTAAAAAGAGTGTTTTAAGTACTTTTGAATTGAAATTCAGATTATATTCTTCTCGTATGGATGAAACCTATTAGGGTTTCTTGGCTACTTGTGAAACACAATTTCACCTTCCATAGCTAGGTGCCCGGTGCATTCCTGAGCAAAACAATACGTAATATGACAACGTTATCCTCAATTTATATTAAAATTGATTAAGAAGGACTTTGTCATTTCAATCTATATTATAAGTGAGGTTGTGGAATTCATTAGTATATATGGATGTGACCATGATTCTTATCATAAATATAAGAGCTTTATCTTTGCTATTTTTTTTCAATTATTTATTATATATGGTTGTAAATACTTTTAAATAAATTCAAATGATAAAGAATTTGTGAATTCTTTTCTATTAAAGATATAAATCAAAAGAGGGATTTTCTAGATATAAGTACATATATTAACCTAACTTGAGGAAATCCATCAAAGTATTGGAAAAGATGCAACCTTAGATAGAATTTGAATTATTACAAAAATCCTTGAAATTTTGATCTTGTTCCATTAAACTCCTCGAGCATACTAATCCTTGCCTCTCTTATGCTTGTAGAAGCAAGACTTCTTAGATTTAGGTTTGAAATCAATTTACTTATTTTTTTCAACTACACGATTTCTTGGTATAGACTTTGGACTTCTTCCATAGGCATAGCAATAGTCCTTCCGTGGTTGGCATTTGTGAGGTATAACATTTCTATCTTAAGAGCACTGATAAGCTCTTAAAAATCTGTAATAGTTACAAATTTATTCTTATTTTTGCCAAGTATAGCATCCATGATTTTTTCTTTCATTTCAAACAACTTAATAAATCCATAAGTAAAATTTAAGGAAGATAATCTACAACCTCCAATATCAAATGAAAATTTCAACAAAAAAAGATAATCCATTCTCTTTAAAAAAAATCAGAATTAAAAAAATAAATATTAGTTCAAGGTAGATAGTTTGTAACCTTTAAAATATAAAAATAGAATTAAAGTAATTCACTTGTTTCTAAACACCAGATAAAAATAATAAATTACAACTCTTATGAATTTATCAATTTAGAATTCAAAGAAAATATGTTAACAAATAAAAAATGAATCAAAGAAAATGATAAATAAAAAATAAGAAAGTAAATATATTTCATAAGAAACTAAAATAGCTATTATCAAAGGCTAAAAAATTAGAGACTCTTGAAATTAAACTAAAAGCACAAAAAAAATTGATAAGAATGAAGAAGGCTTTACTCTTGTATCTTTATATATTATCTATTTAAGAACAATGTGATAACATTCTATAGGACCTCTAATACATGTTTAATTTGTGAGATATATGTCTTAACTTACAATCAAGTTTCTTTTATGTGCTCTACATTGTTAACTTGTACTACAAGCTACCAATATGTATAATATATGGCTAACTTGTTGGTTAAGTTTCTAACCTATCAATCACTTATAGATATGTATAAAAATGAAACCACATCTATAAAGCTTTTAAAAAGCTTTTCTATAAGTTCTTATTAAATTAACATACTTTTACTTACTTCTAATTTATAATGTTTGAATAATTATAAGTATGTCCATGATACCAGTACCTTTTACCATCAACCAAACTTCAATTTTTGTGACTTTATTGCAAAAAGTTTCTTCAAAAGTTACTTTAGAATGTCTATTATAGAGAAGTTTTACTTTAATTATAATAGCCACAAAGCAATTGTTAGATATATTTCAATGTCTTTTTGGTTCATGCAGTTCTTTGTTTTGAGATTGGTAATATAAAATGCTTAGTTGATATGGCCTAATTAATATGATATTATCATCTTTACTATCTTTATATAAATATGCAAATAAAAAAAAAGATCTATCATCAATTCAAGATAGAATATGATTTTTTTTTTTTAAAAATTAGTTTTCATTAAGATTGAGTTCTTTAAATCTATTTAGAATTGTTTCTTTTTTTCACAAAAATATTAAAAATTCTAAAATATGCCACATTTTGCTATACCAAATAGAAGTATTATTAAACATATATTTCTATTTTAAGTCTAAAAAGATATTTTTAATAAAAAAATTATATTTTTTATGGTTAATTTATTAAATTTGAAGTTGGCTCTCATGTATGCTTACTAATATAGTAACTACACATCTATAAAAAAATATTCTAGATATTTTAACTAAAGCCTCAAATCAAACACTTCTTCTACCTCAAATTCTTCACAATTAGTGACTTCAACATAAAAATGTGGTAGTTGTATTCTTCTTGATATGCTTGATTTTTTATAATGTCCTAAAAGAAAGGTATGAAAAACTTCACGTTGTTGTGTTGTAATTTATTCATAACGTAAAAATAATGGTTATTATATTGATGTTATTTAATAATGATCTTAGAAAATAATGAGTTATTTTCTATGAAATTTCATAGTTTATAGAAATCTTAAATAACTTGTATAAGTTTTATAAGTAAAAGTAGAAGTATTAGGATTATTTAATATGAAAGATGTAGAAAGATATGGATATTGATATTATAGTATTGTGGCCTTAGGCCATCCACATGGATAGATAAGATAAGGATAAGAGGATCTTCACTCTCATTGGCTATAGGTCATGACCAATGAGCTTCAAGGGGCTGTCTGAGAGAAAACCGAAGGAGAGGCCACTTCTTTAGAAGGCATTCGAGGGTTTAGAGGAGAGATTCAGAAATCTTGTGTTTTGGGCTATAATTTTGGTGTATAAAGTTTGTTATTTGAGTTTTGCATAAAGAAGTTAAGGTTGTTTGAAGTTAGGGTGTGAATTGTTTACCGACTGTCACTCTTTTAAGCATACAAAAAGTTGTAGAAGGTTTTCTAGAAAACAAAAGGTGTCGTTGGAAAGCTGGTTTGAAGGAATACAATTTTTGTGAAAGGGTTGTTAACTTTGAGTCTGCAATGAAAGAGTTATGGCTGTTTAAAGTCTGGATGTGAAATTCGTACCTATTGTCACTCTTTCAAGCATAAAAAGAGTTGTAGAAATGCATTTAACAATCTGAAGGTGGAGTTGGAAAGTTGACTTGAAGGACTTCAACTATTGGGAAAAATTTGATGAAATCAGATCTAAAGTGAGGAAGAAATGGCTGGTCGAAGTCAGAGCTTGCAAATTAAGGAAGTAAGTGAACTGAATTGTTGATGGTTATGTTTTGAGCCATTTTTTTTTTGAGCATTTTGAATGAATTTTGGCTCAAACTTGCCAAAAGTGTAGTTATAATATTGAAAAGCTACACAAAAAAAAAATCATGTCATTTGAGTGTTGGATTTGTAAGAAATTGCAAAATCAGTATATAGGTGTTTGTAAGTCAACATGTAAAGGCCGTGCTACTGAAGTTGTGTTATCTAGAGTTTTTTTAAGAATCGACAATTGAAATTTGGATATAAAAGAGTTAAGGGTACTGCCTTACTTTCCAAATAATTTGAGCTCAATCTAACGGTTGGATTGAGAATTATCAAATTTTAAAGCTTAGTGTATCAAAGAGATTCGGTATTGAAGGAATTTTGGTATTACAAGGATTTTACTACCACAAAAAGGGTTTTGGAAATTATGAAAGATTTGGAAATTATTGATTTATTTTACTATTACTAGAGGTCTGGTAATTTTTATTTACTACCACCACTTTTACTATTACTGGCGGTCCGGTAATTATTATTTATTGCTACAATTTCTACTATTACTAGAGGTCTAGTAATTTTTATTTATTGCTACAAATTTTACTATTACTGGAGGTCCAATAATTATTATTTATTGCTATAACTTTTATTATTATTGGAGGTTTGGTAATTTTTATTTACTACTATAAATTTTATTATTACTAGAGGCTTGGCATTTGATGTTTATTACTACTATGTTTAATATCATGGAAAGGAATAAAAAAAAATTATAAATAATCTTGGCATATTTTTCATCTTATGATTAATTGAGAATTTAGTGTTAGCTAAAAGCCCAGCACTTTCTCAAGGCAAACTTTCTTTTCCCTGACAACGTATCTTCATAGATGTTAGTAGTTTCAATCAATAAGCAATAACATTTATTTATTTATAAAAAAAAAAATGATACTAACTTTTAGTAGTCTAAGTTGTTAGATGGTCAAATAGTCTTTATATTACATTGCAACAAATATATTTTATTGCCAACTTATAATAGAGGTTGTTTCTTCTTTTACATATCAAGCAATTATTTAAAGCATATTTGGACTTCTTACAATTGAAGCTTCAAAGTAGCTTAGATATCAACTATTCAATTTATAAATTTATTTATAATTAAATTTATAGATCTAAAAATAAATATTATATCTAATTTTAGATAGTAAGTATGATTAAAATAAAATAGAATTTATTTAGTAGATGCATGAATCACATAGTTGTAAGAAAAATTTACTAGAAATAAATAAAATATCCAATCATCTTATTAATAGTTGGTGATATATCTCAAGTAATGTTTTAGATTTAATTAACTCTGTCTATTTGGCCAATAATTTGAAAATAAAATACAAAAAAAATATTAATTTTTATATAAATAATTTTAAAATATAACTTTAAAAATTTGGATATTAATTGCAGTCCTCAATTTGATATAATATAACATGACAATCTATAGTATCAAAAGTTATTATATATATATATATATATATATATATATATATATATTAGACATAATCTTTTTGTAAAGAATTAATATTCCATATTTATAAATTTATTAATATAGATATAGATATATATATATATATATATATATATATATTATTAAAAAGAATTCAATAGTAAAAGATTTGTAATGAAGTCTATTGAAATAAAAGACCATGGTTGCTTTGGAATTAATAGTAATTGAAGAAGTTCAAAAAAGTGATATTGAAGATTCTTTGATTTAAAACATATGTTGCTAGAAAGGACAAATTTCTTGACAACTTTTTATAATTGAGAGTACCAAAAATCTCTAAAAATATATTCTAATATCTTGTTGAATCCAAAAAAATTTGTGGCTAAAAATTAATGACATATTTGAAAAATAAAAAAGACAAAATAACTCTTTTGAGATATATAGACATTCTTTAAAGTAAATTAAACCATCTTTTTACTTGAATCTACTTGATTAATTATGTATCTTGTTAGAATATTATTTAATATAAAAAAATAAAAAGTTTTATAGCCAAGTTTGTACAAACATTATGAAGAAATAAAAGATTCATTGAACTTGATATAAAAGTTGATTAAATACTATTCATTTTTGAATTTTAAGAGAATTTTCTATTATTGATTGTATATTACATTTCTTTCTTTTGGCACAAGGTACAATTATCTTAATAAAATATTTGACAATTATTATTGCTTCTAAGCTTGATATATGATGAAGTCATAATAAGATAAAAATATGTGCTAATAGGCTTGATAACAATTCAAAATACAAATCAACATAAAAAATTCAAGGTTCTTATGATTTTTGTATACAATCACTACATGAGAAGCACCTTTGAAAAAATAACACTCTATCTTTTAAAAACTAATAATAATAATTTTATTATAGATGTTCTAATTTTTTTAACGTGGAATTTTTTAAAATAGAATATAATTGGATTCTATATTCATTTTTTCTAAGTTTTGAAGAATTTACTCTTGGTGCAAATTTTGAGGCATTAGTTTCTATAAAAAAAAATATAGCTTAAAAAAATTTAATTGGTTGTAGATAAAGATTGTAGTAAATTTTGACATAACTAGTAAATCTATACCATGTTGGTATCCATCAACTTCGTACATATATTGAATCCTTTTAACACATGTTATTTTTTTAATTATCTCTTTATTACTTTGTAATTTTTTTTCTTCTAAGATATGCTTTATATTATTAATTGTTCGATTCAAATTCTTATGCTCTTATTTTTAATGAAGACAAAAATATTTATTTTGATAAAGATGATTTTTTTTTTGGAATATTGATAATAGATAATATTCTCAAAATACAACAAAAAGTGGATTAGCATTTGAAATTATCCTAAAGTTTGTTCTTTTGATGATTAAATTGTGATCTTATTAATAATCAAGAAAAAAATAGCTAAAGACATATATAATAATTTGAGATTTTTTTAGAATATATTGTTACCAGATCAAGCCTAAATTATAACTGTGTAACTTATACTATAATGCATTGCAACATTAGAACTATTGCAATAACATTCACAACAATATCATAAATAATGCAACTTATATTGCAACTAATCCAAGTCTTTTTTTTTGCACAAGTTGATGGAAGGTCTATCCTCTCTACTCAAAGTTAGACATTAATAGTCACATCTATTAATTGAAAAATAATTTGTTAAAAGTAAAAATCAAGGTATAATTTAATTAAGTAGAAATAACTTCTTTTCGTCTCAAGTGAGGTCAAATATATGTGTATATATATATATATATATATTTATAAATATATCAAAAATTTTATATGTAATCTTGACAAAAATTAGATACAAGTTGAGTGACTCACTAATTTAGATAGACTTATTCCTATTACTTGAGAATTTGGTCAGTGCTTCTTCTTGTCTTAATTGTAGATAATATTCAACTACCTAAATCTAATTCTAAATAATTATAATATTAGCAAAGATGATTATAGATTTAAAAATTTGAACAACAATAGTACCTATATAAATATTTAAAATTTATTAAATTTAAATCTTATAGTACATAACAAAATCTCATATATATATATATATATATATATATATATATATATATATATATATATATATATATATATATATATTTTTAATGTATTTAAATTACATATTTGTGTCTATTAAATGCAAAAATATAGTTCAAGTTGCTATTTAGCCACCAATCAATATCTACTACTCTTTCCATATTACATCTCTAATTATTCAAATATAATTGATACAATTAAAGGTTTGATAAATAAATATTTTAAATATTAAAAAAAAAATACTAATTAATATCCAATGTCTTCAATGTAGAGTTAGTCTTTGTTGTTGCCTTTGATTTGTTGAGTTTTATGGCCTTTCTTCCTTGTGAGTAAGACCATTTTTTTTTTTTTTTTCAATCATAAACTCAATTCAATCTTATTTAATTGAGGCATTTGTTGCACCTTATAGGTTGAGTCTTTTGTTCCTCCATGTATTATTTCTACAACCTTTTCATTTGAGTCTCTTTTCTTTGAGGTTGTTTTTATTTAAGTCACCACTAAGTACAATCTTAGATTCATTGTTAAGGACATATTCCTTAAAACTTTCTAGAGAGAATTTTCTAGAACCTTCTAGAAAACAAGCCTCTGGAACCTTCTAGAAGAGAAGCCCCTGGAACCTTTTAGAGAGAAGTTTCTAGAAGCTTCTAGAAAGGAAGTCTTTGGAACCTTCTAGAAGAGAAGTTTCTAGAAGCTTCTAGAAAGGAATCCCCTAGAACTTCTTAGTTAATAGAAGTAGCTCGAGAAGTTTCTAGAACCGTTTAGAAAAGAAGCCTTTGGAACCTTCTAGAAGCTTCCTATTTAATAGAAGTAGCTCGAGAAGCTTCCTGAATAGGAGTATATATAGGGATCGAGGCTGAAGAGTTCTTCAGTCTCGACAACACATCTCTTGGAGTTCTAGCTCACCTTTCTGGTGTTGTTCTTGTACTCATCTGTTTAATCTAGTTCTGCCACTTCTTCTTGAACTTCTTGTTAGATTTCAAGTTTGTATTTTGTGTCCGTGACAGTTTGTCGAGACTACACTAACTTGAGATATCAGAGTTAGTTCTTTCTTAGTAGAGTGTGGATTACCCCTCTACTTGAAGGTATAGTAGCATTTTTTAGAGGTTGCGGATTACCCTCCTCTAAACTGATACTTCTTCTGTTACAATATTGGAGTCTTATTCTTCTTGGAGAGAGTGGATTACCCCTCTTCTTGAAATTCTTAAGGTATTTTATAGGTTGTGGATTACCCTCCTATAAACCAATATTACATCTTATAGGTCATTTTTGTCCTTCTTTTAGAATGGCCGGAGGTCAAGACATTAGTATGACAGAAAGTTCGGAGTCTAAGTTAGATGCTATTATGAATGCCCTCGCTACGTTAACACAAAGAACTGCAGAGATTGAAGGAGTGGTGGCAAGGCTTCATAATGATGGAGTATCTGGGATAGCACAATCTAAACTACACCAGCCTCAAATTTCGGCACTTGGAGAAACAACTTTACCTCAGGTTTGACAAGAACCACTAGTTCTACAACATAAGGAGCCTCGAGTTAGCCTTCCAGATAAGTTTGATGGAACACGTTCCAAGTTTCAAGGATTCGTCAATCAAATCAGGTTGATAACAGTTTTACAGCCCGAACGATATCCAACGGAGGAGTCACGTGTTGGGCTTGTTGGAACCTTACTTACGGGAGAAGCTCTATCATGGTTTGCTCCTTTGTTTGAGAAACGATCATCCATATTAAACAACTTCGAAACCTTTTTGGAAGCATTTGCGGAAGCATTTGGTGAACACGATAAGGTTCGATGGGCTACAACAAAGATCCGATCGCTATGACAAGGGATGCGTTCTACATCAGTCTATGCTTCAGATTTCAGACAATTAGTATGCGACATCAATTGGGATGAAGAAGCGTTGATGAGTCAATTCTATTGGGGTTTAAGAGATGATGTGAAAGATTTGCTGTTAACTCTTCCTGATCCACGAACGCTCAATGAAGCCATTAGCCAAGCTGTGAAGTGTGATAATCGCCTATTCCAACGTTACCAAGACCAACGCTCAAGACAACATACAATTTGCCATGCTCCAAGTATGTCGGCAAGCGGTGTGAATTCGCATTCAGAGGTGGAAGACATGCAAATTGATGCGGTACGTATCAAATCTCTTACTATAGAAGAAAAAAAGCTACGTATGGAGGAAAATTTATGCTTGTATTGTGGTGGAGAAGGCCACAAAGTCGAAAACTGCTCCAAAAAGCAAAATCGAGGCATAGTCAAGACTAGGGGAGTATTTGTTCAGGAAAACGAGGATGCCCAGCCACAGTAGTAACCGTGCGGCTGGACAATGAAATATCCCAACAACAATCAGGTTCCTTTCTTTCTGCCCAACCTGCACTTTGTTTTACAATCCCTCTATTTATCGGCCCTCAAAAACTGAGAACCTTAGCACTACTAGACTCAAGAGCATCTGCTTGTTTTTTAGACGAAGAATTTGTAAAGCATCATAAGATCCTTTTAGTACAAAAATCAAAACTTGTTCATGTTGAGGTCATAGATGGGCGACCTTTATTGTCTGGTAGCATCACCCATGAATCAAAACCTATAGAAGTAACGTTTAAAGACCATAGTAGTCATATTATTTTTAATATTATTAGAACCCCATCAAATCCTATTATTCTTGGTCTTTCTTGGTTGAAAAAACATAATCCATTGATAGATTTGAGGTTGCGAAAGATGACTTTTCCCACAAAACCACCCAAGAAAAAACCTAGTAAAAAACCTCGAAAAAGAAATCTTTATTCATTGGAGCAAGAGCGTTTATAAGATCATCTAAGGAAGGTACTCCATTTGTCATTTATGCGGTTCCAACTACCGAGGAGAAGATCTCAACAGTAAGTATATCGGAGCAATATAAAGATTTTGAAGACGTGTTTCAAAAGAAGAACGCCGACATACTACCGGAACACCGACCATATGATTGTGCCATAGACTTGCAAGAAGGAGCACAACCATCTTTTGGCCCAATCTACAATCTATTGCAAATGGAGTTGGCAGAGTTACGAAAGTACATCGACGAGAATCTAGCCAAGAACTTCATTCGTCATTCAAAATCATCAGCTGGAGCACCCATCTTATTTGTGAAGAAAAAAGATGGATCATTACGGATGTGTGTGGACTGTCGAGGCCTCAACAAGGTAACAAAGAAAAATTGTTATCCATTACCCTTGATTTCTAGTCTCTTAGAACAACTTGGACGTGCGAAGATCTTTACAAAAATTGATCTAAGAGGAGCTTATAATCTCGTACGAATCAAGGAAGGAGATGAGTGGAAGACAACATTCTGTACAAGGTATGGTCATTTCGAATATAATGTCATGCCTTTTGGTCTTACCAATGCTCCAGCGGTTTTCCAACATATGATCAATGACATCTTTCGAGAACACCTCGACGATTTTATTGTCATCTACTAGGACGATATTCTAATATTCTCTAAAAGCAAGGAAGAGCATGAGGAGCATGTTCGTTTGGTCTTGGAGAAACTACGCAAGCGAGGACTATATGCCAAATTAGAAAAGTATTTATTTCACCAGACGGAGATGGAATTTTTGGGGTTCATTGCGACTACAGAAGGTTTGAAGATGGACCCCAAGAAAGTAGAAGCAATCATGTCTTGGGAGGTTCCGAAGACGGTTAGAGACGTACAATGTTTTCTTGATTTTACTAACTTCTATCGGATCTTCATCAAGAATTATTTTCAAGTTGCTGCTCCTCTCACTCGATTAACATGCAAGGATAAGTTGGAATGGGGACCTTTGGCGGAGAAGGCGTTTCAAGATTTGAAGACAGCATTTACTACAGCTCCAATTTTGGTATATCCAGACTTTACAAAGGCCTTCTATTTAGAAACTGATGCTTCAGATTTTACTTTCGAAGCTGTACTTTCACAAATGAGTGAAGATAAGAAGCTCCATCCAGTTGCATTCTATTCTCGGAAGTTCTCTGCTGCTGAAATCAATTATGAGATCCATGATAAGGAACTTCTTACTATAGTGGATTCTTTCGAAGAATGGCGTCACTTTCTTGAGGGAGCTACACATCTAGTAACCGTATCTACGGATCACAAGAATTTGGAGTATTTCATGTCGGCTCGAGTTTTAAATTGGCGTCAAGTTCGGTGGAATATGTCGCTATCTAGATTCGATTTTGTTATCACTTATCAACCTGGAAGACAGTAAGGACTATCCGATGCTTTATCAAGGAGATCGTATCTTGTACCAAAGGTTGAAGAAGCAGCGTTTGATCAACAATGTACAACGTTATTGAAGCCAGAGAGATTTCAACTTTGTGCTACTATTATATCATTTGATGCTGACTTCCTAAACCAGGTACGTGCTATGACCATTAAAGATTCAATAGCCATTGATATCAAGCAACGTACCAATGACGACAAGTTCAAGGTGGAGGGAGATCTTTTATACTTTGAAGAGCGATTGTACATTCCAAAAGGACTAGCACGACTCCAAGTTCTTCAATCTCGCCATGATTTTCCAGCTGCGGGACATTTTGGATTCAACAAGACTTTGGAGCTTATTTCTCGAGATTTTTGGTGGCCCCAAATGTGGAAGGATGTGAAAGATTTTGTCCTCTCTTGTGACATCTGTTCAAGATCTAAGAATCCTCGGCATCGCCCTTATGGACTTCTACAGCCATTGCCAATTCCACGTCGATCATGGTCTTCAATTTCTATGGACTTCATCATGGACTTGCCATCATCAAACTCATTTGACAGCATCTTTGTCGTGGTAGATCGGCTTACGAAGATGGCACACTTTGTTCCTTGTAAGAAGACATCATCCAGTGAAGTCACAGCAAGACTCTTTCTCGATAATGTATATCGATATCATGGACTACCAGATGATATCATATCAGATCGAGGTACCCAGTTCGTGTCAAAGTTTTAGAGATCTCTCTTTGGGATATTGAAGGTGGATATCAAGCTTTCTTCAGCTTTTCATCCTCAAACTGATGGCCAAACGGAACGGGTGAACCAAGTCTTGGACCAGTACTTATGATGCAGCATCAACTATCAGTAAGACGATTGGACTGCATATCTACCGCTAGTCGAGTTTGCATATAACAACACCCTCCATGCGTTGACTCAACAAACACCATTCTTTTCCAACTATGGGTATCATCCGAAGCTTGATTTATTGAGTCCGTCAACAAATAACAATTCAACAGCTGAAGGATTTGCGAAGCAACTATCAGAGCTTCAAACTATGTTGAAGCTTCAATTACAATCCGCTCAAGAATCCTATATGACGTCTGCAGATAGATTTCGGAATCCATCACCTACTTTCAAAGTTAGAGACAAAGCCTGGCTTCTTCGACGAAATATCAAGACCAAGCGACCATGTGATAAGTTGGACTATCGAAGATTGGGACCATTTATTATCCAGAAGCAAATTAATCCAGTGGCATACCGGCTGGAGTTACCGGCTTCTATGAAGGTACATCCAGTCTTTCATGTTTCTCTGTTGGAACCTTATCGAGAGTCATCTTTTCCTGGAAGAGTGCAATGTCCGCCACCTAGTATTGAAATCGAGAACCACGAAGAATACGAGGTTGAAAAGGTATTGGATTCACGGCGAAGGTGGAGAAAGTTAGAATATCTTGTTCATTGGTGCGGCTATGACATTAATGAGCAAACGTGGGAGCCAGCTGAAAATCTTGCGAATGCGCCACAAAAGGTACAGGAGTTTCATCAACGACATCCCGATAAACCTAAATCAATTCGATGATAGCTTCTTTCTGAAGCTTGTTCTCCCAACAATATAAGAAAAGGAGAGAGCACCAGCAAAATTCATAGTTGATGTAGTTATTTTCTCCAAGATAGATCGTAGTTTGGTCTTTTGATATGGATAGCCACGAGATAGATACTATGCCAATCAGAGTATCGCAATCCAGTAGCTCACGAAGGCGACCCCGAGATGAAGAACTACATGTACCATGACGACGACGGAGGATACCGAGTAACCGATCACTGGTGATCGTATTTGAGATCGAGCCTGCTTACGATGGTCAACCAGAAGGCATGTTTGCAGGACAATTTCACAATGAGGACATGGAAGTTCATGCTTGGTCAGAAGTCGAAGGCGTGGGCCACTACCGTTGGCTTCAAGGGTCGATGAACCACTTACCTCGTGAACAACAGTTGGAATTTATAGCAGAAGTTATGCGACAGATCTTCATTTTCTTGCGTTGGTATTGATCAACAATATTGCTTCTCAGAGACCTCGAAGCTAAAGGAGGGAGTGATGTTAGGGACATATTCCTTAGAACTTTCTAGAGAGAAGTTTCTAGAACCTTCTAGAAAACAAGCCTCTGGAACCTTCTAGAAGAGAAGCCCCTGGAACCTTTTAGAGAGAAGTTTCTAGAAGCTTCTAGAAAGGAAGTCTTTGGAACCTTCTAGAAGAGAAGTTTCTAGAAGCTTCTAGAAAGGAATCCCCTAGAACTTCCTAGTTAATAGAAGTAGCTCGAGAAGTTTCTAGAACCGTTTAGAAAAGAAGCCTTTGGAACCTTCTAGAAGCTTCCTATTTAATAGAAGTAGCTCGAGAAGCTTCCTAAGTAGGAGTATATATAGGGATCGAGGCTGAAGAGTTCTTCAGTCTCGACAACACATCTCTTGGAGTTCTAGCTCACCTTTCTGGTGTTGTTCTTGTACTCATCTGTTTAATCTAATTCTGTCACTTCTTCTTGAACTTCTTGTTAGATTTCAAGTCTATATTTTGTGTCTGTGACATTCATCTTTAATTACTTCAATATTTTTTTTGGCCAATAGAGTAATTATAAGTGTTTGAATAGCTTAGGAGTCTTAACCACTTGAAGGATAGAGATTTCTTTTAGCTCTTTGTCAAGCACAAGATTTGGAGCAATCAAAGCAACTTAAGCTATTGATGCATGAGTGGAATAAAAAATTCTCAACTTAGTTACAAGTTCTATAAAATCAAAGAAAAAAATCATTAACAAATAAAAGCATCTCAAATTTATATACACAATTATAAGCACTATCTCTTAGCATATGCACAAAAATGTAACTATAAAATTCATTTTTTAATCCAAATTATAAGGCCTTAGTCTAATACTTCTACCTTTTAAAGTACTAAAATCCATATAGAGCATATGGACCTCTCTTCTTATAATTACTATACTTGCTATTGATCCTCCTGTTTTCTACTAGTAAAACTACTATTTTCTAATTATATTATTTATTTTAATAAAATTTAGGAGATATTACTATGAATCGTGAATCTGACTGGCTTTGGGTAGAGCCTATAATGGGATCTCGAAGAGTCAGTAATTTTTGTTGGGCAGCTATTCTTTTATTTGGCGCACTTGGTTTTTTTTTCGTAGGAATTTCAAGTTATTTTGGTAAAGATTTAATCCCTTTTTTATCATCCCAACAAATTCTTTTTGTGCCCCAAGGAGTTGTAATGTGTTTTTATGGGATTGCTGGTTTATTTCTTAGTTTTTATTTGTGGTGTACTATTTTTTGGAATGTAGGTAGCGGTTATAATAAATTTGATAAAAAAAAAAAAATAGTATCTTTGTTTCGTTGGGGATTTCCTGGAGAAAATCGTCGTATTTGTATTAATTTTTTTCCACACAAATTTTATGTGTAAATGGTTTGAATCTAACTGGTTTGCAAAACTTTATTACAACAATAAAAAAATAAAAATAAATAAAAATATAAAACTTGCAAGAAAATTACAATGAAAGCAGCAACACACTAACTTACCTCATCCACATTAGAAATGAAAACGATGAAAACCATACATCATTGTGCAGCTCCAGTACATTCACTGCATATTTTCATCAACAAAATGTATGTGGCAAACATCTTCCCTATCTGCTGGACGTGTCCTCCGCAATTGGTTGAGAACATCTGCTGCACTGATGATTGCTTCCTCAAATTCGTAGCTTCCTTTCAATGCTTGATATAAGGGTGTCGACTTTCTCTCATAATTGTAAGTACACAATGACAGGTAAGTCATGTGTATACATTGAATTTGCACTCTGTGGTATGAGATGCCTTGCAAGTCAACACGTATGATCTTCGGTCTGCGCGTGGCAGCCATTGAATCGCCCGTGGTGGTTTAACTGATAATTATTATCAAAGCAGTTTTTGCATACGACCCCTGAACTGAGGCGATGACTTGAGCTAAAACGTCCATAAAAACACTTTAAAACACCACAAAAATAGGCTAACCACCAACTTCATGCCGCCGAGCCGAGAAAACGCTTTACAGCCAGAATGCTGGCGTTTGCTAATAATTCATTCAACAAGGGTGAAAGCCTCGCTACAAAGGTGTCAAATTTTGCATGTATACAAATCTGCGACTCTGCTTCCTTTTTGTCACAAATTGTGGAAAGCGAAATCAGAAGCTTCGAGCACGTGATCGTGAAGTGTCACCGCATTTAGAACTATCACCAAACTGCTCAATGCTTATCGAAAACAGCGAGAATGGGTTGAAGCTTTTCTTGTTGCAGACCAAAACATGTTCATCCAGAGGATGCAGTTTTGTTCATGGACTTGTAGTTCACAAGACGGCTTCTCAATATCGACGATCTCCAAAGATTTATTTCTTTCTTTACGAGTTACATTTACTACTTCAACAAAATGGAATACGAAGTATTATGCTGCCAACTGTAAATTTTCTATGAAGAGTCGTACCGGTTTTTAAATATTCCACAAATTATATATATATATATATATATATATATATATATATGTATATATATTATGAAACATATTGGACAAAAGTTGTTATAGATTCAATAACAGCATGCTCAAATGTATTCAATGAACTCGACGAATGCCATATTGGACCTATTGTAGATGAATGCTCCAAAAGAACTATTCTGAGATGCTTTGTTCATAAGGAGATTCTGGATGATGATCCGAATTAGCTTGTTGTTACCCGCCAAAGTGATCAAACAACATGAGGTCAATTGAAACTTGAGCGCAGGCATCCATGGTCAACCGATACGTTCACGTTTTGAAAGTATATTCGTTGAGGCGTTAGCGTGTTTCACCTGGGCCCCGAGCTCCAGAGTCCAATCACACGCATTATTGCGAGTCATCGCCGAGTTTCGACGCACCTGCAAAATAGTATGTTGTTTCTATTTATGTCAGGATAGGATCTAAATCTGTACTCCTTGGGACGTACGACCGACTCCTCAGGTGGCGGGTTACTTTTTCCTCCATATCCAACATCGCCCCAGCGTCCGATTTCAACCTCTACTTGAGATCTTCGGCAACCTCACCGTATATATGTGCCTCTTCCCTGCCCCTGATGCAGTGAGGAGTCATTCAGTGTTCAGGTACAGGATAGTTCGGGTGATATCTGAGCAATAACCGCGTGCTGAGCTCTACAGTCTGCTCTGTGCTACTGAATCGGTAATCTCTCTGAACCTGGTTGTGACGATTTAGGGTGGTGTTTTCCGGAGACACGTTCAGGTTGACTCGATGGTATTAGATTTCCAGGGAGGTGACACAGATTTTGTGGCCCGGATGATGGATGAGCATCCTCTAGGCTGGCGGGTTGAACCCTTGACGTGCTGTCTGCGTCCTGTAGCAGGTCGTGCATTGCGCTGCGATTATCCCCTCGTTAGTTAACACATGTATGTGCACTATTTTCGCAGGTGATTTGGTAACATGGCTGCCCGTTTCGCTTTAGTGATGCTGGCCACCATGGCCATGGTGTATGCTGCCCAGGCCGGTGACCCAGAGCTCACCACCGACTTCTTCGTTCCGATGGGCACCAACAAAGCCGACTTGAACGGTGACTACTTTACCTCGATGGTGTTCCGTGGGGAGCCCGCAGTACCCGAGGGTGCCAAGATCGGCGTGAAGAGGATCACTTCTGACTCCTTCCCAGTGCTCACCGGACTCGGCGTGTCATCCGCCCAGATCAAGTACTTGCCCGGCGGCATCAACCCTCCCCACACCCACCCCAGGGGCACCGAGCTGTTGATTGTGCAGAAGGGAATCCTCACCGTGGGTCTGGTGGACACCACCAACAAGTTCTACACCAAGGAGTTGCAGGCGGGCGACGTGTTCGTGTTCCCCAGGGGTTTGGTGCACTACCAGATCAACTTGAGCCACAAGCCAGTGATCGCTTACGTCGGGTTCAGCAGTTCCAACCCCGGTACCGTGTCACTGCCTGCAACCTTGTTCGGGTCAGGCATCCCAGACAACGTGCACATGGCTGCATTCAGGGTCAACCAGCATGTCGTTGACAAGCTCCAGGCTCCATTCAAGATGTAGATGACTATTTGAAATGGATATCGGACGACATTCTTGTTTGAAACACTATTCGATTGAATAAAAGCTGCATTCTTTGATTGATAAATTCTTGGCTGATGTAAGGAGGAAGTTCTGTCTCATTGGATGATGTTTATCATGTTTTATCATTCGAGGAAAGTTTTGTGTCTGTCGACAACAGCTGATGTCAATGCCGTTCTCCCAGAGTACTGATGAGTACAAGAAGCAGATGTGCGTTGGAATCCGAATGGCCCTCTGAAGCGATACTTGACCGTCTTGTTTTCTGCTGACCAAGATCAACAATTGATGTTGTGTCGAAACAACTTCAGTTGTGCGGTATGTAATTGAGGCTGTTGAAACCCGTGCGCTGTGCTGATTGATACCGAGTCTGAAACCCACTCAAGCCGAGGGGAACAGCAGCTGTTGGGGCAGTTCTGTGCACTTCGTAATTGGGACGATTCTCGATCTTTCCTGAACTGGAGAAGAGCGATGGCATGTTGGAATCGAAATAGAGTATAGACTTCTATTCGCTGCATCCTGTTGAAGGTACAATGATGTGCAGCTTGGTTGGGGTGATGCCATTGCACTTGTGCAGCCCTGAGAATTGAACGGACATTTTGTTATTTGGCAATTGGTGACACTTGTAATGGGAGATGTGGCAATGCTGAAGATTCAATGAAGCTCATGGAGTACTGAAAGGGCGAAGTGGATTGTGGGCTTTACCATGGGCAATATACCCTGCGAATGCCGTTAGACTCTCCTGAAATTAAGTTTTATGGACATGGTTATGTAAGGAATGTAATGGCACGAAGTCAACACGTTCATTTAGTATTGGGCGTATATGTAGGCAAGAAATCTTATTCTAATAAAAATTTTAAAAAGAGTTCACAAGAAGAGAATAATACTTCCAAGCCACATGAAAAGAGAAATCTTACAATCGATAAGGACTGCTTTTTCTACAAGAAACAACGTCACTTAATTAATTAAAGATTGCCAAACAAGAATAGCAACTGAAAATTATAGTAACAGAAAGTAAAAAATGTTCAAAACCAAATAAACTATATGTGGCAGCACTTATAGTGATAGAAAAATCAGATTTCATGTGGTTAGTGGATTTGGGAGCAATTCAACACATGTGTCATGAATTAGAAGGATTTGTAAAATACAATAAAAGCAAAGACATGCAAGTTTTTCACTCAAAAGATGAATCTACATATATAACAGAAGAATATGGTGATGTAAATATAAAACTTATAAATAGAGATAAGATCATACCAAATGTTTACATATGCTGGGTCTTGCAAAAAAAAATTCTTTACTAAACAATTGGATAAGGTAGGAGGAGAAATTTACATTAAAGCTATGACATCTACACTCATAACTATATATATATATATATATATATATATATAATAAAAATAAAAAGGTAATTTGAATTAATAATAAATAAAACAAAATGAAATAGGAAAAGTTTAAAGTAAAATTAGAATTAAATATAATTTTTAAAATATTAATTATATTTATATAAATCTATTTTATAATATATAATATGATTAATTAAAAATTTTAAATATAAAAATTAGAAATTAGAAATTAAAATAATAAGGTAAAAGATAGATAAGTTAGAAATCACTAACCTCAATTGTATTATGTTTAAAGCAACAACTTCCTTCTACTCTAAAAATTGCCAAAAGTTTAATATTAATGAAATTGCAATGAAACTTGCACCACTACAAGCTTATGTTTAGGATGCTTATCTTTAGAAAAATCTAATGTCAAGTAGTCACCAAGCACTAAGAAATTCCTCTCCAAATATGATGTACATAAAATTGCTAAAGCAATGAATCCTCTTATATTCAAAAATTCATTAAAATTTTAACATATTTCTAAATTTAATAAATATTAGCTTTTTAAAAAGCTTATATCAAGATACATGTATTGTCAAAGTTTCAACTTTACTTATCAAGCACATGAATATTGATTAATAAAAAATTGAGTGCAAATCAAAATTCTATTATACTATATAATATTTTATTATCTTTTGAATTTAAAAATTGGAATGCGTTGTTAACACCAATAAAGAAGAGAAATAGAAAACTCTCTAATAATGAAGAATAGATTAAAACCTCCACTCAACATGACCAAGTAAGATTAATCACAACATATTATTTACATTTATACATACAACATTAAAATTACTATATTTTACCAAACATACTATTAATATAAAGGTAAAATTCATTGTTCACATCAAATTATAAAATGGCCTCAATTATATATATATATATATATATATATATATATTTTTTAATTGGTGATGATAAAGTAGAGGAAGTAATTAACAAGAAAAAAAAGAAGAACAGCACAAAATAAGTGAAATAAGTACAATTAAATAATTACATATTAAATCACTAGCCACAATTTGTTTATCAAATTTTTATCCAACAAAAAATAATAAAAAAAATTAGATAGATTATTTTTTTCCAATGATATAAAAAATAGATAAATCTAACTTACTATGAATAAGTAATAATATTTTAAAGATAGAATATAAGTGATAAAGAAGTCAATTAAACTTTTTTTATCTTAATAATAACTTATTCAAGAAACCAAGAGTTTGAGCCTCATCAAGGCTCACAAGTAGTGTGTAAAGATGTCATTAGAAGTCCACAAGTCCTTGGTCTTATCCTTTTGTCTACACCCAAGGTGCCACAATCTATATGGAACTTGTTACCTTTCTATCTACAAGAACTACATTCATTGCCCGTCTTCATATTTTCTATTAGTAGAACTAATATTTTTGTATTTTTGATTTCACCATGGTATTCAAGAACTTCCAATTGGCTTAAGAACTTTGGAAGGCCTTCAAATCTTATACCATTTTTTCATAATAGCCTCCTAAAATGGTAAAAATTATTTATACTAAAGTCTTAAATTTTTTTCTAAATATTCCAAAATAATTCTAAATAAGTTACAAATAAATTATAAAAATACTTTGAATATTTTTATAATTATTGTATCAATTTAAAACTAATTTTTGATATCTTTATTATTATTAATTACAATAATATCAAATCAAAGATCATATTTTTATATAAATAATTAAAAAGATATGAAGTTCTTTTTCATATTTTTTTAAACTATTGATTAAAATTTATAGATTTTTTTATAAATTTTACATACAAATAAAAGACTAATATAGATATAAATTTTAATAAATAAACATTAAAACTTAAATTTAAATAATAAGAATAAATCAACTAAAATAATTGATTTTAAGATTCATTAAGATTCTATTTTTATAACTTATTTTAAAATAAGATTTTTATAATTAATTTAACCTTTTAAAGTCTAATAAAGATTTATATAATCAAAAGGCTCTTTAATTCTAATATTTTTAATAAATCTCTTAATTATAATCTATGAGTCGGATGTATACATGTTATTATCTCTAGGATAATCAATTGGGCCAATTCATTCATATTTTTGTATGACTTGAGCAATGTATCTATTACGGACATACTCATATAAGCCAATAATTACATATATAAATAGATAGAAGTAAGTAAAAGTAGATAAAAATAAGTTAATCCTATAGAATTTGATATGAAAGCTTCCTAGAAGCTTTATAGACATTGCTTTGACTTTATAGGTGTCTTTAATTGACTTTATGGATTAGAAACGTGGTCAACAAGTTGGACATGTGCCACACATGTTGTTAGCTTGAAGACCAAGCTAACAATGTGGCCCACACGTAGAAAAACTTGTCTTGTAAGTCAAGGCATGTGTTCTACAAAGTCAACACATATTGGAGGTCCTATAGAACGTCGCCACATAGCTCCTAGTTAGATAATATATATAGCGACAATAGTGAAGCCTTCTTCACTCTTGCCAACTCCTTTCTTTTTTCCATTCTAGTTTCAAGAATCTTCATGTTTTCTAGTCTTTGGCAATAGCCATTCCAGTTTCTCTTTCAATATACATACTTGTTTATTTATATTTTTTTACCTTTCTTTGAGTGAAGGCTCTCTTGTCTAAATTGCTTTTTCATCGAATTCTTGTCCTTGACAGATTGACAAGAGTATACTTACAATATCAGAGCTTTGTCTTTTCTTAATTAAGAATAGAATATGCCTTTTTCTTGATAAGACATAAGCGTATTAAGAGTTGCGGATTACCCTCTTTTAAACTGATATTATTTTTAATATTTTCTTTATTCTGAAGTCCGTTCTCTTACTTGTCTTGAGCAATATTAGACATTTTTTTTTTAGGTGTTACCATGGCAGAGCTTGTCGAATTGAAGAGTGCAATGACACAAATGCAAGAACAACTAAGGAAATTAATGCTTGTGATGCATCAACTTAATTCACCAACAGAAAGAGGAACAAGAATAACAAAAAGTAGAGATGTAGAGATGGTCAGAGCTGCCTCAACATCTACATTGAATCATGCCCCTTCTTCCATAATGGAACACCATTCAAATGCTAGAGAACCAAGAATTGTCTTATCCGAGAAATTTGATGGTACAAGATCAAAGTTTTGAGGATTCATCAATCAAGTACAATTGACAATCAAACTTCAACTCCAAAGCTATCCAACTCCAGGATTATAAGTCAGGTTTATTGAAACACTACTTTTCGGTTCTGCATTATCATGGTTTTCATCTTTTCTTGAACGAAAAGATCCAATATTGGATAATTTAGAAGCTTTCTTGCTGGAATTTTGATCTATGTATGGAGAACATGATACAGTTCGTGTTGCAACAAATAAGATCCGTATCTTGCGATAAAGAAATCAATCTGTAATAACATATGCTTCATAATTTTGACAACTTGCAATTGATATCAAGTGAGATGATGCTGCACTCATTAGCCAATTCTTTCATGGACTACAATATGAGGTAAAAAAATTGATGCTCAATTTATTCGATTCTCAAACATTGAGTCAAATAATTGATTTTGCTGTAAAATGTGATAATCGACTTTTTGAATTTCGATCTGAGAGTTACATAAGTAGGCCTAAATATTATTACAATTCAATGTCAATACTTACGTCTTCTCAACACATATCTTTAGAAGTAAAAGATATGCAAATCGATGTAATACGTTTCAAACTTCTTACTGAACAAAAAAAGATTTATTGTCGTCAAGAAGGATTATGTTTATATTGTAGAGAACCAAAACACACTGCTCAACATTGTTCAAAAAAATGACGCAACTACAAAATGAAGAATATGGCTGTCAAAGAAGACAATATGGCAAAAAACGAGTTTGTCCAGCTATAATAGGAACCGTGCGACTGAACCTTGCACAATATATAGTAAAGGTCTTATTTTCTCCTCAGAACCCTCTCCTTGTTTTACATTAAATGTTATTTTAGGACCTAAACATTACAAAGCCTGTATCTTGTTAGATTCAAGAGCCTCAACGTGTTTCTTAGATGAAGAATTTACTAAAAAATATAGTATATCTTTAGTAAAGAAAACTAAATATGTTCATGTAGAAGTCATAGATGGTCGTCCATTATCTTTTAGAAATATTACTCACGAAACTCTTCCTATAGAAGTAATAATCAATAGTCATAATCGCTTTGTAGTATTTAATATCATTAGATCTCCCTCTAATACAGTCATTTTAGGTTTATTGTGGTTAGAAAAATACAACCCTCAAATAGATTGGATTTCTTGAACTCTTACTTTCTCTTAAAGTATAACTAACAGTGTAGTTAATCAAGTAGAGAGTCATAAGTCTAGTTCAATTAAATCCGTGTTTATAGGTGCAAAAGCTTTCTTGCATGCTGCTATGAAAGAATCACCATATATTATTTATGCTACACCTGTTTCTGATGGTGCAAAGACTTTACATGGCATTCCAAGCCAATATTAAGAATTTCAAGATGTATTTGAGAAAAAGAATACGGATACACTCCCGAAACATCATCCCTATGATTGCTCAATTGACCTTTAAGAAGGAGCACAACTGCCATTCGGACCAATCTATACTTTATCACAAAATGAGTTGACTGAACTCAAGGAGTACATTGAAGAAAATCTAGGAAAGAATTTCACATACCATTTTCAAACTTCGATAGGAACTCCAATTATACTTGTGAAGAAAAAAGATGGATCATTGTGGATGTGTGTTGATTATCGAGGACTCAACAAGATTACCATCAAGAATAGGTATCCACTACTTTTAATATCTAGACTTCTTGATGAGTTGAATCAAGCTAAGATCTATAAAAAAATAGATCTACGGGGAGCATACAATCTAGTACGCATCAAAGAAGCAGATGAATAGAAGACTATGTTTTGAACTAGGTATAGACATTTTGAATACAACGTTATGCCTTGTGGACTTACAAATGCACCAACAGCATTCCAACATCTAATGAATGATGTTTTTTGAGAGTTTTTGGACGATTTTGTGGTTTGTTATCTAGACGACATCTTGATCTATTCTAAGAATCTAGAAGAACATGAACTTCATCTTTGTCATGTATTACAAAAATTAAGAGATACGAGACTCTATGCCAAGATAGAAAAGTGTGTATTCCACACTACTCAAGTCGATTTCGTAGGTTATATTTCAAATGATGGACTTATGATGGATCTTAAGAAAGTTCACACTATTATAGATTGAAAGATTCCAAAAACGATAAGAGATGTCCAATGTTTTTTGAGATTTGCCAACTACTATCGAATCTTCATTAAAGACTTTTCTCGAGTTATAGTTCCACTTACACGTTTGACTTGTAAAGACAAACTCCAATAGAATCAAGAAGCGAAAGTTTCTTTTGAATCTTTGAAGACAGCATTTGTTTCCGCACCAATCTTGTATAGTGTTGATTTTTCCAAAGCATTCTTTATGGAAACAGATGCATTAAACTCTGCTCTGGATGCCATTTTATCACAAATGGGAACAGATGACAAACTTCATCCAGTAGCCTTTCATTTAAGAAAATTTTCAGCAGCAGAAATCAATTATGAGATCTATGACAAAGAACTTCTTGCAATTATGGATTATTTTCAAGAATGGCATCATTATCTAGAAGGCGCTTCCAGTCCAATCATTGTGTATATGGATGAAAAGAACCTTGAGTATTTCATGTCAATACACATATTAAATTGTTGTTAAACTCGTTGGAGCATGTTTTTATCATGATTCGACTTCATCATCACTTATCGGCTAAGAAAACAACAAGGTTTGTCTGATATCTTATCTAGACGTTCTTATCTTACACCAAAAGAAGGAGATGCAGCTTTTGAGCAACAAAGAACGGTTCTCTTGAAGCCAAAGCAATTTCATCTTCGAGCAATAAAATCAACATTGACTGTTGATTTAACTTTTCTTAAGCAAGTCCAGTTAAGTATGTCTTCACACCCTCTTGTTCATGATATCAAGAATAATTCTTCTAAATCTCATGATCCTTCTAAATTTGAATTCAAGAATAACCTACTTTATTTCGAAGGATGCTTATATGTTCCAGAAGGAGAAGTACATTTAGGTGTTTTTTAAGCTCGTCACGACTTTCCAACAACATGATATTTTGGATACAATAAGACTTTGGAGCTGATATCTAAGGATTTTTGGTGGCCTGAAATGTGGAAGGCAATCAAAGTTTTTGTACAATCATGTGATATTTTCTCAAGATCAAAAACTCCTCATCATCGACCTTTTGGACTTCTTCAGCCATTACCCATTCCAGAACAACCATGGTCGTCTGTTTCTATGGATTTCATCATGGATCTTCCAATCTCAGGTTCTTATGACTCTATATTCGTGATAGTAGATCGTTTTACCAAGATGGCACATTTTGTACCATGTACAAAATCTATCACAGGTGAAGAAATAGCTAAGCTCTTTCTTGACAATATCTATCGCTATCATGGATTACCCAAGGATATTATATCTGATAGAAAAACTCAATTTGTATCAAGATTTTGGCGGACTCTTTTCAAGATTCTAAAAGTGGATATAAAACTATCTTCGGCATTCCATCTTCAAACAGATGGACAAACGGAGCGTATTAATCAAGTTTTGGAGCAATATTTAAGATGTACCATCAACTACCAATAAGATGATTGGACAACTCTTTTGCCATTGGCAGAGTTTGCTTACAATAACATGGTACATTCTTCTACAAAAAAAATACCTTTCTTTACTAATTATGGTTATCATCCACGACTTGATACTTTTGACTTTTCAAAAGTTGATAATCTTGATTTGAAAGATTTGACGATTCATTTGACAAAGCTACATGCAATGATGAAGGCGTAATTAAAAGAGGCTCAAGAACAACAAAAAGTCAATGCGAATGTCTATCGAAAGGAACAACTACCATTCCACTTGAGTGATAAGGTATGGTTACTTCGTCCTAATATCAAGACCACTCGTCCTTGTGATAAGTTGGACTATCGAAGGCTTGGACTATTTTCTATTTCTGTACTAATCAATCTAGTTATATATCATTTACATCTATCGGAGTCGATGAAAATCCATTGAATATTCTACATGTCTCTTCTTAAACCATATTAGACAGTGGATATACCAAAAAGACAACAAGCTCGATCTCATCCTATAGAAGTGGACAATAATGAAGAGTTTGAAGTAAAAGAAGTTTTAGATTCTAGGCAGTGCCGAAATAAATTAAAATATCTTGTCCATTGGCATGGATATGATATTAATGAACGCATGTGGGAGCCAATAAAGAATCTTGTAAATGTAGCAAAGGCAGTGGAGGCTTTTCATCAATGAAATCCATCAAAATCAAGATGAAAACCTTCTTTATGAAAGAAACAACATCTAGGCAAGATAACATTCTACTTTCAATCCTTGTTTGTAGCTTCTTTGTAATTGTGACGTGCAAGAGATGGAGAAGCAACAACCAATGGATTCGACTCAAGAGCCTTTATTTGCTAACCTGTCGGACGAGACATTACGATTGTTACAACCTTCAAGACAATGCAATCAAGATGAAGATCTTCAAGAATGACATGTTCTTCCTCGAATAGATGGCGAGATACAATGCGTTTGGTATTACAACTTGAGAAGGGACTCTCGATGTTTGGTGATTTTACTAAAGTTAGGAACAACTCCTAATGGTGTTCTAAATGTTCTATTCGAAGGAAGTTATGAAAGCCTCACCAATGATCAAATAATTGGGTGGTCTTTCAAGCTAACAATATGGCCCATACATAGAAAAACTTGTCTTATAAGTCAAGGCATGTGTCCTACAAAGTCAACACATATTGGAGGTCCTATAGAACGTCGCCACGTAGCCCCTAATTAGATAGTATATATAGCGACAAGAGTGAAGCCTTCTTCACTCTTATCAACTCTTTTCTTATTTCTAGTCTAGTTTCAAGAGTCTTCATGTTTTCTAGTTTTTGGCAATAGCCATTCCAATTTCTCTTTCAATATACATATTTGTTTATTTATATTTTGTTACCTTTCTTTGAGTGAAGGCTCACTTGTCTGAATTACTTTTTCATCGAGTTCTTGTCCTTGACAGTATCTTCTATTGGCAATCACTTCTTTTTCTATTGTCATTCTTTGAATGTTGTTAGTATTTCAATTTATTAATGATACTTTATTGGTTCTACTTCTTACTTCATCAAAACTTCATAGCTTTTGTATTTCTTATTTTGGCATTCTTCTAAAATACACCAAAATTTCCATCTCTATTATAATCATAAATGGCTTGAATAACTCTACTTCTTACTTCATTAAAACTTTATATCTCTTGTATCTGTCATTTCTACATTTTTTTGAAGCAAGAATGTAGCTTTATCTTGTATCCAAATTCTTCTTAACTATTAAATTCTAAAGCATTAAGGCCACCTCAAGGTTCTTTTTGGTAATGATTCTTACTTCATCAAAATTTCATACATCAGGCATCTTTCATTTTGGCATTCTTCAAAAGAATACTAAAGAATCTATGGTGTGATTTCTTTGATCTTTTTTATTACCTACTTATATAATTATGTTATCTTTTATTAATAATTTAAAAGATCCTAGCTAACAAGAAAAATATTCTTTTTTTTTTCTTCTAAATTTGATTTTCTTTGAATATCATAAGCCATTGCTAAATTGAATAGTATCAAATGTTAATTATTTTGGACATCTTTTTCTTTAAGTTAGAACATTGTAATAAAGCTACTATATTGCTTTAAGATTGCTATTGTATTTCATGAAATTTGCTTGAGAATGCATCAAATACTTGGCTGTGGAAGGTAAAATATAATTTGCAATAAAAAAATCCTAATAATTCTAATAAAATCCTAAATAAACTCCAAATAAATTATAAAAATGCTAATCAATATTTAATCAAATTCTAAAAGAAGTATCAAATAAATTTCAAAAGAAACATAATGAAATCATAAATTAATCTCAATATATATATAAAATAAAAAATACTAAAAATATATCAAATAAATATTAAAAATATATTAAAAATATAAATCCTAAATAAATCTTAATCAAACTTTAATGCAACCTTCAACAAATTCTAATGAAATTCTAAACCAATCTTGACCAAATCCGAATCAAATCCTAATGTAATCCTCAAAAAATCCGAAATTCTAAAAAACTTTTAAACCAATCCTTATCAAATCCTAATAAAATTCTAATCAAATCCTAAATCAATCCTAATTAAATCTTAATTAAATTTTAAATTCTAATCATAAATTAATTAAATTTTAAATAATCTCAAAAAAAATCATAAGTAAATCTTATTCAAATATTATAATTATTTAAAAACCTCAATAAATATTAATCAAACCATCGATCTTAACTAAAATTTTACTTACATCTTAGTTTGCAAGGAATTAACATGCATGCAAAACTTGAAGGAAATCAACTCACAAATTTGAAAAAAAAAGTTCCTAAACTACTTGGAAGTTGGCCACCTTCTTTCTCTAATTTAGATGCTGATATTTTAACAAAAATTTCTCTTTACTAAATCATTATATTTCTTCAAAAATTGGCTGGTGTATTGAATTTGAAGTCCAAATAATTGTCACAATTTTTGCTTCAATCAAACTAGCAGATTTTGCACTATTGAAAAATCTTCATTAATCCTAAATTTTAATTATCTAAGACTCTCATAACCATCAAACTATCTATATTTTTACAATATTTTTTAATAGAATAATAAACATAACAAAAACTTAGGAGCATCATGTTCTATAAGAACTTCCAAAAAGCTTGTCTGATTTGCAACTCAACCACTAATATGTCAATTTTATACAATTTGGTGCATATTTGTTATAGACAAAAATTAGGAGAATGAAAAATATATATATATATATATATATATATATATATGTGTTTCTCAAAAAAATATTACAACAAGAGAATAAAAATAAATACATAGTTAATAAATAAATTAAAATAAGTATTTTTAAATATAAAAAAGAATCTTAAAACTAAATTAGAAACAAAAGAGATTGAAAAGAAAAAAGTCGGCCTTATTCTTATTTGTATATATATATATATATATATAATCAAATTAAAAGCTATGTAGTAATATTCTATAGGATCTTTGACATGTGTCCAACTTGCAAAGAAAGTTTTTTATATGTACACCACTTAGCCAACTTGTATTGTAGGTGGCTAACATGTGCAATATACAGCCAACTTATTGGCCAAGTTTTCAACCTATCAATCACTTATAGATGTACATAAAGTCAAATTTTTATCTATAATATTTCTAAGAATTTTTTTCAAAAAATATTATCAAGTTTATATACTTTTATTCACTTATACCTAATTCATCTTATTTTAGTAATTAATAGTATTGATTATATTAGTAAAAATATTTTAACTTATTATTATCACATCTTCATTTTAATAAGATGGTTATATATCATTTCTCTTATTTCTCAAAGAAATATATGAATTTAAGCTCTATAAAAATTAAAAATACTATAAATTTTATTAACAAAGAAAAAGTAATATATATTATTTGTTGTATCCAAAGTACTTATGTATATTCATATATCATCTAAATATCTCTTATTTTTGTATTACTAAGATCTTCTATTCCAATACTTATATAAAATCTATTATATACTATTTATATTTTAACTTAATATTAAAATTCTATCCATACTATTTAAAGTTATTATCCTTGATAATTCTTAAATTGGTGTCTTTACTATAATATGTTAGGAGCTTTTCTATTTATTATCCTAGCAACTATTCATTACTTTCTTATGGTTTTTCTACCCTCTTTAATTATCATTAGATCTTACTAACATTCTCAACTTACAATGGCTTCTTTATTACTTCATTTTTTTTCTTCTAAAACATCTTCTAATTCAATACTTATATATATTAAGATTTTGGCATTTAAAAAAAAAAAAAAAAAACAATTGAAACTTGTGGTTTTGATAAGGATAAAATTCTTTATTTTTAGAATCTTATTGAATAATCTTTTTTTAATTAGCGCTATTGCTAAAAATATCAAGTTGTCATCTAAAAACAAAATAAAGATATAGAATTTGTTTTTGTCTTTTGTATCTACTATTGTTTGTTTTGCTTACTTCTAAATTGAGATTAACTTCATAGTTAAATATTAAAAATTTTCAAATGCACCTTTGTTCTTTTCATTTCTTTCTTTTAATAAAAGAAAGAATTAAGATAATATTTTTTACTACTTCCTTTGTTAATTCTTTTAAGATTTTTATTTGCCTTTGCAATTCTTATGTACAAAGCAAAAAGTATTTTTAATTATCATATTTATCAATGGAGGTTCTTTTAAGGCTACACTTTAATCTCAAAGTTGAATTCAAATTTATATCTTTGAATCTATAGTACAAAACTTATTAGATTCTTTTACTTGAAATATTTAAATATTGATCAAAGCAATTTTTGCGTCAACTTTATAGTTGGCATGCCATGTTTCTTTTTAGGCCTATAAAAAATCTTTTTTAATCCTATGACTTGCTCTTTTAATACTATTATTCTTTTTAAATAATTATTTTTCTTTGCTTCTATTTTTAAAATATAGATTGAATCTTTGGCATCATTAATTATATGAAATATAAAAGCTATTCTTATTATTATTTTAAAAAATTTAAGTTAATTTTTTTCTAAATGATCCAAGGTTTTTTTTTTGGCCATATCAAATAATTCAATAGATGTTATTATTGTAATAGAAAAAAAAGATAATTTCTTCTATCTATCAAATTTAAATAGTAACCTAGTCTCTATCCTTATATATTTTTAAAGTGACACTACTATATGTATTGGTTTTATCTTGAAAATATATTTTTTTAAAACTAAGTATTATCTTTTTTATCATTATGCAGGTAGATGTTTTAGAGCTTTTATGCCATTTTTTTGCTTATCTACTCATTATTCTCTACATGGATGAGTAATTCCTTGTCTTAATATAAATGATAGAAAAAAAGTAAGATATACAATATGTAACTCTTATTTATATTGATTATTACTTATAATATGGCATTGAAGAATAACTTGGCTTAATTTGGAGCCAAGTTCCAATGATAGCTCTTATCATTATAATGATAAATTTGATTTATTATAAATATATTTAAGAGCTATCATTGGAACTTGTTTATTATTTTTTTTTATTATTCTTTATTTCTAATTATTTTCTTATTGCACTTCATATCACAAATTACATGAAATTCTTAATTGAAGCCATTTTGTAATTTGGATTAAGAGGTCGATTTTATTTTTACAAGAAACTATGTAAATTTGATTTATTATAAATAAGTTACAAAGGTTTAAAAATTAGAAGTAAATAATTAAAAAATTAAATAAAAATATTTTATTTCAAGAATAACTTACTTAAAGATCAAAGATTTGAGCTTCATGAAGCCTTACATGTAGTATATAAGAGTGTCCTAGGGAGGCTTTAAGGCCTTAGTCTTATCATTCCACTTTCATCTTAAATGCTACAACACATATGGAACTTGTGCACCTCCTTTCTTACGAAGATTATATTAGCTATTGGTCCTCGTATTTTTTGTTAGTAGATTTTCTTTTATATTTTTATATTTTATATTTCACAATAGTCTTTAAAAACATCTAATTAGTCTAAGAACATTTTATAGCCTTTAAATCTTGCTATATTTCTTTATAATAGCTTCCAAGATGGTAAAACATAATTTTACTAGATTCTTGAAATCTTTTCTAAAATACCTTTATTTTAAAATATTATAGGATCAAATTCCTAAAAAAATATAAATAAAAATTTAAAATTCTTATAATTTATATAATATCAATATTAATTTAAGACTATATTTTTTATTGTCGTAATTTTTTATAATAACAATATAAATTTAAATAAACTAAAAATTTTATTTTTTAAAATAACTAAAAAAAATTTGAGGTTCTTTTTTATGTTTTTATCATAATTTGAGACCAAATTCCACCACTATGTAAAATTAATACTATACAATAGCTTCAAATCTGATGATTCTTTCAATCTGTAAATCTAACTTGAATTCGTTCTTACTTCAAAAATCTTTGTAACAATCCAATACTTGAGCCATAAGAAATATCCTTTCAAAGTTGAGTAATTGGAACTGCTACAGTAGCCTACTCCCTTTCATTTGGAAATTCACCAAAAATTCAAATCAGCTTAAATTTCTATGAAATTAGTGCTCTTGGAAGCTCAGCTTATAATCCTTGTTTTTCTCAAAATTTCAGAATGATCAAATTAGAAGGAACTAAAGATTGCCTTTTCAAAATTGAGTTATCCAAACTGCCATGGCATCCAACTCTCTTGCACTCTACAATTCACCAAAAATTTGTTCTATCTCCAAATTAAGCGGTAATAATTTGAAAAGTTGACATAAAGAGGTATGTGATAAAAAAAAAGTTCGCTTTTAAAATAATAAACACACTAATTGAGGAAAATCTAAGGCCTATCATATCCCTTTGACTATTGAAGTGTGTGGGAACTACTAATTCCAATGGAGTGCCTTCAAAACCATAAAAAGCACCATCCACAATACAAAATCAATACTTCTATACATTCACGAGGTGTACAATAAAATCTTTCAAAAAAATTATACTTTTAGAATTATAAAAAGTACATATTGATCGAGGAAAATTTGAGGCCCTTCAAATCCATTTGACTATTAAAGTGTTTGAGACCACTAATTCCAATGGAGTGCCTTTTAAACCACAACAAACACCACCTACATACAAAATCAATTTTCCATACATTTACAAGGTGCACAATAAAATGTAGAATCCAAATGAAATTAGAATTAGGATTTGAGGCCAAAATTTTGAATGGCTTCATCTTTTACCAAAAAAAAGAAAGAACAAGAGTTTGAGCAATCAAACCCTCTTATTTAAGTGAGTGGAGGCTCATAGGAGGCAGCCACATCTCTACCCTTGATCTCCAAGATCCCTAATCTACTCTACAACTTTCATCTAAGAATTAATTTCGCTATTAAGGCTGATGGCTACTATAAGTGGTCAAAAAAATCTTTTTAGATAAATCTAACTTCACCATTGTGTTCAAAATACCTTTTTATGCTAAGATCGACTACTTACATGTCCTTATCCATGGTCATATGCAATTTTCATAAAAATATTTACCTTCAAAGATTTTAACAATTATTGAAAACTCCTTCAAAAATGATAGCTTAATGGCTCCACTTATATTTTGGTAGAGAGGGTGCTGATCTTATTTTCTTTACTCCATAGAATGAATCTAATGCTCCCATTGTATTTGAAAGGCTATTATTAATTTGGAAAAGTCCCTTTGCTACTTGGATTTGTTGAATTTGGGAAAAAACTTCAAAACTACCATTATTAACCTTCATTTAAATATTTTAGAAAATTATAATTCTAACTCCTTCTAAATCATATGAAAAGATTGTAGGTGAAGTCATAGACTCTCACTCAATTCTTATAGCAATGACAAACAACTTCTAAATTATTAAAACTAACTAAATTCCTATTCTAATTTTTTAATTCTTATTAATTTAGTCCTAATTAATTCAATTCAAGAAAATAAGCTAGGATTTGTACCATCAAATATTACAATCCTCAAAATTTTATAAAACTAGATTTTATTTATATAAATCATAATCTAACTTATTTAATTTTTATAAAATAAAATTTAAATTTAAATTTGAAGTATAATTAAGAGCTCACATACTAACATACATATTTTTCAAAAAAATATTTAAATAGATAAAAATAAAATAAATTAATAATATCTTATAAAAAAGCTTCATAAATGAGATTTCACCTTCATATGTGTCTATAGATAATTGGTAGGTTGAATACTTGATTACTAAATTAGCCATTTAAGATGTCTTATAAATTGAAGATGTGTTAGAAATCTGTATTGAAGCTACCAATATATACAAAAGAAACTAAAATGGCTTTTGCCAAAAGATAAGAAAATTAAAGATCCTTGAAACTAGACTAGAAGCAAGAAAGAAGTTGATAAGAGTGAAGAATGCTTCACCCTTATCTTTATTTATACTATCTAAGTAGGTGCTATATGGCAATATTTTATAAGATTTCTAACACATCTTCAATTTATAAGACATGTGTTTTAATTTGCAAAGCAAGTTGCTTATGTGTGCGCCACATTATTTGCTTGTACCACAAGCTACCAATATATATTTTCTTATCTTTTGGCAAAAGCCATTTTAGTTTCTTTTGTATATATATATATATATATATATATATATATATTTATTTATTTATTTTATTTTGTCATCTTTTATTGAAAAAATTTCACTTTTTTATTAATATAATAGGATATAGTTAAGATATTTGTATTGTTAACATATATGAATATATAGTTGGAAGCATGTTTGAAAATTTATGGAAGTTTCTAGAATTAAGGCTAAGTTTGTAGACCACGTAGGACCTATCGTGGAACATTCTAGAAAGAGTTTAGGATGGTTATTAAAATAGGATCTACCACAAAATCTTCTAAATAAAATTTAAGGTAATCTTTTAGGTAGGTTCTACCATAGAACCTTCTAAAAGGACTTTAAGGTAGTTATCTAAATAAGACCTATCATCTAGGAATATTTTAGAAAGTCCAAGGTAGTAAAACAAAGTATAAATAGGATTGGCTAGGACCTTTTGGGTACTTGATTAGATATGCTTTGGACCTTCTATTTTAATAAAGTTTGGTTTTGTATCTTCCTATTTAGTTTTGTTTTATTTTATTTCCATTTGTATAATTTTGTCTTTTGTGTCCTATTTTATTTAATTCTAATGAATTTTATTCTAGTCTATTTTTTTGTATTTTGTGATGAGATTTTATGTAGTTGTCGATTACAAGAGTCTTAGATTCTAAAGATAGATTAGTTATATTTCAATTTAATTCTTGTTCTTGACAAATTGACAAGAATATATTTCCAATATGAGAGCTTTGTCTTTTCTTCATTAAGAATAGATTATTCTTTTCTCTTGAAAAAAATCCAAGTCTATTAGAAATTACGGATTATCATCTTTTAAACTAATATTATTCTTAGAAATTTCTTTGTTATCAAGTCTTCTCTTCTATTTATTTTGAAGAATATTATTTTTATTTTTATTCCTAATATTATCTTAGAAGAAATTATTAAAATAAATAATATAATGGCATAAATGTAAGAATAATTGAAGAAACAAATACTTGAAATGCATCAATTCAATTTATCACTAGAAAAAATAATAAGATTAGCAAGAATTTAAAATAAAAAAATAATTGAGTAGCTTTGTGAACTCTAATTCCAAACATACTAAATTTTAAGTTCACAAGTTAAGTTTATTGAAATACTACTTTTAGATTCTACATTGTTATGATTTTTTTATTTTCTTAAATATTAGCATCTAATATTAGATAATTTAAAAGCTTTTTTGATAGGATTTTAATACATATGTAGAGAGCATAATGCAATTCATATTACAACTAATAAGATTTATATTTTGAGATAAGACAATCAATTTGTAATATTACATGTTTTATAATTTTGATAACTTATAACTAACTTTCAATCTCAAGTTCT
Organism: Physcomitrium patens; assembly: GCF_059467195.1. NCBI lineage: Eukaryota > Viridiplantae > Streptophyta > Bryopsida > Funariales > Funariaceae > Physcomitrium > Physcomitrium patens. Next base: position 17,300,372 of record NC_143416.1, read on the forward strand.
TATGTCCCTACATTTGTGATAGTAGATTGTTTCACCAATATGGTACATTTTTTTACCATATACAAAATATATCACATGTGAAAAAAAAATAAGATTTTTTTTGACAATATCTATGACTATCATCAACTATCCAAGGATATTATATTGAATAGGGAGATTTAATTTGTATTAAGGTTTTGAAATTTTCTTTTTAAAATTTTAAAGAAAGATATAAAATTATCTTTGATTTTTTATCTTAAAATTGATGGACAAAAAAAGTGCATAAATCAAGTTTTGTAGTAGTATTTAAAAGTTACCATCAACTACCAACATGTTGATTTTTTTGCTATTTGTTGTCACGGCCATAATCATGTAAGCTAATAATTACATATAGAAATAGGTAGAAGTAAGTAAAAGTAGATAAAAGTAAGTTAATTCTATAATATTTAATATGAAAGCTTCTTAGAAACTTCCTAGACGTTGTTTTGACTTCATAGTGTCTTTAATTGACTTTTTGGATTAGAAACGTGGTCAACAAGTTGGCCATGTGCCACACATGTTGTTAGCTTGAAGATCAAGCTAACTATGTGGCCCACACATAGAAAAACTTGCCTTGTAAGTCAAGGCATGTGTCCTACAAAGTCAATACATATTGGAGGTCCTATAGAACGTTGCCACGTAGCCCCTAGTTAGATAGTATATATAGAGACAAGAGTGAAGGCTTCTTCACTCTTGTCAACTCCTTTCTTGCTCCTAGTCCAGGTTCAAGAGTCTTTAGTTTCTTGTCTTGTGGCAATAGCCATTCCAGTTTCCTTTTAATATACATACTTGTTTATATTTTGACTTATTATATCGAGATAGTCTTTTTGTGTATATTTTCCCTCATCGAGTCTTTCTCCTTGACAGATTGACAAGAGTACACTTACAATATCAGAGCTTTGTTTTTCTTGAGTAAGAGTGGATTACCCCTTTCTCTTGACAAGACATAAGCATATTAGAAGTTTGCGAATTACCCACTTCTAAACTGATATTGTTCTTAGTATCTTCTTTGTTGTCAAGTCTTTCTTTTCTTTTGTCTTGAGCAGTATCAAACAAATTTTTCTTCTTAGTGTCATTATGGCAGAGCTTGTTGAAATGAAGAGTGCAATGGCACAAATGCAAGAGCAAATGAGGGAGTTAATGCTTGCGATGCATCAACTCAATTCACCAACACATGAAAGAACAAAAATAGCAGAAAGTGGGGATATAGAGATGATCGGAGCTGCTTCAATATCTACAACAAATCACGTTCCTTCCCCAATTGTACAACACCCTGTAAGTACTAGAGAACCAAGAATTGCCTTACCCGAGAAATTTGATGGTACGAGATCAAAGTTTCGAGGGTTCATCAATCAAGTACAATTGGCAATTGAACTTCAACCGCAAAGCTATCCAACTCCAGGATCACAAGTCAGGATTATTGGCACTCTACTTTCTGGTTCTGCATTATCGTGGTTTTCGTCTTTTCTTGAACAACGAAATCCAATATTGGATAATTTGGAAGCTTTTTTGGTGGAGTTTTGATCTATATATGGTGAACACGATACAACTCGTGTTGCAACAAATAAGATCCGAATTTTGCGACAAGAAAATCGCTCAGTAACAGTGTATGTTTCACAATTTTGACAACTTGCAATTGACATCAAGTGGGATGATGCTGCACTCATCAGTCAATTTCTTTATGGATTGCAATACGAAGTAAAGAAATTGATGCTCAACTTACCTGATCCTCAAACTTTGAGTCAAGCAATCGATTTTGCGGTAAAATGTGATAATCGACTTTTCAAATTTCGATCTGAGAATCATTCACGGGAACCTCAACGTTATTACTCAATGGCAACATCAACATCTTTGCCAAACGTACATTCGAAAGTAGAAGACATGCAAATTGACGCGGTACGTTTTAAACCTCTAACTGAGCAAGAAAAGATTCGTCATTGTCAAGAAGGATTATGTTTATATTGCGGAGAATCTAAGCACACTGCTCAACATTGTCCAAAGAAACGACACAACTATAAAATGAGGGGTATCGCAGTCAAAGAAGACAACATGTCGGAAAACGGATTCGTCCAGCTACAATAGGGACCGTGCAGCTGGAACCTTGTACAATTCCTAATGAAGGTCCTATCCTCTCCTCAGAACCCTCTCCTTGTTTTATAATAGACTTATATTTAGGACCTAAGAATTACAAAGCCTCTGCTTTATTAGATTCGGGAGCCTTAGCATGTTTTTTAGATGAACAATTTGTTAAAAGTCGTAAAATACCCTTTGTACAGAAACCTAAACCAGTACATGTAGAAGTCATAGATGGTCGTCCCTTGTCTTCTGGAGATGTCACTCATGAAACTCATCCTATAAAAGTAACAATAGATGATCGTGATAGCTACATAGCTTTTAACATAATTAAATCCCCATCCAATCCAGTTATTTTAGGTTTATCTTGGCTAGAAAAATATAACCCTCGAATAGATTGGAATTCGCGTAAACTTGACTTTTTCCAAAGCATTATTAATAGTTCTACTAACCAAGTAAAAAATTATAAGTCTAGTATAGTAAAACCCATACTGATAGGTGCAAAAGCATTTATACACGCAGCAAAAGAAGGATCAACTTTTGCTATTTATGCTGCACCTATTTTTGAAAACGTAAAGACTTCAAGTCGCATTCCAAGTCAATATCAGGAGTATCAAGACATTTTTGAGAAAAAGAATGCAGATATTCTTCTTGAGCATCGCCCATATGATTGTTCAATCGACCTCAAGGAAGGAACTCAGCCACCATTTGGACCAATTTATAGTTTATCGCAAGATGAGATGGCTGAACTCAAGACATATATTGACAAGAATTTAGCAAAGAATTTCATACGCCTTTCAAAATCTCCAGCAGGAGCTCCAATTCTATTCGTAAAGAAAAAAGATGGATCTTTACGAATGTGTGTTGATTATCGAGGACTCAACAAGATCACAATCAAGAACAGGTATCCATTACCTTTGATATCACGACTCCTTGACCAGTTGAATCAAGCTAAGATCTATACAAAAATAGATCTAAGAGGAGCATATAATCTAGTACGGATCAAAGAAGGAGATGAATGGAAGACTGCGTTTCGAACCAAATATGGACATTTCAAATATAATGTCATGCCCTTTGGACTCACGAATGCACCAGCTGCTTTTCAACATCTCATAAATGATGTATTTCGTGAATTCTTAGACAATTTTGTCGTCTGCTATCTAGACGATATCTTGATCTATTCTAAGAACGTCGAAGAACATGAAATACATGTTTGTCAAGTATTACAAAAACTTAGAGATGCAGGATTGTACGCCAAGATAGAAAAGTGTGTATTTCACACTACTCAAGTTGACTTTTTAGGATACATCATTTCAAATGATGGTCTCATGATGGATTCTAAAATAGTCCAAACAATCATGGATTGGAAGATTCCAAGGACAGTAAGAGATGTCTAATGTTTCTTGGGATTTGCCAATTACTATCGGATCTTCATCAAAGATTTCTCACGAGTTGCAGCTCCACTTACACGCTTGACTAGTTAAGATAAATTCCAATGGAATCAAGAAGCGGAAGCAGCATTTGAAGCCTTGAAGACATCGTTTGTCTCTGCACCAGTCTTATATCGTGTTGACTTTTCCAAGGCATTTTTTATGGAAACAGATGCATCAGATTTTGCCTTAGGTGCAGTTTTATCACAAATGGGATCAGATGACAAACTTCATCCGATAGCTTTTCATTCAAGAAAATTCTCAACAGTCGAGATCAATTATGAGATCCACGATAAAGAACTTCTTGCCATCATGGATTCCTTTCAAGAATGGCGTCATCATCTAGAAGGCGCTTCTAGTCCAGTCACTGTGTATACAGATCACTAGAACCTCGAGTATTTCATATCAGCACACGTATTGAATCGTCGTCAAGCTCGTTGGAGTATGTCTTTGTCAAGATTCGAGTTCATTATCACTTATCAATCAGGAAAACAATAGGGTTTGTCCGATGCCCTATCTAGACGTTCTTATTTTACACCAAAAGAAGGAGATGCAGCTTTTGAGCAACAAAGAACGGTCCTCTTGAAACCGGAGCAATTTCATCTACGAGCAATGAAATCAACAGACTGTTGATTCAACTTTTCTCAAGCAAATCTAGTCCAGTATGTCCTCAGACCCTCTTTTTCATGATATTGAGAATAATTCTTTCAAGTCTCATGATCCTTCTAAGTTCGAGTTCAAGAATAATCTATTATATTTTGAAGGATGCCTATATATTCCAGAAGGAGAAGCACGTTTACGTGTTCTTCAAGCACATCATGACTTTCCAGCAGTAGGGCACTTTGGATATAATAAGACTTTAGAACTCATATCAAGAGATTTTTGGTGGCCACAAATGTGGAAGTCAGTCAAAGACTTTGTACAATCATGTGATATTTGTTCAAGATCAAAAATTCCTCGTCATCGACCTTACGGACTTCTTCAGCCATTACCTATACCAGAACAACCATGGTCTTCTGTTTCTATGGATTTCATCATAGATCTTCCAAGCTCAAGATCTTATGATTCTATATTTGTGATAGTAGATCGTTTCACCAAGATGGCACATTTTGTGCCATGTACAAAATCTATCACAGGTGAAGAAACAGCTAAGCTTTTCATTGATAATATCTATCGCTATCATGGATTACCTAAAGATATCATATCGGATAGGGGAACTCAATTTGTGTCAAGATTTTGGAGGACCCTTTTCAAGATTTTAAAAGTGGACATGAAGCTATCTTCGGCTTTCCATCCTCAAATTGATGGACAAACAGAGCGCGTAAACTAAGTCTTGGAGCAATATTTAAGGTGTACTATCAACTATCAACAAGATGATTGGACAACCTTTCTGCCATTGGTAGAGTTTGCTTATAATAATACGGTACATTCTTCCACGCAACAAACACCTTTCTTTGCCAATTATGGCTATCATCCACGACTTGATACTTTTGATTTTTCAAAAGTTGATAATCCTACAGCAGAAGATATGGCAAATCGGTTGTCAGAGTTATATGCAATAATGAAGACGCAATTGAAGGAAGCTCAAGAATGACAAAAGATAAACACAGATCTATATCCTAAGGAGCAACCACAACTCAACGTGGATGATAAGGTATGGCTACTTCGTCGCAATATCAAGACTACTCGACCTTGTGACAAGTTGGACTATCATAGGCTTAGCCTCTTTTCTGTTTCTGAACAGATCAATCCAGTTGCATATCGGTTACATCTACCGGAGTCAATGAAGATCCATCCTGTATTCCACGTGTCTCTTCTTGAACCATATAAGACAGTGGATATACAAGGAAGAAGACAAATGCCACCATCTCCTATAGAAGTAGATAATAATGAAGAATTTGAGGTGGAAGAGATATTAGACTCAAGGCGGCACCGAAATAAGCTGAAATATCTTGTTCATTGGCGCGGATATGATATTAGTGAACGCACATGGGAGCCATCCAGGAATCTAACAAATACATCAGCTAAAGTCAAAGTTTTTCATCAACGACATCCATCAAAACCAAGATGAAAATCTCTCTTATAAAAGAGACAAGATTGAGGCAAGATAACATTCAATTTCCTATCCTTGTTTGTAACTTCTTTGCATTTGTGATGCTAATTAGATGGAGAGCCAACAACCAGCGGATTCAACTCAAGAACCTTCATTTGCTGACCTGCCGGACGAGACATTACGATTGTCACAACCTTCAAGACGACGCAATCGAGATGAAGATCTTCAAGAACGACATGTTCTTCCTTGAATAGATGGTGAGATACAACGCGTTTGGTATCACGATTTGGGAAGGGACTCTCGATGTTTGGTGATTTTGCTAGAGGTAGGAACAACTCCTGATGGTGTTCCAAATATTCTATTCGAAGGAAGTTACGAAGGCCTCAACAATGATCAAATAACTAGGTGGTCTTCCCGCCCTAGTATGGGACACTACCGATGGTTGAGAGGCCCTATCAATCATCTTCGAAAAGAATAGAGATCAGAGTATGTGGCGAATACAATTCGTCGCATCATAGATTTCTTTAACATATGATGACCGCTCCTTGTGGAACTCGTCTCTAGAAGGGGGGGTAATGTCATGGCCATAATCATGTAAGCTAATAATTACATATAAAAATAGGTAGAAGTAAGTAAAAGTAGATAAAAGTAAGTTAATTCTATAATATTTAATATGGAAGCTTCCTAGAAACTTCTTAGATTCTGCTTTGACTTCATAGGTGTCTTTAATTGACTTTTTGGATTAGAAACGTGGTCAACAAGTTGGCCATGTGCCACACATGTTGTTAGCTTGAAGATCAAGCTAACTATGTGGCCCACACATAGAAAAACTTGCCTTGTAAGTCAAGGCATGTATCCTACAAAGTCAACACATATTGGAGGTCCTATAGAATGTCGCCACGTAGCTCCTAGTTAGATAGTATATATAGAGACAAGAGTGAAGGCTTCTTCACTCTTGTTAACTTTTTTCTTGCTCCTAGTCCAGGTTCAAGAGTCTTTAGTTTCTTGTCTTGTGGCAATAGCCATTCCAGTTTCCTTTTAATATACATACTTGTTTATATTTTGACTTATTATATCGAGATAGCCTTTTTGTGTATATTTTCCCTCATCGAGTCTTTGTCCTTGATATTTGTTTATAATAATATGATACATTTTTCTACTCAATAAGTATCTTTCTTTGTTAATTATGGTTATCATCTATGATTTGATGTTTTTGACTTTCCAAAAGTGTATAATCTTATGAAAAAAATTTGGCAAATTATTTATTTGAGCTATATACAACAATGAAGGCATAGCTAAAATAAAAATCAAGAATGAAAAAATATGAATGTAAATATCTATTATAAGAAACAACCTCAATTTTACATTAGAAATAAGATATGATTACTTCTTCATAATATCAAGACTACTTGTTCTTGTAATAAGTTAGATTATTATAAAATTTTACTATTTTTTCTATATAAATAAGTCAATTCAATAGCTTATTAATCACATTTATCAAAATCTATAAAGATCCATTTCATATTTTACATGCCTCTTTTTGGGCCATATAAAATAATGAATATCCTAAGAAGAAGATAAATGCAACATCTTCTTATGTAAGTGGATAATAATCAAGTGTTTAAGATAGAAGAAGTCTCAAACTTGAAGCAACACTGACTTGAGTTGGAATATCTTATTCATTAGTAAGGATATATTAGATAAGATTAGATATTAGGATATATTAGATAAGAATAGATATTAGATAATACCTTATCTAATATAATACTAATAAATTCACATAGAAGCAAGCAAAGAATCTTATAAATAAAATAGAAAAGGTCAAAGGATCCAACAAAGAATCTTGTAAATATAAGCTTTTCATCAAAGACATCCATTAAAATTAAGATGAAGACTTAAACAAATCTTTGTTATAAAAAAAAATTAGTTTAGAAAAGATTGTATTTTACTTTCTATCATTTTTTGTAATTTTTGTGTATTTATAGCACTAAAGAGATGAAAAACCAATAGCCAGTAAATTTAATCAAAGAAAAATTATTTGCTGACATAATAGATAAGATATTATAATTGTCGCAACCTTCAAGTTGACATAATAGAAATAAAGACCTTCAAGAATAATATATTCTTCTTCAAATAGATGACAAGATACAATGTATATGGTATTTGTCAAAGACATAAACTAGAAGAAGATGCATAAACCTAAAAAATTTATATTAAAAGAAAAATGAAAAAATAGCAATAAAGTAATATGTATATTAAAAAAAATTGAAATGGCTATTATAAAAAAGACAGGGAAATTAGAGACTCTTAAATCTACACTAGAAGCAAGAAAAGAATTGACAAAAGTGAAGAGGGCTTTATTCTTGCCTCTATATATACTATCTAATTAGGAGCTATATGAAAATTTTCTATAGGACCTCTAATATGTGTTGACTTTGCTAATACATACTTTAGCTTACAAGATAATTTTTCTATGTATAGGCCACATAGTTAGCTTGTTCTTCAAGCTACCAACATGTATGGTATATGGCCAACTTTTTCATTACATTTTTAATCTAAAAAATCAATTATAGACACCTATAAAGTCAAAGCAACATCTATGAAGCTTCTAGGAAGCTTTTATAGAAGATATTATGGAATTGACTTATTTTCATTTATTTTTATCTAATTATATAGGTAATTATTGATTTACATGTGTATGACATTATATTATCTCTCCTTCAAGGAACAAGTTTCATAAGGAGGGGTCATCATATGTTGATGAAATCTAAGATGTGGCAAATTATATTTGCCACATACTCCAATCTTTGTTCTCTTCGAAGATGGTTAATAGAGCCTCTCAACCATTGATAATGTTCCATACTAAAGTGAGAAGACTACTTAGTTATTTGATCGTTGTTGAGGCCTTTATAACTTCCTTCAAATAAAATATTTGAAACACTGTCAAGAGTTGTGTAGTTTGTGTCTTGATGGTGTTTGTTAGTGAGTAAGAAAGAAGCAAATATTCTACATTAGCTTCCTTGTTCAATGAGGTTTTAATTCTAAATTCCTTTGTAAATGCATGCTTATATGAAGTCCTAAAGTTTTGATATTTTATGGATGTAAATTCTAAAAAATATCTTAGTTTTCTTGAAGATTATGAGTCAACCTTCCACCAAGCCTATAAAAAAAAATAAAAATAAAAAATAAAATAAAAAAAATAATAAAAAAATTAGTGAGGTTAGGTGGCACCTCATTTTAAGCAAAGAAAAATCTTATAATAGAGATTGCAAGAACTATAGCTATTTTATATAATACTAAAATCTTTAGACTTCATTTAAACATGCACTTATAGAAAAATTGAAAATTAAAAGCTTATGAAACAAGTTGAGTATTAAAAGCTTATGAAACAAGTGGATTAGTACAAAAAAACAATCTTTTTTATTTGCTCTCTAACAAACTTCTATTGGAATCGCCACAATGATACATGTTAGAATTATACTTTATTTTTCTACTTTTTGTGAAACTCCTTCTACTTTTGCTTTTATCCTAAGAGGCTTATATTCATTTTTGGCCTTACGTTGCTTTAATACCTTAGATAATTTCCAAACATTCTTTTAACATCATTAACATACTTATGTTGTGCATATTGATTTTTTCTGAAATTGTATCTTTTTTTACTCACTTTGATAATTCACTTACAACTCTCTATCACCAATAAATCAAGATTATTAAATTTAGATTAATTTTGATATTATTTTTTATTATTTTTTTGTATTTTTATTTTTCAATACATTATTTTTTTTAATTATTAAAAAAATCCAAATAATGTCTTATAAATGAATTTTTTTTAAAAAAATAAAAATAATGACAAATGGTCAATTATTTATTAAATGTTTTCAAAACTTACAAACTTAGGTTTTTGTATTTATTTTTTATATTGATATTTGAATAAAATATAATAAAATTTATATTCACATAAAATACAAATAATATTGATTATATAATTTTAAAAAAATTATAAAAGAGAATTTTTGAAATTATAATTATTAAAATAATAAATTAAAAAATATTATTACTTGATATTATTTTATAACTATTATATTTTTAAAAAATATAATCATTATTAATTAAAATAATAATAGTTACTAATATTATATTATGGATATTATAATTAAAAAAATATAACAGTTATGTTTAATATTTGTAATTTCTTATTTTTTAAAAACTTATATGGATTATGAGTTATCAAAAGAAAATTATGTATGTAAATTAAATTTGAATATATAATTAATATATAAAATTTTATTATTATTTTACAATTAATAATTTTAAACATAATTATTAATGAACATGAGTATTTTCATTTGTTCAATAATACTACTGGAAAATTATTTTTAATTTCTAAAAAAGTTTAAATAAAATAAATTTTAATTTACACTGATGTAAAAAATCATATTAACTATTTTTATAAATAATATTTAATTTCAGAGTAATGGTAAAAATATGTGTTTTAGAGATAAACAAAACAAATAAAATCTGCAGTTGTTTTTAAATTTTCTAAAAAAAAGTGGATTTGATGATATAAATAAAGATATCATCAGCTGTAGATTTTATTTGTACATACAAGTATGTAGAATGGATATTTAGAAGTACAAATATGCCAAAAGGTAGTTTCTCATGGCCAATGGAAATTTAGACTATTAATAGTATATGACTTATTTTATCTTTTGAGTTTTTAAATATAATTTTATTACTTTTTTTCACCATTTTTCAATAGATAATAATCTTATTGTTATACTTCAATGAATTTTATTTTATAGTTCCACTCACTGAAAAAAATCATATGTTTGTCCTATTGACATAAGAAAATGCATAAGTTTAAAATAGATGAATAATTATCTTACCTATCAACCAATAAAAGTTGAGTATGAGCCAAATTTGTTGAATTTGAGACTTCATTAGATTGATTCATTAAAATCCTATCAATGATATCTAAGTATAATTTGTAATACTAAAAAACAAGCCATTAGAAAGAATTTGTGTTATTAAGGAAGAATAAAATTAGATCAATGATAATAATAATAATGATACTAATAAGGTAAATTTAATTACTAAATATATAGATATATATATGTATATATATATAATCATAATGTTAGCCAAAAGAAAAACAAAAGAATATAAAGAAAAATAAGGAAGAATGATTGATTTGATTACAATTGCATTCAGTAATGAGTTTTAAAATGAAATTAGAAATCTCTATTTGATTTAAATTGTGTATGGAGATTATTATTAATGAGATTGATGACAAAAAAAAAAAATAGTGTTGAATTATTTTATTAAAGTGAATGATTTCTCATGGATAAGTTGACAGCTGATGAAGAACATAACTATAAAAGTAAAAGATAATTAAATACTAGTCTCACAGAAGAGATTAATTAGAGTGTTTAAAGAATGATGATGTGAAAACGAAAAAATTAAAAGAATGATTACGTGAGGATAATTTATGAGAGAAGTAATAAATAAAATATATATATATATATATATATATATATATATTAGCAGTAAATTCCCTCATTTTTAATTAATCAATAAACCAATGCATTGATCACATCTAACTATATATATATATATATATATATATATGGTTCTTAAATATGGATAAGTAATAACGAAACATGCATTCGTTAACTTTGCTAGATGGTTAGACCTGGTATTACTATATGCTGATGTTGTGCTTGAATTGAAATAAACAGTCCTGGTTTTTTTACCTTGTATTCTATTTTGTAATTAATTTTTAGTTGTTAAGGTTAAAGTATGCAATCTCTTCAGTTAATATATTTTATAATAAAGACAATTTATGAGAAAAAAAAAAAAGAAAAAAAAAGAGAAACAAACAAACAAACAAAAACAAAACAAAATGTATGCATACATGATAGAAGTTTGAAGTAACGGCTTACAAAATATGATTAGATCATGAGAGTCAATTGACCCATATGTTAAATTTTCCATCATTTTTTGAATCACACAATCCTCATTTAACAAAACATTATCTCAACCATTAAATTTACTGAAATTTAAACAATTTTTACTAGACAAATATCTATTTCTATTTTTTCAATTTTTCTTTCTTTTTTATGATGTCCTTGAGTAACATGTAGTCATAATGTAAAAAATCAAGAAAATTGTCAAAACAACTAGAAAATCATTTCATTTGCGAAATATTCTAAACTCTGTGCATTAAAATGATTAAAAATACTAAAATAAAGTAAAACAAAATAATGGCAAAAAAAACTCACGTAAAGAGATTAGTCTGAAATAGTAAAATATTGAAAAATATAATCATAAAAATGTTATAAATTAAATATTATAATTTTGAAGATTGCAATTAATGTTGTGTGTAAAAAATGAAATGTGTATGAACAAGTTATATTTTTAGATTTTTTGCGTATATATATATATATATATATATATATATTGATTTTATGAGTTCCATAGGATTTGTAAAAATTTCTCACTAAATAATGTATAACTTGTGGCTGCACAGGTAAATAATCACTTCACTTTGTTCTTATAATTAAGGTCGATACGCATTTATGTAAAACTCATAAACTGTTTAAAAATTGCAGAGCGTCATTATACACCATTATTATTAATCCTGTATAGCACCCTAGTGATTATCAAACATGTTTTGCTAGATACAATGTTATTATTTAAAACTCATACATTTGCTATGCAATTAACACACACATTACAATTTTTCGTACAGGTCAAACTCCACTCTTCTCAATGAAAACACATATCATGCAACGTCTATAAAACAGAAAGAAACCAAGGGCATTTGAAAGATTACCCTAATTATTTTTTGTGCGCATAGCTGGGTGTAGACATTAGGGCTGATTCACCTGTCGCATAAAACAGGAAAAAACATGAATAATGAGATATATTAAGAGGAATGCAAAGAGTGTGATTCACCAAAAAGCTGAGAACTGACCTCTCCAGCATGGCATGATGCAAAGCGACGAATGATTTTCGAGATATGAACGAATGAATTCATTGATTCGCTTGGATGGGGTTCTCTTGGAACGGTGCAATGGCTGCGAGGCAGCGAGGGTGTCGGCACCGAGACTACGGAAATTCGGGGATCAACGCGACGCCATTCGTGCATTCATGGCACTTGAGTGGCCTTCGCAAACGGAGCAGAAATGTACGGCGGCGTGTGGCAAGTGTTTTTTTTTTTTTCCCAAATCTTGTGGCTGTGGAGGAGTGAGTGAAATGAAAGCGAAGGGATTAGGAGCTTGAGCGAATTTGCAACGGAACTTCGTGGTATATGTGACTGGCCATTGATACACTGGAGGGGCGTTCAGTGATGAGTGTTCCGCAAGGGTAGCAATAGGATTGTGGAGGAAAGGCTGTGCGTGAAGGGATTGAGCGATTGCATTGTGACTTTTGCCACCGCGGTTGCACGATCTGGCATTTCGCGCTTCCAGGTGTCCGGTTTCGTGGGTCACTGTTGGGTTCCTCTGTTTAGCGTGTGCGCTGGTAAGTCGAGGCATCACATTTGAAATCCCCTGCATGCCGTAGAATGTAAGCCGAATGGTTCCAGGATTTCGTGTTTTGTTCAGAAAATGTCAGAGAGGTGAAAGTGACCGCAAGTGACGGGGCGGAGGAGGTAGCTGGCGGAGTTTTTTCTGGTACTTGGCGGTGGCGATGCTGAAGACCTACGGTATGTCGTATGGTGAGATATTCGCACTGTCTGGGCATGTACATTCGTCGTCGCGGATTTCGAGAAGGTTGTTTTCTGCGTCAGAGCCTTCGTCGGGAGAGCGTAGTAGGAACGTATGACTTACTGAGCGCACTCAGAAATCATGGGTTTCTTGGAGATGATTGAGGGGCTCTGCAGATTCCGTTCGTTCTGTTTTGGTGTGCAACGGCTATGACAACCCGGAAGATGGTGTGGGCAAACCTCCTATCGATGTTACGACGGAGTTGGGATTATTGCTGGCTCTAAGAGCCTAGGGCGTTGCATGTGCGAGCGCCCCTTCACACCGTTGTGAAATGAGGAGAGGAATCATCTCATGACAATGTCAATATGCCTCTGCTTTGCTCTTGGCTCTTATACCGGAGCTCATGCCTTTGACTTTGAATTCAATCTCGAGAAGAATGCCTCTGGTTATAGTGATACAAAAATCAAACTAAAGTAAAGCAGGGCAGTAGGGGTCGATCTAAGGCTGATTAACGATGGGGAAGGAAGAAGATGTTTGTAGTCGAGGACGGAAAGTCCATCGAGTATCTGCCCATAGAAGTAGCAAATTTGACCATGTCAGATCGCAAACACCTTTGCGAACGCTTGCTTCAAAGGAACCGGCGTCGATGTGGACGTCGGAATCAACGGGTCCTATCCTCCAGTCGTCAGCGAGGAGCAGAGTAGGTATAGATAACGTTCAAGAAGGCAATAGAAGATGCAATACTGGATGCAACGTGAATACAGCAGGGAGTCACAGTGCTCGATCAGGGTCGTCATCCCCTAAAACCTTTCGCACTTCAATGAGTCAAGTGTCGCACAAGATTAGAGTGTTCAAAAAAGCGGGGGTACGTCTCACTTCTCAGCCAGATGAGCTGCTGGCACCCTTGGGAGCTTTATTCATTCAAGAGAATGCGACGGAGAACCGCAGAATGGCTATTTTAGAGCTTGAAGAATCAGTGATCGCCAGTAAAGTTGTGAAGAATGTGCAACCGCTTAGGGATCTGCTTGCCGCAGATATGGCGGGCTCTTGTGGTCCAAGAAAGGGAATGGCTAATGATTCAGTTAGGTACGCTGGACCCGTAAGGTTTTCAGCGGTTGGGGACATTGGAACCCTTAACAGAAAAACTAACGGAGAGGCCCCGAAATCAGTGAAATCAGACGATTCACAGGGTCTACGATTTTTCTACGCAAGGGACTGGATGATGCAGACTTCTGACGAGGAAGACGAATTCTGGGACTCAGGATCGTTGTGCGGGGCTGAGATGGCACCAAGACGGCGAACGAGATCCTCGAAAAGTGAGAAATCTCCAAGCTCTTCAAACTTTGCCACTGGACAGGCAACAAGGATGGAGTCGAGCAGAGTCAACTCTTTATCTTCATTGAGCACCGCCAATATTGCAAGTTGGGTTGGCGGCTCGCAGGAACCCAACGTGCAGGGTCCTGGGCATGTGTGTTCTAGATCTCCTGAGGAGCCAAAGGTTGGATGTAGTGGGCCAAAACCGTCACTGGGTACTTTGCTTGCTGAGGAAGTTGCGACTGATCGCGTTCAGAGCGGTGCAGACCTGAGGGAAGGAATTACAGGAGTTGGAGGTATGTCCTCCAGATGGAGCACCGCAGTAAACACGGGCGAGGGCAGTAGACGCGCCAAAATTGGATCTTTGAGTGACATTTCTGTTCCAGTGCACCCTGAGTCTCAGATTCGGTTGGAATACCTGATTACGAAGTTTTTGACCCCACGTACGAATCCCATCGAAGGGGAAGCCGCGCATGAAAGGCACGAAATCCAGAGCCTGGTCGGGCATGACGTAGAACCGATTTTCTCAACCCCAGCTGCACAGGGTACTCTTTGCTCTACTTCTGGGAGTATGCAAGGCAGTGTAACTGTGACAGAAGGAGAGGAAAACTTCCTGAGCCCTACTTCTGAGAGTGTACAAGGCAGTGAAACCGTGATGGAAGTAGATGAAGCCTTTTTGAGTCCTACTTCTGAGAGTTTGCAAGGCAGTACGAACGTGACGGAAGGGGATGAAAACTTCTTGAGTCCTACTTTTTTTGCAGATGTAGTTATGGACGTCAATGTGGACCTTTCTACTCAATCAGCAGTGGATACTCCAAACATTGTCCTGAAGCCTTCAATTTCAAATGTTTTGAATGTACCGCACTCTCCGCTGTTGGAGCCCACAGCGAGTATTGGAGAAGTTCTCAACACTGTCGCAGACGCAGTTCATGTAGACGAAACAAGTCCTACTGATAGGAGGGATATAGCGCATACAAATACTGTTGGGGAGGGGGTTGAAGCACCAAGAGTTCAATTGGGTACTCTTTTAGAACGGGCGAGGGAAGAGCTGGACTGGCTACCATTAAGCCGAAGCCGAATAAGCTCTCCTTTTCTACCTGAAAGCCAGTCGTCAAGTTCTAGGAGCTCAAGTGTTAACATGGTTGGGATGTTATCAGGAGATCCTGATGCTAATTGGCAAATTACTGCAAGTGAAGCGCCAGTCCGGACCCCGCATGTCGTTGTGGATGACTCTTTCAGTGGTGAATTTCGGACAGTTGAACCCTCACTAAGTCCAGACATGGTTCACCGTCCAGAGATTCAGCACCCTCCAAATTCTGGAACAGGAATGGAGGGTCCCCATGAGGAAGCGAGAGAGGTTGTTGTCCCGACACCAGCAAGAGAAGAGCCTCCGAGGCGCGTGTCATTGTTGTCTTTGTTGAACCAAGATATGGAAATGGACGAGAACGGAGCACAAGCGGAGAGGGGTGGATATGAAGATGAACCGGATGATCATGTGACAGAGCAGTTGGATCCCATGTGCTGCGTGTGCATGGTTGGCCACAAAGGTGCAGCATTTATTCCATGTGGACATACGTTCTGCCGGAGATGCTGTCGGGAAGTGCGCAGGACTAGAGGGTGCTGCCCTCTCTGCAAACAAACCATTATTGATGTTCTCAATATCTATTAAGGTTCCTCCATTCAAACATTCCATGGCATTGCAGCTTCTGCATGATCTGAGTTCTAGATGCATGTTGGGTTTCAGGGTTAAATCCATGTCTCAAATTGTGTAGTTTGTCTAGAGCATGGCAACTTTAGTTTCACGCAGGTAGAGATTGCGACTTCTCAAATGAGTCTTCATTGAAAGGAGGGCTTGCACAAATCATGAGAGGGCCCGCAGAAATTACTAATCTCTGAAATCAGCAGCAGATTCAGAATCCTGAGCAGTTGTAAATGTTATTCTTGTTTGAAATTTTCTTAGCCAGGTTTAGAGTTTGCGGGTGAAATTTATCATTGAACTTATAAACTGCACGTGTGTATTTTGTAATGCACCATCTTGACTGAATGTTGATTGTTTCTCTACATTGACGTCTCAACATGTGCTTGTTCTCTAATCAATGAATGCCTAGGAAGTGTCCTGCTACTATCCGAACTCGCAGGTGCAATTGCTAGATATCTTCTTCTTATTTTTTCTTATTTGTCAATTTAATTTGTGCGCTTTGTTAGCGTTTGAAGTCCTACCTACACTTCACTGCTGCTTGCCACGTTGAAGACTTGGGTGTTGACTACCCAGGAAGATCGTACAAGTGGGAATCTTTAGCATCTTAGAAAATGACGACAATGGTGTCGATATTCAGTTCGTGATTGCTTCTATTGACAATCACAATCTTATGATCTGAAGAAGTGGGGCACTGATCTGGTAACGGTTGTGCATGGTGTGTAGGGAGTATTTGAGCTTGGTTGCATGGTGTGTAGGGAGTATTTGAGCTTGGTTGCATGGTGTGCTCGGTTGCCATCAAGAACATCATGATCTTTGTGGATGCTTTTTGGAATTGCAAGAAGTAAGACCCTTTAATGATGAATCTTATTCTTCACTTGTCCATGCTCTAGCCATTCACAATATCTCGCTTTGATCAGTTATCATTCATTACGGAATGTGATTTATCATGTCTAACTTGACCCTTAAGAATGCTGGTGCATCATGTGGGTTGTGTGTTTCTGAAAACCTGTCATTGGTACAACACTCTTGCTGCTACTCTAGGGATGTGCTATCTTACTTGATTATTCTGGAACATTGCAGGGTGCAGACCTTGATTTGTATGGGGGCAAGAATAAGAAAGTTCCATGGGAGATCAATGTCAAATTTTATAGATCAACCTCCACGCTAACTGAGAAGAAGTATGCGAAGATACCATTCTATATCTCTGTTAGTACTTGATTTTCGTTGATAGCATGTGATGTTTCAGTGCAACATGTGGGTCTGTCGAATCGGCAGATAGAATGCTTGCACAGCTACAAGCTTCTAACTTGTGGTATTGTGTTCAGATCCAGTGATTGAATATGTTCTCGAGTAGCGGTGATGGTAATGGCGACGTATGAGCACATTTGAGTGATGCAAACTATGTACTCAGCAGCTACACAAGCGACATTGCATGATATTGTTCTAGGTGTTCTAGTAAAAGCAGTGCAGATGGTATGGACGGCAGGGTAGACCTTAAACTGGTAACATAGTAAGCTTTGTCATATCCTTGAGGAAAATGCTATGGAAAGGTGAGGAATTTCTCCAGGGTAATGATCTCAACCAGCCGCATACCCGGCTGAATCCTCCCTCGTGTCTACAACTCTGATTGTAGGATGCTAACTTGCTTGTGGATGTCTTAGTTGATGAAGCATTAGTTGGGTATCTTTACAAAAAATTAATTTATGCAAGGTGATTATCATCTGAAGGTTCTTGAACCAATCATATAAGAGGTTTTCATTTCATTATATTTGAATGGAATTATGTAACCTATTCCTGAGGTTTCCGAAATCGTAGCATAGAAATGGCGTTTTAGACAATACATGTGATAACTGTTTGTTTTGTTTTGATTTTTTCTGTTTTTATTTTCCTAGATTATTATTATTATTGTTATTGAAAACTTTCTATAAATTTAAAAAATTCAAACGTCTTTAATACAAATTCATATTCATAAATCGAAATATATATGTTTGTTTTGAAATTGAGTTTTAATATTAGAAATAGCCTTTGATCACAAAATGTGAAATTTGGGGTGGTAGTCCTGATCATGAGAATAAGAATTTTTAATCATGTCGTGGCCTTGAAAAATGAAGTTGTCTCTCTGAAAAGAAAAGAAGGTAGAGAAAGACTTCGAGCTAATGATGCACCTCTTGAGACAAATTTTGGAAAGGAATAATCAAAATACTTGTTATGGAGCAATATAGTAATGGAGGAGGATGTTGAGGCTTATCTAATTTTATTGGAAAAATTAAATTCATCTATATTTATTATTAAAGCAATAAAAAGAAGAATGGAAGTTATTTGAAAAATTATAGGATAGAATGATCTAGTTGATATTATTTGCATCAAAGCATTTTTGGATATTTTAAAAAAAATATTGAAGAGTGCGTTGTTATAATAGAATAAATAAAAAATAAGTGTATTTTTTAAAAAATAGAAGATTATCTTCAAGATTAGATTTTAAAGATTTTCAAAAAAGTCAAATATTTATTAAGTCATCATTAATATAAAATCTATCTTCTTTCTATTTCTTAAGGTTATTAAGCTTGAGAACATTGATGCAAAAATAAAGGAAAAAATTGGTAAGGATAAAAAAGGTCATAGATCTTTTAGTAAACCCCTTCTTTTCTCTTTCTCTTCCACCTTAGATAATTTGGTATCTTCCAAGGCTCTTCTCAACCAAAAAAGTGGAGTTCAATATGGAAACTTAGGAACTTAGGAACAAGTTTCTAGTATTGTTTCTTAGAATAACAACTTAGGGATTTAAAGAGGTTACTAAAATATCTAAGAAGAGATTTGAAAATATTACTATCTTAAAGAAAAAATACCATCTCATGAATTGAAATAGAATATTAAAACCTCAATTAAAATAAAGAGTATTATAAAAGAAAGAATTTTAGATCCAATATTTATATAATGTTCTTTATATGAAAAAAAGACTTTTATGATTTGATTGTTAGTATTCATAATAATAATAATAATAATAATAATAATGATAGAAGCTTTAGATTCTAATTTTATTGATATAAAGGTATTAATATTGTCTATTTTTTTTTAATATATGTTTTATAAATTTATAAAAATTTAAACTCTTATAATGGTAAGAAATTAATGCAATTGCTTATGGCAACACTAGATCATATAAAAAATCAAGATCAATTTAGCTTTGCTTTTATGAAATTTGAAGAATCATTCTTTGATTTTAATGCATATCAATATTGAATAGAAGTAAAAGGATATAAAATTAGATTTTAAGTTTTTATTTTTTATTTTTTATAGATTTAAGTATAAATTTTAAAACTTAAAAAATAATATAGCTTTAAAATTTAAAAAATAGATGGATTATAATATATAATTAAAAGATATATATAAATATATTAAAATAATAATAAAATGATAAATTTAATTATAGATGGTGAATCTATTTTGAATGTGAATAGATAAAATTTGATGCAACTTTTAAATAATTTAATCAAATAAATAAATTATTAGAAATATAAAAAATTGATATCATTATATAAATTTATTTATAATAATTAAATAAAATAATATTAGAATTTCTAAAAAATTACAAAAAAAAAAAAGGTTATGGCTTTGAGATAAAAAATAGACTTAAGCTACAAGCACACCTTAAGTTGTTGTATGTACATCTATTATATCTATACATATACCTAAGGCTTCTGATTGGTTCATCCAAATTCTTTTTTTCTTGTCCTGATATAGATTCCAATTCCATCCTTCTCTTCTTTCCCTTGGTGTAGATCTTGACCTCTTTCTTCTCTTTCTTACCTTGATGCGAGTTCCACCTTTCTTCCTTATCTTGGTACAAGTCTTATTCCTTCTCTCTCTTATCTTAGAGTAGATCTTAATTTTTCTCCTTTTTTTCCTTGTCTTTCTATTATTATAGACATATTTTTATTGTAATTATTATTTAGGTAATATGAATAGGTAAAAGTAGATAAAAATAAATAAATTATATAAAATCATCTAAGAAAGCTTAATAGAAGCTTTATAGACACTGCTTTGACTTTATATTTTTTTTAGTTGATTGATAGGTTACAAAATTAAATAAAAAATTAATCATGTACCATATGTATTGATAGCTTGCAGAACAAGTTAATTATGTGGTGCCTATATAAAAAACTTGCCTTACAAGTTAAGATATGTATTGTACAAAATCAACATGTTTTGGAGGTCATATAGAATGTCACCATGTAGCTCTTAGGTAGATAGTATATATAGAGGCAAGAATGAAGTCTTCTTCACTCTTGTCAATTCCTTTCTTGTTTCTAGTTTAGTTTTAAGAAGTCTTTAGTTTTTTTATCTTTTGGCAATAGCCATTTTGGTTTTTTTTTTAATATACATACTTCTTTATTTTTATTTTTTTATATTTTTTTAAAAAATTATTACTTATTTATTTGCTTTCATCAAGTTTTTATCTTTGAAAAATTCACAAAAATATACTTATAATATCAAAGCTTTGTCTTTTCTTCATTAAGAGTGGATTATTCTTTTTTCTTCATAAAAAATAAGAATATTAGAAGTTACATGTTACTTTTTTCTAAATTAATATTATTTTTAGTAATTTTTTATTATAAAGTTCTTTCTTTTATTTATCTTAAGTAATATTAGACATCTCTTTTCTTCTAAATGTTATTATAGCAAAGCTTGTCAAAATCAGGAGTGCAATAGAACAAATGTAAGAACAATTGACAGAATTAATGCTTGCAATGCTTCAACTTAATTTACCACTAAAATGACAAAAGATAGAGATGTAGAGATGATTAGAGTTGCTTCAACATCTATACCTAATCATGATCCTTCTCCTATAGCAGAATACCATCCAAGCACTAGAGAACCAAAAATTGCCTTACTTAAAAAATTTGATGGTATAAGATCAAATTTTAGGAATTCATCAATCAAATATAATTGGAAATTGAACTTCAACTCCAAAAGTATCCAACTTTAGGATCACAAGTCAAATTTATTGGAATATCATTTTTTAGTTCTATATTATTATGGTTTTTATCTTTTCTTGAATAATTTGATTTAATATTAGAAAATTTAGAAGCTTTTTTGGTGGAGATTTAATCTATGTATAGAAAATATGATGTAGTTTGTACTACAATAAAGAAGATCTATATTTTACAATAAGAAAATTAATCTATAATATTGTATGTTTCATAATTTAGATAACTTTGTAATTAATATCAAATGAGTTGATACTACATTTATTAGCCAATTTTTTTTATGGATTACAATATGGAGTAAAGAAATTGATGCTTAATTTATCTGATTCTTATACATTAAATCAAGCAATTGATTCTGCTATAAAGTGTGATAATTGAATTTTTGAATTTTGATCTAAGAATCACATAAGTAACCCTCAATGTTATTAAAATTCATTGGCAATACCAACGTCTTTTTAACATGTACCTTTAGAAGTAGAAGATATGGAAATTAATGTAGTATGTTTTAAATCTCTTATTGAATAAGAAAAGACTTGTTATTATCAAGAAGGATTGTATTTATGTTGTGGAAAACCAAAGCATACTATTCAACATTGTCCAAAGAAGTGATGCAATCATAAAATAAAAGGTATGAATGTCAAAGAAGATAATATGTCAAAAAACGAGTTTGTCTAGCTATAATAGGAATCGTGAGGCTAGAACCTTGCACAACACCTAACAAAGGTTATATTCTCTCTTTAAAATTTCCTTCTTATTTTATAGTAGATGTTAATTTAGAACCTAAACATCAAAAAGCTTCTACCTTGCTAGATTCAAGAGCCTTAGCTTCTTTTTAAGATAAAAAATTTATTAAAAGATATAACATATCTTTAATTAAAAAATAAAACTTGTTCATGTAGAAGTCATAGATAGTCGTCCATTATCCTCTAGAGACGTTTTCATGAGATATTTCTTCTAAAATTAATAACTAATGGATATAGTGGCTTTGTAGTATTTAATATCATTAGATCTCATTCTAATCCAATTATTTTAAGTTTATTGTGATTAAAAAAGTATAATCTTTGAATATATTGGATTTCTTGTAGTCTTGATTTTTTTTAAAAGTATAATTAAGAATATAAATAATCAAATAAAAATTCTTAAGTCTAATACAATCAAATTTGTATTTGTAGGGACGAGATTTTTTTTGCATACTGTAAAAAAAGAATCACCTTGTGTCATTTATGCCATACTTATTTTTAATAGTTGAAAGGCTTTAAATAATATTTTAGCCAATATCAAGTTTTTAAAGATGTATTTAGGAAAAATATTGCAAATACTTTTTTGGAATATTATCTCTATAATTGCTCAATTGACCTTCAAGAAAGAATATAATTATCATTTGGATCAATCTACAATTTATTACAAAATAAATTTCTTTCAAATTTCTTCAAATATTAAAAATTAAGTCTAATATTTATATAAAAAAATTTCTTTTCAATCCAATTCAAAGATTGCTACTGATCTTAAAAATACTCACTTATCTTCAAATTCTAATTTTTGAGACCTCAATCCACAAAAATCCTCAAATACTTCAATCTAATTATTTGATTGATCTCTAAATCTGTGTACACACTCAAAATTAGTATACCAATACATTGTCTAAATTTCATTTGTACACATACTACAAAATTTAAAAAACCAAGAAATGCAAGACTCTATACTAAGTTTGAAAATTTTATATTTTATACTACTCAATTTAGTTATTTAAGATAAATCATTTTAAATAATGGACTTATAATGGATTTTAAGAAAATTCAAACTATTATAAATTAGAAGATCTTCAAAACAATAAGAGATGTCCAATGCTTTTTAGAATTTTCCTATTATTATTGGATCTTCATCAAAGACTTCTCTCAAATTTTAGGTCCACTTACATGTTTGATTTGTAAAGAAATATTTTAATACAATCAAAAAACACAAGCAACATTTGAAGCTTTGAAGATAGCCTTTTTTTTTGCACCAATTTTGTATTGCATTAATTTTTCTAAGCCATTTTTTTATAGAAATAAACTCATTAAACTTTACTTTAGATATCCTATTGTTATAAATAAGAATAGATAATAAATTTTATTTAATAGTTTTTTATTTCAAAAACTTTTCAGCAGCTGAGATCAACTACAATGTCATATGGTATGATTAATGATTTAAAAATATACTAGGTATTTGGTTGTAGAGGGTTTAACTTTAATTTATTAGCTAAGCTCTAATAAATAATATATTTTTTTTATAGAGAATAAAAAAAAGCAATAATATCAAAAGATATTCTACTAGTAAAAACCTTTTCTATTTAATAAGTTTTATACATAAGAATTTTTAAAGGATCTAAAAATTTCGTAACATCCTTTTTTATACCAAATCATAACTAACCATTTTCCAATAAATTAGTTTTTTAATAGTTCCAAAGAAAATCTATAATCTCCTTTCAAAAATCTATCTTTATATCATAATTTTGTCATAGCTCGATATCTCTATTTTTAATATATATATATATATAAAGTCTTGGCTCCTAAAAACTAATTTACTTTACTTTGCATAAATTGCTCAAATTGTAGCAAATCCTTTTCAAAATATTTTTTTTCTTGCAAAGGATTTTTTTCTTTGAATTTTAAAATTTCATATCTCTTAATCTAATAATTTAGTTTTTCTCAAATTTCTAGATAATACAGCATATTTCTTTAAGCTTTATTATATATAAAAAAACCATAAATTTATTTAAAATCATTTAATAACTTAGAAACCCTAACAAGTGGTATAAACTCCAATTTTCAAGTACTTGAGTATTATTTTTTTTATATTTCAAAAATACAAAATTCAAATACTACAAAATTTAGTATGAAGCTTTAGATCATATTAATACTTACTTATAGAAATTTTAGCCAAAAATTTGTCAAAATGCTCGAGATATGGTTAGAATTGAATCCCTCATAAAATTATTTTATTGAAAAAACTCAATTTAGATGCATTATTTTCAACTAGTTGTTATTTATCTAAATCAATTCTAAACCTTTTATTATTTTTATGAAAAATTTAGTTATTTAAACCAAATTTTTAATAACATGATTCAAACTTCAAAAGCCTTTTATATGTATGCACTATATTCCAAAGAGTGACAATAGATACAAAATCAATACCTTGATTTTGAGCGCCTATATCTCCTTCAAAGAAACTTCAAATCATATAGAAGTTTTACAAAAATTATATCCAAAATCTTAAAATTGATGATTTTAACCTTTGGTGTTAGAATGTCCTTGAAAGAATAATCCTAATTCTGAATAAGGCCTCAGGTAGCCTCCTTGAAGCCCATTGGACATAATTTCTAGTTAGTAGAAATAGAAATTTTTATCATCCTTTTCTATTTATCCATATGGATAGCCTAATTTTTTTTATATATAAAAATTCTTTTCTAATTTTTTTTAATAAATTTTATATAGTATGAGCTATAAATATCAAATAAATAAATAAAAATATTTTAAGATTTATGAATGCTTGATAAAAGTGGTTTTAAATATATTTTATAGTAAATTATATATATATATATATATATATATATTCATTAATTTTATATAATAATCAAACTTCAACATGACAATAAGATTTATAATAAAGAATTTTTTGCAATTATGGATTTATTTCAAGAATAAAGCTATTAGCTAAAAGGTGCTTTTAATCTAGTCACCATATATATGGATCACAAGAACCTTGAGTATTTTATGTCAATACTTATTTTCAATTGTTGCTAAGTCTGTTGCAATATGTCCATATGAAGATTTAAATTCAAGACAACTTATCAATTAGAAAAATAATAAGATTTATTAGATATACTCTTTAGATGATCTTGCCTTGTATGAAAGGAAAGAAATGCCACTTTTAATCAAGAATGGAAAATTTTCTTGAAGCTAGATCATTTTCATCTTCAAATAATGAAATCAATACTAACTATTAATTCAACTTTTATTAAGCAAGTCCAATCAAGTATGTCTTGTGATATTTAAGAAAACCTTTCAAATTCTCATGATAATTCCAAATCTGAATTCAAGAATAATCTATTATATTTTGAAGGATGCTTATATGTTCCAGAAGGTAAAATTCAACTACATATTCTTTTCATGACTTTCTAAGAGTAGGATATTTTGAATACAATAAGGCTTTGGAGCTAATATCTAGAGATTTTTGGTGGCTCTAAATGTAAAAAGTGGTCAAAGATTTTATACAATCTTGTGATATTTTTTTAAGATCAAAAACTCCTCAACATCAATTTTATGGACTTCTTTAGCTATTATCTATTCCAGAATAATCATGGTCTTTTGTTTCTATGAATTTTATCATGGATCTTTCAATTTTAAATTCTTATGACTATATTTTTGATAGTAGATCATTTCATCAAGATGGCATATTTTGTACTATGTAAAAAATCTACCATAAGTAAAGAAATATTAAAGCATTTTCTTGACAACTTCTATTACTATCATAAATTATCTAAAGATATCATATTAGATAGTGAAACTCAGTTTGTAACAAGATTTTGGATAACAATTTTTAAGATTCTAAAGATGGACATAAAACTATCATTGGCTTTTTATCTTCAAATAAATGGATAAAAAAATATGTAAATTAAGATTTAAAGTAGTTTTTTAAATGTACCATCAACTACCAATAAGATAATTGAAAACTCTTTTGCTATTGGCAGAGTTTGCTTGTAATAACATGGTACATTCTTCCACCTAATAAATACCATTTTTTATTAATTATGATTATCATCTACAATGTGATATTTTTGACTTTTTAAAAGTTGATAATCTTGCGACAAAAGATTTGGCAAATCATTTATTTGAGCTATTTACAACAATAAATGCGTGACTAAAAGAAACTTAAGAACAACAATAAAACAATGTGGATGCATACTGCAAGGAAGAACTTTATTTCTACATTAGTGACAATGTATGGTTACTTTGTTGTAATATCAATTTTTATTTATTTATTTATTTATTTATTTTGTGATAAGTTAGATTATCATACACTTCGATCATTTTTTATTTAAAAACAAGTCAATTGAGTTGCTTATTAATTATATCTATTAAAGTCTATAAAAATCCATCCTATATTTTACATATCTCTTTTAGAGCCATATAAGACTGTGAATATCTTAGGAAGAAGACAAATACCACTGCCTCTAATAAAAGTTGATAATAATCAAGAATTTGAGGTAGAAGAAATCTTAGACTTAAAGTGGCACCAACTTAAGTTGGAATATTTTATTCATTGGTGTTGATACAATATTAATAAATGGATATAAGAGCTAGCAAAAAATCTTATAAATACAGCAGAGAAGGTTAAAGTTTTTTTTTATCAATGACATTTATTTAAATCAAGTTGAAGAATAAAAAAACCTTTGTTATAAAAGAAATAAAATTAAAAAAAGCTTATACCTTTTTATCTTTGTTTGTAGTTTATATAATTATGACATTAAAAAGATAGAGAATCAATAGCTAACAAATTTAACTCAAGAGCTAACATTTGTTGACTTACTAGATTAGACATTGTTATTATCATAGCCTTTAAGACAACATAGTTTGGATAAAAATATTTAAAAGTAATATATTCTTTTTTAATTAGATGATAAAATATAATGCATTTGATATCATGACTTGGAAAGAGAGTTTTAATGTTTAGAGATTTTATTATAGATAAGAACAAATTCTTGATGGTATCACAAATATTTTGTTTGAAGGAAGTTATGAAGGTCTTAACAATGATCAAATAACAGGGTGGTCTTCTTGTCTTGCAATAAAACATTACCAATGGCTGAGAGGTCCTATCAACTACTTTTGAAGAAAACAAAGTTCAGAATATATGGCAAATATAATTTGCTACATCTTAAACTTTTTCAACATGTAATGACAATTTTTATATTGTAACACAATTATATGATGAATATATAATCAAAAATAAAATTTTAATTAATATCTAATTATTTTTATTTAATAATAATTCAAGATATTTAAGTATAGCTTTTATAAAAATATTTTATTTTCTTTTATTTTAATAGCTAGTGGATTAAAGATTAATTAATAATTTTATCTTTTAGGTAATAAAAGTTCTTTTATTGTCATAGAAGTTCATATAAAATATTTTGTTTGAAAGAATTTATGGAGGTTTCAATATTAAAAACCTTAAAAAGACCATAAATTGGTAAAAATAGGATAGAAGAGATAAATAATGAATATTGTTGATACTAGGATTAAGTTGAAGGTAGAATCGAGCTAAAAAACTCCTAGAATAGTGTGAAGGTAAATTTCATCTTTCAACCCAAATTATAAGATGGCCTCAATTAAGAGTTGTTTATAATTGGTAGTATGAAGTAAAAGTAGCAAGAATAAGAAAAAAAAATACAATATAAAACAAGTAAAAGAAGTGCAATCAAGCAATTGTATACTACAAAACTAGTTATAGTCTGTTTATTGAGTTTTTATTCAATAAAATATAAAAAAATAAAAATAAAAATCTCTTTCAAAAAATATATATTTTTTTTATCTTACCAATGGTGTAAGAAAAATTTAAATCCAAATTACTATGAATAAGTTATGAAGGTTTAAAAATAATAAGTAAATAAATAAAAAAATTAAGTGAATAATTTTTATCTCAAGGATAACTTACTTAAGAAATCAAGAATTTGAACCTTACCAAGGTTCACAAGTAGTGTATATGGGTTTTTAAGAGAGGCCATAAGGTCTTAGTCTTATCTTTCTATCAATGTCTAAGATGCTACAATCCATATAGGACTTGTGTATATCCTTTTTTATAAAGACTAGAGTAAGTACTGGTCCTCCTATTTCCTACTAGTAAAATTAGTATTTTTATATTTTTGATTTCACCGTGGTATTCAAAAATATCAAATTAGCTTGAAAATCTTATATGGCTTTCAAATCTTGCTTCATTTCTTTATAATGGATTCCAAGGTGGTAAAATTCAATTTTACCAAAGTCTTCAAATCTTCTTTAAAATTTCTTAAAAAATTCTAAATAAATTTTAAAAAATCACATGATATTTTTATAATACTAATATCTATTCAAGGCTATATTTTTCTACCTTTGTAATTTTCAAAGTAATAAAATAAATTTATATCCATTAAAAATTCTATTTTTTTTATATAATTAACTAGGAAGACTTGAAGTTTTCTTTCATGTTACTTCTAACTACTAACTTATATTTATAGTTTTTCTATAATTAATAAAGATAAATATAAGACCAATATAAATATTAATTTTAATAAATAATTCTTAATACTCAATAATAAATAAAAATACTAAGATAATTACCTCTAAGACTTACTAAAACTTTATTTCTACAACTGACATTCTAATTTTCTATATGTCTAAGGATTTTTATACTACTTACCATATATTTTGATTTTAAGCACTTTAAATACATCTTTTTGTCCTAAAATAACTAATGAGTTAATTTGATGATTCATAAATAGATTAGATTATTATCCACAATGTTATATAATAACACAATTATATCATGAAAAATAAAAATATGAATGTTTTTATAGAAGAACTTAATAAGAATATGTGGCAAAAAAATAAAAATAAATAATAAGAAGGTAGTAAAAAGTTTAGTCTTAATACTCCTTTTTAAAAAAGAAGCTTTTATTTACTTTGTAGGACCATAAATGCCTCAAATTAAAATTAATAAAATAAGTAATTGATGTAGAAATGTTTAGATGGGAGTTACTAATAGTATTATGAGCATTGGTATTATGTCAATCAAGTTAATATTCAATTTTGGAAGATTTTCAAAATTAGTAATATTTTTGGTTGAATTAGATTTTAAAAAATAATATCATGTTTATAAAATTAAGGATTTTTTTGAATTCTATGGTGTATGTACAAGTGAATTTTGGACAATGTGTTGGTATTCTAGTTATTATAATGTGTGAAGATTTTGAAGTCAATCAAATAGTTAGATCAAAGTATATAAAGGTTTTTGTGGGTTGAGGTCTTAGAAATTCGAATTTGAAGATTAGTGAGTATTTTTAAGATCTTTAGCAATCTATTGATTAGATTGAAGAGATTTTTTTTTTTTTTTTTTTTTTTTTTTTTAAATAGAAAAAAGTTTTGATTTATTAAAATTTAATTGTATTCTAGAGGCAATTCAATGGTTTAAGGAGGAGATATTTGCACTAGAAGTTTAAGAGTTAGATTGGAGTAGGAGGCTGGCTAACATGTGAGTGGAATTTAGGATTGATCTTCTATTTAGTAAGTTCGATCCTCTTCAAATTTTGTGTACTTATTGCCAACTTAGTTATTGAAAGGTATATAAAATCTTAAGCAAGATTAATAATATAATTGATAGATATTGAGATTCTAAATTATCCCAAGATTAGATTAATTTGATTAGGATTTGATTTAGGATTTAGGAATTGGTTAGCATTTAGGATTTTTTTAGGATATATTTAGGATTTGACTTAGGATTTAAATAAGAACTATTAGGATTTTAATTAGGATTAAAGTAACATTTAGTTATAATTTATTTAAGATATATTTTAGATTTTATTTTAATACTTCTTTGGAATTTCTTTAAGATTTCTTCATACTTCTTTTATAATTTCTTTGAGGTTTTTTTGGATTGACTTAAGTTTGATTAGCATTGTTAAGATTTAATTGGAATTATTTAGGATTCTATTAGAATTAAAATCTTGTTCTTGTAATACTCCTTCTACCTTCTATAGACATGTGTTTGGTGCATTTTCAAGCAAGGCTTCACATAATACGATAATGGATTGACCATTTGTGGAAAAAGGTCAAAATCAGATTTCTAGCTATTAAAATGGCTACTTAGGACAAAATATGGGAGTATTTGGAGATTGACAATTAGAATTGGAGAGTTAGCTTCAAGCTTGTTCTAAAAGCATAAGGCTTTTTTCATAAGGTGTCGATTGAATTTGCAATTGTTGTTCAAAGTCGAGGTTTGTATTGGTGGTTTTGAATTTATGCAATATAATTAGGGCTAGTATTCTCATCTAGTTCATACAATTGTAATTACATCTACAATTTAAAATTTGACAATGCTTATTGATTGGATGTGCTAAATATGAGTAAAATTTTATATTAATCTAACAATGAAATTAAAAGATATCTTATTTTTGGCATAAGAAGATATCAAAAGTTGGCAATTTGAAGTTAGATTAGATTTCTATGATATCTAAAGATCTATTAATTGAAATAAGGTAAAATTTGGCATAGTGTTAGAAGATTTGAAGATCAAGCTACAAACCAATTCAAAGCTATAATTAAAATTTAGAAAAAGAGAAATTACTATTGAAATATTTACATCAACTTTTGAGTTAGCTGCTGAGTGACATTAGTATTATTTTTTGAATTTTTTTTACAATTTATAAGTTTGATTGGACTAAATTTTTCTAAGCATGTAGAAGATTTATAGTGGTATTTGTATGATTTTTGTTTTTTACTAAATGGATGGTCCGATTAGGAGTTACAACTGGCTAAATTTCATTAACTAGGATTATGGATTACAAAGAGAAATTGAAATTATCTAATTATGAAAGTAATAAGAATATTGGAGTTTTTGTATGATTGAAGATACTAAGAAGAGTGTTTTTAAGTACTTTGTATTGGCTTTAGGTACTTTTGAATTAAAATTTGAATTGTATTCTTCTTATATAGGTGAAATCTATTAGGATTCTTTAGATACTTATAAAATACAACTTCACCTTCTATAGTTAGGAACTTGGTACATTTCCAAATAAGACAACATGTAATATGATACTATTTCTTGTGAAACTTATTCCTAGAAAGAGGGATAATGTCATGGAAATAATTTATTATAATTATTATTTAAATAATATAAATAGATAGAAATAAATAAAAATAAATTAATTTATAATATCTTTTAAATAAGCTTTTTAGAAGCTTCATAGAGAGTGTTTTGACTTTACATGTTGTAAGTCCAAAATAATGCACCAAAATTTTATTTACTTAATTTTAGATATTTTGACAAGATCTAGTATTATTTATTTGCTAATTGTAAAAAATTAGAGGTTGTTAGGAAAAATAAAGTTGGTTGTAGTCAAGGTATGGTAGAAAATGATAGAAAGTTATTCCACTATTGAAGCTATAAGTGATGGTGAAGGAAGAAGATGAAGAATTATTCTACTCTTGAAGCCACAAGTGATAGTAAGAAAAGAAGATGGAGAAATATTCTATTCTTCAACCATTACTCATATAACAAAAAATTAAGTCATTTTTTAGAGAATCTCTTCTAAAGATTAATATGTCTAAGTTAGTAAAAAAAAAATTGTATATGTTTTGGTTAATTAAGTTATTAAGGATTAAAAACCTATACATTGATTGAAATCCATGGTGGTTTTTCATCACCTTGTAGCAAATGGATGCCAACCATTGATCCTTTCCATAAAAGACATTGGTTGAGGATCATGGAGGATTGACTTCTTAATAACAAGTTGTACTACTTGCATGGATCAGCTAGTAGGAAGGTTCTTAAATTAGTTTTTACTTATAAGTTATCAACAATAGTAATTGCCAATAAATGGCTTGAAGGCTTGGGTATATAAGGCCCTCTCAAAGCCTTGTTCTCTCTCTCTCTCTTATCTTTGATTTGAGCCCTTGGTAAGGATGGTGCATTGAGGCACCAAAGAATTGTAGTATTTTTATTTGTTATAAACTTATGTTATAAGTTGTTTGTTCCATACCCTTGCTGGTCCTCTTGGAGCTCACTGTTAATGGGATTATTTTCTTATTTAGACATGTCTATTGTATAGGAGAGAAAGAGAATTAATAAGGTTAGGTGAAAGAATCATCAGGTTTGGAATTGAAATGAAAAAGTTATGAGGGTTTGAAATTGAAAGGTTTTTTTTGTTGCTGCTATTGCTCTGCCCTGGTGGTGGCTATTGCTGCTCTACCCTTGTGCTGTTTTCATCCAATTGTGCCTGTTTTCATCTAACTGCATAGTTTCCATCCAACAATACTATTTTCATCTAATTGTACTGTTTTCATTCCAATTAAACATGTTTTTATTTGATTATACTATTTTCATCCAAAAATATTGTTTTCATCTAATTGTGCTTGTTTTCATTCAGCAGCGCTATTTCCATCCAGTAGCACCTGTTTTTATCCAATTGCTTGTTCTTTCTATTTATTTTTTTGCATCTGACTACTTCCATTTGCTTCTACTTTCTAATTCTTTTTTTTTCTTTTTCTTTTTTTTATCACTTTTTCTAAATGAAATAGTAACCATTACTTAGAAGGTATTATTTAGATAATTATAAATTGATTGATCAACTAATCAATGATTAAAGTAATGTCACAATTAATCTCTACTACCTTTCGAACTTGTTGTGAAGTTATTTTTCCTCTTAAAGTAAAGTAGGGAGGATTTATAGCTCAAACATGTGTTTATACTTTAATGGTAGGTTAGAAACTTGGTCAATAAATTAACCAAGTACCATATATGTTTATAGCTTGTGGAAAAAATTAATCATGTGACATCCATATAGAAAACTTACCTTACAAGTTAAGATAAGTGTTATGCAAAGTCAACACGTTTTGGAGGTTCTATAGAATGTTGTTACATAGTTCTTAGGTAGATAGTATATATAGAGACAACAGTGAAGCCTTCTTTATTTTTGTCAATTCCTTTCTTTATTCTAGTCTAGTTTCAAGAAGTCTCTAATTTTCTTATCTTTTGGTAATAGCCATTCTAGTTTCTTTTTAATATATATACTTCCTTATTTTTTATTTTTTCATACTTCTTTGAAAAAGTCTCACTTATTTATTTTTTCTAATTGAGTTTTTGTTCTTGACATCAATAGGTCTTAATCTCCTTCCTTTGTTTGCCTCAGTATGGATCTTAATCTTACTCTTTTTCTTCCTTGATTTGATGCGGGTTTTAGTCTCTCTCTCTAATAAAGAAGAAAGGAAAGAAGGGATTGGGATTTGTGTTGGAACAAGGAAAAAAGAATATGAATAATCCAATTAGAAGCTTTAGATGTGTGTATAGATATAATAGGTGTGTATGTAACAATTTGAGGTATACTTATAGTCTATGCTTAAAAACTATAGTATCAACTAGATGTAAGATTAAAGCAATAAAAATATAATATGTTGAATTTAAATACTTTAAAATACTGAAAATCAAATTTTATAGCTAAAAATGTGAAAATTAAAAATATAGATACAAATTTATTAGAAATTATTGACTAAATAAAATATCAAAAAGAATAATATCTTGAGTGATAAAAAAAACCATATGATAATATTCAATAAGTTATATATTACATGTCCAATATGCTAAATATGTGTTTAATTTATAGAATAAGTTTTGGCATGTATGCCACATAGCTAATTTGTAATTCAAATAGCCAAAATAAGCAACATAGAGCCAACTTGTGTTTCATTTTGAAAATATTGGCTTGAATTATATTAGTTAATGCTATAGATATTAGAAGGTGTTTAAATGATAAGACTTGATTTTAGAAACATAAATAGACTTTTTTTTTATATTCTTAAATTTAATAAAAATATTTAAATATAAAATATTAGATTTAATTTTTTAAATTAAAATTTTATTAAAATATATTATTTTTTTATTTTTTTGATATTTTTTAAGAATATGGATGAATTTTGGATATTATTAAAAGAATGTTTCAATTTTTTGTAATTTCTCTTATATATTATGTAATTGCTTATGTAAATAGTTGAAATTTTTTTATTGACTAATAAATCATAGCTCCCTTATTAACTAGTAATTAAGATATAGTTATTGTCAACTGTCAAGGCATTGTCATATTACGTGAGGTCTTGTTTGAGAATGCATCAAGCACCTGGCTATAGAAGGTAGAATAGAAATTGCAACAATAAAATCTTAATTCTAATAAAATACTAAATAAACTCTAATTAAACCTTATCAATTCTAAGCAAGCTTTAATCAAGTTCAAAAGAGACCTTAAAGAAATTAAAAATAAAATAATAAAAAAATTTAAAAGAATTCAAAAGAAATCTACAATAAACTCTAAAATAATCTTTAAAAAATTCTTAAGAAATGTCAAAATTATCACAAATATATCTTAAATAAATCTTAATCAAGTTCTTATTCAATCCTAGTTGAAATCTTGGTAGATTTTAATCAAATCTTAGGCCAAATCTTATGCCAAATCTTAAATCCTAAATTAAATCCTAAATCCTAAGAAAATCCTAAATCCTAATTCAATCTTAAATCCTAATTAAATTCTGATCAAATCCTAAATCTTAATCTAATTCTAATTCTATATCAAATCCTAACCAAAACCTAAGCAGCTCAACCTAATCCTAGTATAGTTTAAAATCTCAATATCTATTGATTAAATAGTTGATCTTGCTTAAAATTTTACATACTTCTCAACAACTAAGTTAGCAAAAAATATATAAAATTTGAAGAAAATCGAACTTATCAAATAGAAAAAAAAACATCAAAATCTAATTGGATGTTGGCTGGCCTCTTTCTTCAATCTTAATGCTTCTCTTCTAGCACCAATATCTCCTTTTCACTCCATTCAATTATTCTCAAAATTCACATATGTATAGAAAATCAAGTCTATTATCCTCAAACAAAAATTTCACTTCAATCCAATTAGTATATTGTTGAAGATCTTAAAAATCCTAATTACCCTTTAAAGTCCAATTTTGAGACTTCAACTTACTTCAAATTCAATAACCTTCAATTCAACTATTTGATCAAGTTCAAACTTACAACATATACTCTAAATAAATATTTACTTTATAGGACCATAAATAAGATAAAATAAAGTAAATTAGAAAGTAAAATAATATAAGTATGTATAGGAAGGATTTAAGAATAGATTTTAGAAAAAATTACCTCAAGAAGCCAAGAATGATATCCGGAGAGGACCGGTTGTCAACCTAAATTGAAATCAGACCACAAGGCACAAAACCAAATACCTACAACAAATCTAGGATTCCTTTGTACATCCAAGTGCAAGATTTGATAGCAAACTTGATAAAGTTTTTTTAAGCATTGATTTTGAGTGATTTGAATATATAATGACTTATAAAAACTTTGCAAAGTAAAAATTGTTTTAGGTGATTCTAAAATTTATAAAATAAAAAAGATATTATGTTTTAGAAAATTTTGTGAGTTTGGTAGTAAATCTATAATTCAAATTTTGAGGACTTCTGAGAATAGTTATTCTTCATCAAAATTGATGTTTTTACTTCTTTATTTAAAAAACTTGATTTTTTTATTTATTATAGGTATCTTTTATTTTGTACCATCAAGTTCTTATAACAAGTATGTTCTATTTTCATATACTTGTTTGATAACATAATGCCCAAACCATCTCCTTGTAAATTTTTTTGCCATGCTATGTTGATTGTCCAAACTACTATCATAAAGCAACACCTAATCACCATTTTAAATTAATTTTGGATGCAATTGATGCTTTTTGTCAAACCTTTCTTTATTTTTTTTCCTTCCTTCTTTCAATTTCTTTATAGCTATCTCAATGTCTTCGAGTCTTCTTTCAATTTGTTGAATTTGTAATACTAAATATTATTTTCTTGTTAAACCATCTTTCCAAGGTAATACATTCCATATTAGTACTACTTTCTCTATTAACATCATCAATTTTTGTCTATACAAAAATTTTGTAAGTATGTATCATATAATTGTACTATGAGTTGTGCAATCCTCCCATAATAAAAATGGTAATAATTTAGGCCAATTACCTATCTTGTCTTTGCATGCTTTAATCAATGCTTTAACAATTAGAAATTATCCATGTTTACTCTTGCTATTCTCTTCCAAATTATTTGCAATTATTAATGCAAGTTTAATGCCCATCCTTTCAAGGAATTCTCATGTTGTATTTACATCTAATTCCCCTCTATCTGCAGTGATTTTTTTGATACAACTATACTGACAAATAATTTTTTTTAATATAAATCAACATACTCTTTCCGTAGTTTTTATTCAAAGTGTCCTTTTTCTCTACTTGATTTGTCAAATCCTCTTAAGCAAGTACCAAATATTATTTTTGTCCAAATCCCATTGACATTGCAACTAAATCAACCATCTATTTGTAGTAAATTACTAATGGATATATTGGATGCAATCCATCTCAATAAAAAATATTTAAATATATTTGATAAGTCTTACAAGATCTTATAAAATCCACTACATCCTTATACATACTCTTCTACTAATATTTTTCTTTTATCTTTGCAAATGTTGCCCAAATGCCTTAATATTAGGCCCACCAACTTTCATGAAATTCTTTAATGATATTTTTTTAAGTGCCACAATCACATACAACCTATTGAGGCATTCCATTCCTTTCTTTTGGATGCTTCTATAAAAATCTATCTTAAAGAAAATATTCATAAGCCTTCTTTTGAATTCTTTTAAACTCATAATCTATCCAATCTTCTTAAAGCTTTAATATACTTAAGTACTTTCTAATATGCAACCATTCACCATTATATAACTCTTCCAAAAATACTTCAAGTAGTATAATTAAACACAACTCTTTTCTTTTTGTACATGAAGTTGAATAAAAATTGGTGCCAATATTTTCTTTATCATCAATTATATCTTCTTCATCACCATATTGTACTTGCAACAATATATCTGTAATTGCATTAATTTTTTCTAAAATATACTTGAATTTTGGATTTATAGATTTAATGTATGCTATCTACTTTAACATTGCAATATCCGGCATTGAACAATCACAATTTTTCCTTATAGTCATAGTCAATTCATTTTTACAATCTCAGTAGCATCAATCAAGTATTTTTTTTCATTTTTCATTGCAATTACTATGCTCCATAATTAGAATCCAAGTTCCTAATAGTCACCTTATTTGTTGGTTGCATGTCTTGAATAAACCTCAATGTTCTATTTTTCTTAGGTATTAAGAACCACCAATTAGAATATAGTATAATAGATGATTCTAAAATTTCTATCTTAATCTCCTCATTGAGTAAATTAACACACTTAGGCAAATGGGCCTTAAGAACCGAAATTGGCCTTAAATTCTATGATTTATGTAGAATTATAAAAATAACCATAAGTGCCATCACAATTGGGTCCACACATCTTATTTCATTTGATTCAAATATAAATGCCTTGCCATGTCAAAAAAACATTTCTTTAAAATACCTTTCTTTATTTTTTATCAAAAAGTCTTCACATTCAACCTTCAATCCATTTAATATGAAATTATCCCTGAATTCATGTCTTATTTTTCTTAGATCTCTCAAATTGAATTATATAAAAGTTGTTTCAATTCTTTTTTCACAATCTAATAGTAGTAACAATACCATTGGTTTAACCTTCTTGGCAAAAACGTATGGCAAATAAAGCATTATTAGCAGTTGTTGATAAGATTGATTAATTTGAAGGAAAGGACATTGCAAAGTATTTAAGGTGCTAAGTAAAAGAAATGGAGTTGAAGCATGTTTCAAAAAAGAAGATGGTTCAACTTTTTGAACTAACTACTGTTATAAAGATAGAAATCATTTGAGGTCTATTATAGGATATTCTAGAGGTTCATAGAAGAAAAATTTTCAAGCATTGAAGGATGAGTTTTTGTTGAAAGATAATGATTGGAATACAAAAAAAATCATTTTTTGAATGGATTAAAAGTTCTAAGAAGAAACTTTTAGCAACAAAATTATCAAAGGAGTTTGAAAAGAAATATTCTTGTTTATTAAAAAAAAAGAAATTATTAGATTTAAGTAAAGTGGAGATTTTTTTTCAAGTAGCTGATAGAGAATCATAAGAGAAGTTAGAAATCTTACTTAAAGATAAAGAAGAAGATGAAGAATTGATAAAAAATTTGAAGGAAGTGGAAGAGGCAATAAGATTGCTTATAAAAAGAAAAAAAAATAAAAAAAATAAAGTGGATATTTAAAGACTATTGCAAGTATCTTAGATAAAAATGCCTATTACTAATCTTACATCTATGATTCAACCTTCAATGGCTATATCAAAGAAAGAAGAAATGGACATCAATGAAATGATATGAAGGATGAGAGATTTGAAAATAAAATTTGTAAAATTTGAAGAAAAGAATCAATCATCAAAAGTATCAATAAAAAAAAGGTTAAGAATAATAAAAGATGTAATATATAAGTGCTTATGGTGTGATAGCATGGATCATTCAAGAAGTTAATGTGAAGATTTTACAAAGGTACTATGTAAAGGGATTATTTTTTTCAAAGATGGTATGATACATCTAAAAGAAAGTAGAAAAAAATTGGAGACAATCTTTGGCAATGGAGATATGAAAGCATTGATGGTTCATACAATAGAAGCAAAGATATATAGGATTGGACTTACTCAAGAGTGTACAAATATAAGCATTGAAGTATTGGATCATATAGTTCATTGTAGCAAAGTGCAATGAATCGAACAACAAATAGAAAGATTGCTAGAAATGTATTAATTAATACAGGCAAGTCTATTTGAAAAACTACTAATTAGAATGATCTAGTTAATAGTCTATCTATACATGCATATATTGCAAGTAGTTAATATAAAAAATTAATATATAAAAAAAAAAAAAAAAAAAAAAAAAAAAAGAGAAACAAAAATAATGAAGTACCATAAGAAAAAACTGTAAGAAGAGAGAAAAAAAATGACAACAAAAGAATCCTATGTATAAAGAGGAAAATTATAAAAAAACTGTGACTTTGCAAGACCCAAAGCAACTGCGACTTTGCAAAGTTGTTACAAAGTCATTATACATTCAAATCATTCAAAATCAATGCTAAAAAAAATCCAATCAAATTTGCTATCAAATATTGCTCTTGGATGTGCAAAAGATCCCTAGATTTGCCATAGGTATTTGGTTTTGTATCTTGTGGTCTAATTTCGACCTAAGTCGACAACCGGTCGTCTCCAGATATCATTTTTAGCTTCGTGAGGTAATTTCTACTAAAATCTACTCTTAACTCCCTTTTATACATGTTTATATTATTTTATTTTTTAATCTACTTTGTTTTGTCTTATTTATGGTCCTACAAAGTAAATAGAAGCCTCTTTCATGAAAAGGCAATAATAATACCTTTTAGTTTTACTATCTTCTTGACTATTATCTATTTTCTAAGATATTTGTTATAATATTTTAAAATACGATCTTCTATAACATAATATTTTCCTCTCTTTTTCTTTCATTAGCCATATTATATCACAACAATATCATGCAACCTAACAAAATAAGTGTCTACATGTCAATTGGACCTTAGAAGCTAAGCTAGTTGTTAGTACATTTACACTAAAAATATATATATCAATAGACTATAGACTCATAATATAATAACTAAAATTGAAGGCTTATTTC
Source organism: Physcomitrium patens (assembly GCF_059467195.1). Classification (NCBI taxonomy): domain Eukaryota; kingdom Viridiplantae; phylum Streptophyta; class Bryopsida; order Funariales; family Funariaceae; genus Physcomitrium; species Physcomitrium patens. Next base: position 17,340,080 of record NC_143416.1, read on the forward strand.
AAGTAGTTGATTTTTTTAAATCTTTTATAGTTAAATAATAAATTTATATGTATTTTATATCAATATACTTCTATATTATAGTAATATATACCTCATATTTTTTGATGAGTATACCAGGTACTTATCTTAATATTCTAAAATAAGCAATTTTTGAATTGAGTATTTTTTGGATATTTACTTAAAAAGACACTAGATCTTAAATTTTGATTCTTATTGTTATATCTAAAAGTTGATTTGTTTTACTATGTTCTTATAATTTTAATTTATAAAAGATAATATTTTAGATGTAAGTAGATAATAGAATAATAAAGTCTAAAATTGGATTTATGACTATGTTCTCATGGCTTAATTGATTTAAATATAAATCTTTAGATAGTCAATATCAAATTAGAATCAATTGCATAGAAATATTGCTAAAATACACTTTATTGATAAATACAATTAGAAGTATTTTTTTAAAAGAAATGGATGTAAAATATGATATAATATTTTAAAATAAATTATTTGAATATACATTATTATTAAATATAATTAAAAAAATTAAAAAAAGAAGTAAGTATAGAATATGCAAGTACTTTAAAAGAAGTTATTTTTGAATTACTTAATTTCTATATATTTATATAACAATATATTAAATTTAAAATTTTAAGGTTATCAAAAATATATTTATCAAGAACTTATCATAAATACACCATACAAAAGACCAAAAAAAAGTTGAAGAAAAGAATTTTAACAAGAAAGCTAGCATAAACTTAATTAAAATAGATGAATATAAGATCAACACTAAGAAAGATGAGCTAGAGCTCCAAAAAAATGAATTGTTGAGACTAAAGATCTTCTCAGCTTCAACTTCAACATATACTAGATATTAAGAAGTTTTTTTAGAATTTTTCATATTGCTTAAAGATAAAGCAACCCTAGAAAGCTATTCAAGAAGTTTCTATATTGCTTGAAGATGAAACAATCCTAAGAAGCTTCTTGAACAACTTCTTTAATTTTCTTAGGATTTTTTAAAATCTATTGAAATATTTTGAGATTTTTTTAGAATATTTTAAAATATTCTAAAATTTTCTAAAATATTCTTTTTAAATTTTTTAGAATATTTTAAAAATATTTCCAAATTTTTTTTATTGAATGTCCATAACATCATCTCTCTTTTTTACTCCAAATTCTATTAGGAGCATTGATTTCATATTTGTAAGAATTTAAGAATTCAAGTGGCTTCAATTTCATTAAGTTCTATTACACCAACTTACAATAGAATAATTAAAGCTCAAGTATCATCTTGAAGGTTTTTTATTTGAGTTGACCGTAGCGTGGACATTTCTTCCTTCAAAAAAAGTCTAATTTCATCTTAAGAGTGATCTTGCAAAGGTTTCAAGAGTTGAAATGATTGATTTGACAGCTATGATAAGAAAAGCTCCAATTATATTTCTACTTGAGATTCATAATCTAAAGACTCTTTTAACATTATTTAATTTGATATTTTAGATTATAAATTGAATATATTAAATTCTAAGGTTGTTATGAGAAAAATTTTCTTTCTTCTTTATTTACAATATCCTAACAAAAATTTCATAAAGAATTTATTTTAAAATAAGTTTATATTTTTGAAGATAGCATCAATGAAAGTCTTGTATCTTTTTCGGTGCATTAACTAGATTTTTTGCTAGTTTCCACATGTATTTATTGATATTATAGCTGCATCAATGAATAAAATACTCTAACTTTCCTCTTCTTTGTTAAAAATTGTGGACCTTTTTTACTTTATATTCCACATAATTATCTATTTTAATACAAGGTAGTAATGGTTGTATAAGCCTCTAAGAAAGAAACATAAAAGATTAGATGTATCTTCATATATATAAGTAGTTTTAAATAATAAGCTATTAGATTGATTTGCTTTTGAATACAAAATGGCTCCAATCTTTAGTAGTTTAACTTATCATAAGGCCAAGTGGTCTTGATATTTTGTCAAAGAAGCCATACCTTATCTCTAACTTAAAAAATAGAGAATTTCTTTTGAAATTTATCTAAAGGTATTTTATAAGAATCTTGAGTTGTTTATAAATGGAGCTTCAAAATAATTTGGAGTTGTGACAATTATTTTGTAAGATCTTTAGTTTCTGGATTTTCATCCTTTGATGTACCTAATAAATTAAGTTTCATATGGTAGCTATAATTGGCATACAATGATATTGGCTAAATCAAAGAATAAAAAATATCATGATAAAAAAATTTTGTTAAAAATAAATATGATCGTCTTATTGATAGTTGATTCTATATTATAAATATCATTCCAAAACTTGATTGATATATTTTATTTGACCATCAATTTGAAGATAGCACGTAGAAAAAAAAATTGATATCCATTTTCAATATCTTAAAAAGAGATTTTCTAAACAAAGATACAAATTGAGGTTTTTAGTCAAAATTGATGTCATTGGATTAGAAATTATATATATATATATATATAGTTAAAAAAGTACTTTTTCATTTTTTTTCTAAAAATTATCTTTTTGCATGAGACAAAATATGCCATCTTTGTAATTCGATCCACAACAACTTAGATAGCATCAAATGTAGTTGATGGCAATAGATTAGTAATGAAATCCATTGATATTGAAGACTATAGTTGCTTTAAAATTGATAGTAGATGTAGAAGTCTATAAAGATGATATAAAGAATTTTTGAATCTTAAACAAATATCACACAAAAAGACAAAGTCCTTCATGGCCTTTTATATTTGATGCCACTAAAGATCTTAAGAAATAAGCTCCAATGTTTTGTTAAATCCAAAATGTCCAATAGCTAGGAAATCATGATGAAATTAAAAAACACGAAGTTGCATTGGTCTTTTTGAAATATATAAATAATCTTCAAAATACAAAAGAACTTCTATAAATTTAAATTTATTGTTTTTAGGGCACTGCTTGATATTATAAATAAATGAGTCTTTAGCTAATGTTATACGGATTTTTTCAAGAAAATTTGAATTAATAAATATAACTATAAAAGTAATACAAAAATAAAAAAAATTTGGCTTCAAGAAAGTTACATATTATTAATCAAATATTATTTTTTTGACCTTAGGAACAAGATAAGATCTCCTTAATAAAACATCTAATAATTCTTGTTGCTTCTTTTGTTTATATAAAAATACAAAATCAAAATAAGATAATGACATATTCTAATGAATTTGGTAGTGATTTAAAACTTGAGCTGATATGAAATATTCTAAGTTTTTATAATCTATATATATAATCACAAGATGTATAATGTCTTCCCATAAGTGACACCATTTTTTAAAAGAGTCTATAATTATAAGGTCTTTATTGTGAATTTCATAATTAATTTTTATATTTGAAAACTTTCTAAAATAGAATACAATTATATAGAGATTTCTATCTTTTTTTATCTATAATAGTACAACTCCTAATATAAATTTAAAAGTATCAATTTTCAAATAAAAAACTTTTGTAAAATCCAGATGTATTAAGATTAAAGCTATAATAAAAGCTGCCTTCAAATTTTGAAAAGCCCTTTGTATTTAAGGTCTCCATTTTAATTTATCTTTAGATGTCAATCAAGTGACAAGAATAGCAATTTGGAATTAATTTTTAATAAATATCAAATAGAAATTAGCAAATCCAAAAAAATATTGTATATTTTGTAGTGTCTTTGTTGTTTTTCTATTCTATTACAGCTTGAACTTTCATTGAGTATAATATATTTAAAAAATTTACTTTTAGCTAATAAAAAATATATATATTTTTAATTTGGCATATAATCTTATATCTTGTAACTTTTACAAGACTAATTTTATATATTCTTTATTTTCTTCAAAAGTCTTAAATTAAATTAACTTATCATTAAGACGATAGATAAAAAAATTATTTAAGAATTTTCAAAAAATATGATTCATAAAATTTTAGAATATAACAAAAGCATTTGTTAATCTAAAATCTATAATATTATATTTAAAATATCCATATCTTATCCAAAATATTATCTTTCATTCATCTCTTTCTTTAATCCACACCAAATTATATGCTTACAAAGATCTATTTTGGTATAGATCTTAGCTTAGCTGATGTAAGTGCAATCAATGCATCTTAATTAAAAGTTTGGTTAAAAATATATTTTTAAGTCATTTAATTATATAAATATTAAAATTAAATATTTTTTTTGATTATTTAATTATTTATTATACTTTAAAAGTATTTATAAATTTAAAAAGTCTTATATAAAGAAAAATCATAAAAATAGTCTTAGTAAGTCTTAGAGGAAATTATCTTAGTTGATTCAATATTATTACTTATTGTTAAGTATTAAGGATTAGTTATTGAATTCAATGTCTTTATTGGCCTCCTATCTACATTTATTATTTATAAAAATAATATCAATGATTAGTTAGTAGTTAGAAGAAGCATAAAAAAGAACTTCATTTTTTTAATTAATTATATAAAAAATAGAATTTTTAATAGATTAAAATTCATTTTATTACTATAAAAAATATGAAGGTAAGAAAAAATTATTTTAAATAGATATTAGTATTATAAAAATATTATAGTATTTTTTAGAATTTATTTAGAATTTTAAAAATTATTTATGAATTTTTAGAAAAGATTTTAAGACTTTAGAAAAATTGAATTTTATCACCTTGGAAGCCATTATGAAAAAATGGAATAAGATTTGAAGGAAATGCAAGATTCTCAGACTATTTGAATGTTTGTGAACATTGTGATGAAGTCAAAAATGCAAAATTATGAGTTTTACTAATAAGAAATAAGAGGACTAGCAGCTAGTCTAGTCCTTATAAAAAAGGAGGTGCACAAGTTCCATATGGATTTTAACACCTTGAATAGAGTTAGGAGGATAAGACTAAGGCCTTGTGGCCACTCTTAATAATCCATATATACTACATGTGAGCCTTGGTGAGGCTTGAATCCTTGATCTATAAGCAAATTATCCTTAAAATAAATTATTTTTAATTAATTTTTTAATTATTCACTTCCTATCTTTAAACTTTTCTAACTTATTTATAATAAATTAAATTTTTATGTCTCTTATGTCATCAAAAAGATAATAAAATCATCTATTTAAAAATATAATGTTTAATATTTATTTTTATTTTTTACTATGTAAAATTATAATAAATAGAGTATGGATTACTTTTATTGTATGCAATTGATTGATTGCACTTATTTTACTTATTTTATATTATTATTTATTTTTTTATTACATCTTCTACTTCATACCACTAATTATATAAAAAAAAAATTGATGCCATCTTCTAATTTGAATTGAGGGAAAAATTTACCCCTTTCAATTGAGTTGCTCCAAAAGCCTTCATATCAATAATAATGAATAATAATTCTTTACTATTATTTTTTTGAGGCTCGAATAATCAATAGACATTTGCAAAGATTCATTTTTTCCTTCTCAAAATATATAAGTATACTTATTAGAGATTTTTAATACCAAATAAAGTTCTTTGCAAGATTTTTATTGATGTATTCTTTCAATGATAAAAGCTTGTTTGTATTAGATTGTAGATTGGGACAAATAGTAGTTGAGCTCTCTCTTGAAGATTGATGGTGCAATTATACAATTGATGTTTTAAAAATATATTAGCATTTTTTTTTTCAAAGACATCTTGAAATTTCTTATACTACTTAGAAATTGCTACTAGCAAGCTCGCTTCTTCACAAGCTGAGATTGTATAAACAAAAAATGGCATTTTTTTTTGGCCGCCTTCATAATAGTCTTTGCTCCAAGAAATAAGGAATTTCTAGTTGATGAATTCTTGATAGGTTTTGTCCAAAAAAAAGTTTATAAAAAATTCAATCTTATAAAACATCCAATTTACAAATAGATTATATCTTTTCAACCACAAAAGTCCTAAAATAATAGGATTAGATAGAATATTAATAATATTAAATACTATTTTGCTACTATGGTCTTCAAATGATATTTCTAGTAGTATAGTTTCATGAATAAAATTTCTTGAAGATAAAGGTGGATCATCTATTATTTCTATGTATGTAGATTTTGAATTTTGTACTAAAAGAATTTCATGAAGTTTAAAAAATTCTTCATTTAAAATGAAAGCAAATGTTCTTGAATTTAATAAGGTATTTGTTTGAAGTTTTTATGGACTAAAAAATAAAGGTATAATAAAGCAATAAGTAAATTAGACAAAGTAAAAGGAATCTTGATGAACTTGAGGTGTTAGAATGTCCAACTACATGGTTACTATTGTGGTTAGGTTTCTTTATTTTTTTAAACAATTACACTTTTAGTCTTGGTTGTACATTATTTTTTTAGATAATTCATAGATTTAAGGCACTCTTTACTATAATATAAGCATAATATTTATTCAAATTGATGCTTTTTTCTTCCATTTTAAGAAGTTTGAATTATATTGTATCAATTTATATATCCTTAGCTTTAATTTGTAGAAGTAATGTATTTGTTGATGCAACATATTACAAATTTTTAGTGCATTTTTTTGTCAAAGTCTACAAGCATTTATCTTGATGGCATTGAAATAATCAATTATCGTACTTTACATCTTGGCTAATAGCTTCATTGAATATTTGAAGATCTTATAATGATAATACTAGGTCTATTGTATCATTCTTTAGTCGTCAATAAAATTGGTTCGTAAGAGCTTATTTATTCAAATTGACGTTACAAGCTAATTGCTTAAATTCAAATTCATAAATTGATAGAGAGCATGACCCTTGAAATAATGAGTAAAACTTTGTAGTCAACCATTGAGCCTTATCATGTTCTCCAAATATCTCTGCAAATACTTTTAAAAAAGCTTCAAAGTTGCTCAAGATTAAAGATCTTTTTTTTCAAATAAAAGAGCAAACCAAGATAAGACCTGACCTATGAATAAGGTTCCAACTAAATCAATCTATGACTGCTTTGTTAAATAGCACTTAGGTTGTAGAAAAGTTATTAATCAAATTTGGCTAACAAATCTTTGAAACTTGGAGCATTGTTGTATTTTGTGAAGTGGAAGCATTGTCAAAATTACTTAACTTGTTTCTTTCCAGTCAAATCTTTCTTTTTGATATCTTTTAAATAGTTAATTTTTGCATACAATAGCTTATGTAATAAATTGTTCTAAAAAACTTGCTTTTGATATTATCAATAATAAATCTTTGACATTATTCTTTTATCCATATCAAAATTAATTGATAAAGGCTTTTTCATTCTAATCCACGTTACAAGCAAGGTTTTAAAATTTAGCAATATATATCATAGGTAATTGTGATCTTTATTGTAAAAATTTCTTCATATTTTTTTTTTCAATTATTTGATTTCTATTGTTATTTCTTGATCATTTTTTCCAAATGTAGCTATAAACACTTCTAAGAATGAATTCAAATTACAAAAGAGCTGTGAATTATTTTCTATAAAAAGTACAAATAAAATTAAAAAAAATACTTCTAGATAGAAATGCACCTATGAATCCAACTTAAATAAATCCATCAGAGTATTGAAAAGGATGTAATCTTAGATAGAATTTGATTGTTACAAAAATCTTCAAAATTTTGATTTAATTCCATTAATTTTTTTGGATATACTAATCTTTGTTTCTTTCATACTTATAGAAGAAAGACTTTCTAGATTTGGTTGTGAAGTTAATCTACTTGATATCTTCAATTGCACAATTTTTTGGCATAAATTCTAGACTTTTTCTATAAATATAGAAAAAGTACTTTTAGGATACAAACTTGGCTCTATAGTAGTTCAAGGGGAATATTGGGAGAAGTTTAGATTAGGAATTTAGGTATCAAGCAAGTTTTTTTTTTTTTTTTTTTTTTTTTTTTTAGAGACTTGGGTAGGAATATGTAGGAGGTGCTTTGCAAGATTTTTTGGAGTAAAAGCTTAAGTAAAATATAAATGAGAATAGAATATAGAAGATAATTCTTATATATTTTTTTATCTTCTATATTTATTTAGTCTTCTAATTATTGTAAGTAGATATTGTAGAATTTGCATTAATTCTTTATTTATTTTTATAGAAATTGAATTTTTAATATCCCATTTTCTTATTAATGTAGACATGGAGTTGTTGGTTTTAATTTAATTTTTGAGTTCTTCTAGTCTTTTAGATTAAATTTTATAGGAGAACTTGGTTATAACTTGTTTTTTTTTTTTTTTTTGCAATTAGTAATGAGTGCTTGTAATTTTGAAGATGAGCCTTTTGTGGCTTTCTCTTCTTACAAGAAGATTGCTATTAAATTGAAAAGAATTGTGGTTTTTGTTGTGTGAAAGGTTTGTATAATAGTGTCATATTGTGATGACATAGGTCTTATTAGAATAAGTATTTCCATTTGTGATGGAATAATCACTTTAGTAGAGTGACATTGTTGAAGCAAAATTTTGAAATTATATAGATATTGTATGACAAATTTGTTGGATTGCAATTTTTATATAATAATTTTTTCTTATAAATATGCTTGAGTGACTATATCACTAGTAGAATATGTATTTTTGAGAGGTGACCATGTTGTATTCGCAATTTTGCACACTCCAATATTTGAGAAGATGGTGTTATTGACGCAATCCTAAATAGTAGCAAGAACAACATGGTCTTTTTTGGTCCACATAAGTATTGCAACTTGATTTATTGGAGGTATTAGTATTGTCACATTTGATTTGGAATAGGTGTTGATTCTTTCTCTATACCAAAAACAAGCTTTGACATTTCTTCAATTTCAAAATTTATTTGTATTTTTTGTCTCTATATTATGTACCAAGAACCATCAAATATTAATCAATCTTTAGTAGTAAGGCTATTTATAACCATATTTTTGTAAGGAGAAGATGTATTGGTGCCTCAATTTCTGTAAAGAACATCTTCAACATAGCCTCTTCCTATTTTGAATGTTTTTACTTCTTTCTTAGAATTTCTAAATTCTCAAAAAATAAGCTCTTATACCATAATAGAATTACATATAAACAGTGTTGAATTCAATATGTGTCTATTTTATAAATCATTATAAATAATAATTAGAATACAGGCTTTATCCTACACAGGTGGTGCAGTCTAAAATGTCACAATCCCTCAATAAGTAATTTATTGCTCTTGTATTCTTGCCACTAACTACAAGTTGGTTACTAATCCTAACTGCATTTTAATATATGGAATCATCTCACAGCTCCCAAAAGAACTTATTGCCACTGCAGAAAGGCTAAACTATTGCTCTACTATACCTATATTATTCTTTTAGAATGTATATCCTCCCTCCTGATGCACAATTTATTGTAAGAATGTAACTCATCTCTAAAATAAAAACAAATATATAAAGAAGATAAATTTTTAACTTTAAAATTTTACTTAAGTATTTATAGATTATTATGTGTACAGTCATATTCTAACATATTCAACCAGTAATGGATCACAATATATATATATATATATATATATATATATATATAATAAAATACATTTTATTAAGCCAATAATCTTTTTTATCCCAAAAGGTTACACCAAGCACAAAAGCGTTGTAGATGAGGATTGAGAACAGGAGACGGAAGAGACAGGAAGGATGAGAGGTTAAGACAAAGAAGGGGGTTGGAAATGAGGAGGGGGATAGGAGCGATGGGGAGGTTGAGAAGGAAACGGGTGTCACAAGAAATGGGAGAATAGAGGTGTTAGGTCAGAGATTGGAGAGACAAGGGTTGTGGGCTAGAAATGAGAACTAGAGACAGTTTAAGGTGAAATAGAATTGATTTAAAACAATTTAAATCTGTAATTTGGAATGGTGCTAACAATTTCAACAAATCATTGATTTTTGTGGACAAACAAACGGATACGCACAATATATATATATATATATATATATCCTTCAAACATAATAATAGTAATTTATTTATATCTATCTCTCTCTCTATATATATATAAACATGGCTGATGCACAATTTATTGTAAGAATGTAACAAAATGCAACGAATAGTCCAGTCACCATATCTAACAACCATCGTCAAACTAACAATACTTGAAACGAATGAAATAACCTTCAACCCAAAACAAGCAATATCCATGCTCTTTTTTGCTTACGTTTGCAATGCATCGTACTGGACCGATGCAAATCCACCATAACACCACGAAACAGTACCTCAGGTTCAGAGAGGGCTGGGCGTCGACATTCACAACTGATACAATCTGGCAAAGATAATAGAATGCTAGCCATTGCTTGTTTGTGTGATTTTCTTTTTCTTTTTCTTTGCTTTAACTGCAGAAAACTTGCACGCTGAGAATGAACATCATGACGCTGCAATTGCAATAGGAGATCCAGTAACTCAAAATTCCTTTTCAAGCTTTGGCAACAGTGTTCACGAGAGTCTCACAAAACGGATCCCAAAGGGCTGAAAAGGTCGCGCCGCTAACGGGCATTGAGACGAGGCACTAGCGTTGTGATTAGAGTATGTCGGAGGCTCTCTTGCCGATCTATGATGCTCGATCGAGATCACATAGCCAAGGTGCTAAGAGGGTATCCCGATGCCCTCCATCCAACTGAGATTGCAAGAAAGACGATACTTCCAGGACTGATACTTATTCATACACATAGTTTTCCTGTCCGCTGCAACTAAATTCCGTTTAAGTGACCATGTTTTACTCGCCGATGTGTCCAACTTCAGCAATGAGCTCCTCTTCTGCCCATGGCACTGCATCCTCGCCGTGAAGTCCCGAAACTTGAGAGTAGGATAAAGTAATGACGCCCACGTCTGGGTTGGCGATGGCACGGAACGCTTCAGCTGAAAGGTCGAATGCCCGCCCCCCGCTGCAGCCGAACGGGCAACGATCCACAATTTTGACTGTGATGGAGCCTGATCCCCAGCATCCATTTCCCTGGCACGTGATTCTGTAGAACTTGCCGCAGCCATTTCTGTTGTCCCAGATGTTCGCGTTGCTGCTGTCGCCTCCTGCCGCGAAGAACCTATTGGCAGGGAACTGGTTTGGGTCGTTACCGTAACAGGCCGAGGCTACAGACACAACCCACCACGAATTCACCATTATTACATATTTGTACCAATTCAGTCTACGGTGGTAACACACGATTGTCAAATATGGAGAGCAGTAGGGTATTCGGCTTCTTGTGAGGTTTGAGAACTTACGAAGGTATACGGGCCCGTAGAAAGATGCTAAACCAGTTTTTCCACCGGAAGGTGGAGAGCCACCACACTGGCTTTGGCAACCGTCTCCGCAGTATTCCGCATTCGAGCCACACCAACCAAACTGACTACAACACAAGCCGCCGGGGCAGGTGGCACCCCCAGCCTGTCTCCCACATTGCTCAGCTGCCGTCAGCTGCAACAGGAATATGAGAAAGATCGAGGATGCGAAGAACATGGATAGCATCCATTGTTGTTGATGAGCCATCATTTCCGATCCTTCTGTACTCACCTCTGCAGCCTCCAAACATAAACATGGTTTTCAGAACCAAATTCCAAATTAGAAACCTTCCATCCAAGTGGAACCCCTAGGATGCGATCATAATCACGGAGCACGTCACGAAAATCTGAAGGGCAGCTCATGATCACACGATGCAGTTGGCTCATATTTAACTTCCCATGAATGCGAATGTGCAAAAAAGAGGAGGAATTATACCTGCACGAGAAGCGTTAAAGAGATCCACTCCTTCGTTAGTGCGGGATGCAGTGCTTGCATCTTGAGGGAAACAACACCCACTTATATGCAAACCTGCTGCTACTCTGAAACAGAGCGCTGGACAAACATGTGTTCACTCTCAGCTGTCTGACGCAACCCTGAAGTCACCATGACACACTCTCGTTCTGCAGTGCACCGATATTCTAGCAAAATATTCCTGAGTCTTTGCAGAATTGAGCAGAAGGTCGTCATCTCATGCAAGGGCCATACTGGTTTTGTGACGAGACTGTCTGCCTGTGCGGCTATGCGTTTAAATATTTCCTGCAGACTAGGTTTCACATGCTAGCTTGCGTTGGACCAAGTGTGGGACTTAAATGATTTACCGCCTGAGAATTTGAGGCCGGGAACGAGTTTACAGCACAAAAGTTATGCACAGTCGGAGTGGACTCATAAGGTAATAAAAATCAAAAGATAAATAGAGCAAGTAAAGAAATATTGTAATTGTGCACTGTACAGAAATTCCAGAGTTGGAGTATAAAACTATTGAAAATAAGAGGAAAGCACTTTTAGCGTTGCAGTTCCTTGGGTGATCGTGGGGATCAATTCTACTTCGCCTTCTCACATCCAGTACGACGAGCTACGCTGAAAGTTTTTGTCCTTCCGCTGGATTGAATATGCGTGAATAATACCAGATGCCATCTCAGTGACAAGGTTGAGTTGGGCCACACACACGTTGAACAATCGTTTCACAAACGAGATCCTTTAAGAAACTCGTCAACAGATGAGGACGATGGAGGTGTGAGCTGCGACGCTGGGTCACGTACCCGACACACCGCGCAAAAGCTTACAGCCATCGAGATCAATGGTGGCGATTTGTATCTAGAGTCCCACTGCATATTTGAACACCTTGTTTATGGGCAGATTGAAAGAATGGACCTCGTAAGAGTGGTGCATCTCAGGCAGACAGGACCTGGTTGGTGGAGGGTTGAGAGAGTACCACCTGTGAAGTAGACACGTCCTTTCTGACACAATTCATACGGCTGCCAACACAACATTGCAGATACCACTAGTGAGATGTTGTTGTTATCAGTGGCTAATCTTGCTCGCTACTGACACAGGTGCTTATTTCGCATTTTTAGTATATTTCAGAATAGCCACAGTAAATATTGTTCATTGTCAGTTGAGGATTGAACTCATGGAGGTAAAGTGAGCATCCCAATAGTTAAAATGATAAAAAATAAAATTGACATGTTCAACAGAATTCACTTCTTCCTCATTTGAGAGTAAGTAAACACGTATAATTGTAATTTAATACCAGAAAACGGATGAAGTATCTCACGAAGGACGACATGCATCGAAACTGCCACAGCCAGCATGGCAACGTTTACCTCGTCGCACACGAATCTGGAAAAGGAAACAGAAGGCAGCCATGGTAACGGGTGACTTGTGTAGCCGGTCTCACCCCCTGGTTTGCTTGTTGCTCTGAATGAGGGCACGGGATCAGTTTACCCGCCGACAAGGATCCAACCAAATTCATGCCGCATAAAACCGGAAGGGTCAGATCGAGTTTTCTCTGGATTACACTTGAGAGTGATGATGTTCTCACGCGCATTTGAAACTTCGGTGCAATGTGCGCGTAGATCAGGCCGAGATTAGATCAGTTTTGTGCTCACCTTTGCACTTCCTCACAGCTTCTTGTGTACATCGCTCGCTTCAATTTACTTAACTGTGAATTCGTGTGGAGTAGTTGCAGTGGTTGAAACTGGTTTTTCTTTGAATGTTTCTGCGTGTAATCTGCTCGAAAGTCTTCTATTGCTCGTTCTTGGTCTTAAGGTTAGCGTTGGGAATTGGTTTCCGGTGCGTTATTAGTATCAGTGCCGATTCATGATGAGAGGATTGAGAAGATGCGTGCGTGTTATAACTAATTTCCTTGATAGTTGTGATGATTTTGTATTGGAAACAGACTTGCAGATAACAAGAGTGAAGGGTGTGCGATTCATTCATCGCTCTGTTCATTTTTTGTATTGGACATGCAGCTTTCGGATACAAAAATGAGGGGTGACATCCACTGCGTACAGATATGATACAGGATTAATACTAATTAGGTGGTTTAGACGTGCAGGTAGGGACATGGAGTTGCGGATCGAGTGCTACAGATTAGGAGCAAGAGAGAAGGAAGTTTTTTCAGAGAATTGTTCAGTAAGTTCACGCTACCATCGCTTGGAGTGTGCCCATGTGTTGTGTAATTGATGGTCATGATGGTAGCTCTCCTGGCGGCCAGAGCTCCAGGATTGTTCCTTATTTCAAGTGCGCGGAATGGGTGCAAATGGGAGAAGCGAGAAGGTGATTATGTGAATCGGAGAAGTTGAGGAGCTCGGCTTCGCGATTGTCGGCACCCGATGGGATGAGACGTTGAGACGCTAGAAGGAGAGGTATAACGTCTTAAAGTTTGTGGGCGCCATGGATCAAGCAGCGTCGGGTAAGGCCATGCCTCTCATTCCTAGTGAGAAGTCCGACCCCAATTCAGAGGTAGAATCTGAGTTGTTGCAGGCATTTTATGCAATTCCAAGTTTAGACAAAGCTTGGACGATTCCGTCCCGTAAAGAAGAAGGGGGTTTTGATGTGGCGGTGGCAATGAGCCAGGCCAATCTTCCCGCAAACGCAAAACGGACGTTTCTGTCTACGGTTTACATTGCCGAGACTGCAGATGACACAATTACAGATTACCATTGGGCACCATTTCCGTTCGAGGTTAGCGGGGCCAGTCTGATTGTCCCTTCTCCGTCGGGCGCAAAAGTACTGATAATTCGTAACCCTAAAGATGCAACATCTCCAACGAGACTTCAAATCTGGGGCCCGGGGCAGCTCCTTCGGGAGATATATGTGTCGTCGTCGGTGCACGGTTCCATCTACGGAGACGGATGGTTCGAGGGCGTCTCCTGGAGCCATCATGAAGAGTTCATCTCATATGTAGCCGAGGAGCCTGCGAATTCTCGGCCTGTTTACGGTCCAACCGCATCAACATCAGGTACTAACCACACCGGTGCTCCGGAGGCAGGAAATTGGAAAGGCCAAGGGGACTGGTATGAAGATTGGGGCGAGTGTTATTCCGGAAAGCGGAGGCCCGTGCTGTTCGTAGCAAATGTCGGTTCTGGGGTCGTGCAGGTTGTCGAAGGCATTCCAAGGGATCTCAGCGCCGGCCAAGTGGTTTGGGTTCCTGAAGTGGTATCATCTGATCCAACTTCACCTCTGTCTCTTGTTTTTGTCGGTTGGTCATCGTTTGCTGATAATTTTAGCACCCCACGAAAGCTGGGCATGAAACACTGCTTCAACAGGCCTTGTCATCTGTACCACGTCGAAGCTCCAGTTCCTGGCACAGAACCTTCAAACGCAGCTCCTGTGGCTGTCAAGCTGACAGGAACAATTAGCAGTGCATTTTCTCCTCGGTTTAGTCCAAATGGGAAGATGCTGGTGTTTTTATCTGCTGAAACAGCCGTCTCCAGTGGAGCCCATAATGCCACAAATTCCCTCCATTGTATCAATTGGCCAGCAGACGGGATTGTTTGCAAGCAAAAGCAGATCAAAGACGTAGTCAAAGTGGTGCAACATGCGGAAGACGGAGCCTTTCCGGGTCTCTATTGCTCCAGCCTTATTGTAAACCCTTGGCTGAACGGAAGCTCCACTTTGTTGCTGTCTTCATCCTGGCGTAGCCAACAGGTCATCCTTGGCATAGACATTGTGAGTGGAGATGTGAGCACCGTTAGCCCTTCCGATTCTCTGGCGTCCTGGAACCTCCTCGGAATGCATAACAGTTGCGTGGTTGCAGTTGTCAGCTCACCAACCCAACCTCAGAATTTGAAGCTAGGCCATATAGCCTCTCCCGACAGCTTGATCAGGAGTGGCAAGGAATGGAACTGGTCAAACATTAACCTTCCCTCGCTTCAATTTTCTGCGAAGGTGGAATCAGCAATGCGAGCAATGAAGTACGAAATACTTCGAGTTCCTGCTCCTATGACGGATCCTTTAAAATCAATGTCCGAGGGCTCAGGACAATCCTTCGAGGCTATCTTTGTCTCCCCAACTGGCTCCATCAACTCCCCAACAGAGGAGCCAAGGATAGAGAGCATCCCTTCCCTAGTGGTTGTGCTGCACGGAGGGCCGCACACCGTAAGCCAGACCAGCTTCTCCAGGAACACAGCCTTTCTCTCAGCCTTGGGATTCAGCCTCCTCCATGTGAACTACAGGGGCTCCTTAGGATTTGGAGAAGAAGCACTGCAGTCTTTACTTGGCAATATAGGTCGGCAGGATGTGAGTGATGTGCTTGCGGCTCTAGATCTTGTTATTAGAAATGGAATGGCAGATCCTGCGAGGGTTGCTGTTCTTGGGGGCTCTCACGGTGGCTTTCTAGCGACTCATCTTGTTGGCCAAGCACCAGACCGTTTCACCACAGCTATCACAAGAAACCCTGCGTGCAATTTGTCTTCCATGGTGGGCATTACCGATATCCCAGATTGGTGCTACGTAGAAGCCTTTGGAAAGGACGGAGTTGCCAACTATACTGAAGCACCCTCTACGAAGGACCTTAGTGTGTTATACCGGTGTTCCCCCATCGCTTACCTCTCCAAGGTTAAGGTGCCCATCTTGTTCCTCCTTGGAGCTCAAGACAGAAGAGTGCCAGTCTCTAATGGTTTCCAGTATGTGCAAGCTCTGCGGGCACGAGGACAGGAAGTCAAAGTTATTCTTTTTCCTGAAGATGTTCACGCCATTGACAGACCTCAGTCTGATTTTGAAAGCTTTTTGAACATAGGAGTTTGGCTGAAGAGGTTCATGCACTAGTAGAGCACGGTTGCACGTATTTGGCACATCAACTCTTTATACGATCTCGGATCAGGTTAAAACACTTTGGTGAATTTTATCGCTAAGATGCATCAATGTCGCTCATCCTTGAAGCTTTTGGAATTTCACATTGTTTGTAACATGATTTAGTTATTGTGCTCTTCGTTTAGAGTGTCTTGAATCTAATTCGAATATTAGAGGAGTGTGAGAACGGCAAACATCAGCCCCACCACGTAACTCGGCATTTTCTTAAAAGTTGTGGAAGGTGTGGAGGCTGCTATGTAGAAATTAGCTCTAGTTTTTGTGACCTCATCAACTGCATTGCATCTCCATCAACTTGCTTCAACTTTCTTCGTCAACTGGCATCAACTTGCTTCCTTGTGACTCTTCAACTCTTAAACAGATTTGATATTCTTTTGCTAAATAAGTTTGAAATTGAAATTCAAGACTAAAAAAAAAAAGGTAGAGCAAGAACCAACATTTAAGTTGAATACTAACAGCCACAACCTATAGATTCTAAATATAATTAATGTTATCAATTATATTATTTTTACAAACATTTTTTTTTTTTTTTTTTTTTTTTGTTGCTATTACTTTCCACTTCCGAAGAAACATTCAAAATTTCAATGCTTTCACACACTCCTAAAGCAAAGCACCCCAGTGCTAATATACACATACACACCTATTCTTTTGCTTGATATTAATAAGCGAATATTTCATCAAAAAAATTCACATTATCTGAATCGCCCTCCACGTCACTACCTGTCCACGAATGAATGCATTCATCAAAGAAGACACGCGATCATCTACATTCATCCAATCCATCTCTCTTGAGAGAGGCCGACCTTTGCTATCTTTCCTCGGCGTCAAGACAGCTCGCGTGAATGTATGCAGATTGTTGTCGTTTTACGCAATTTGGAGCTGTTATTGTCGATTAGCAGAACAATCGAAAAAGCGAAAGTGCGAGGTCGGAGGGTTGGTAGTGGGGCATTATTTTGGTGCTACATTAGCGATGCTTGGCATGTGCGGAGGTTGGAGGGAGGGGGCTCGGGCTTGCCGTAGTTGAGAGATTTGGGAACGAGGAGGCGAGTGCAGGCGACGTTAGGCGTGGGAGGGTTTCGTGATGTTCATTCGCGGAATGTAGGGGAAAGGATTGCATCTGGAGAACGGGAAGTTGGGTGGGGGATACTTTTTTCGAAGGTACCGGAGTTGAGATGCTGTTGAGGTGGAGGGTAGGATCGTTGTGGGTTTTGGACGACGGCGTCATATTCGAATAGCGAGCTGGTACCTCCTTGCACATTTACTTACAGCCCATACTTGGAGCTTTGTTATAAGGATTGTAATTATAGTCATTTAGGTTCTTTTACCTGGTGCAGTTCCGTGGTTCATTTTTATTGTTGTGTTTGAGCGATGTGTGTGCGTGTCAAGAAAGTGATGCCTGTTTCTGTCAAGGAGCTGATTGTTGTGCGTTGTCTTGGTTAGCAACATTAGTAATGTTTTGACAATGTGGGCTTGGTTTTGGGGGTGGTTTTAGGTTTTTTCTTGAGTTGAAAGTTAGTGTGGTTAAACCACGATAGGGTGTGTATGTCTGCATTCTTGGTAGGTCCAATTTGTCTATGAGGATAAGTGCTGTTGTGTTCAGAATCACTGCTGTAACATTGCTCATTCTTGGCAATTTCATATCGCCTTGTTGATGCCACCGATTTTTTCTGAGAAGATATATTTAGGGAGAAACTTTTCGTAATCATAGTTGGATTTTGATGTCTCTCCTTTGGGACTTCAAACATCCTGAATGGTGTTCATTGGGATCTTTTGGGACCCAAGATGCCGTAAATATCGTTTTTCGAGAGGTAGTGGATCGCAACTCGCTCTTGGGAGTGTTTGTTGAGTTGCAAATGACTATCGACATCCTGACGTTGAGCATCCGTATCGGAGATAGGAAGATTTTCAGCTACCTTTGTTGGAGAGAGTATCGTGTTAGTATTTATACACGCCAACAATGGTTCGGACCAAGTTATCTCTTGTATGTGGATGGCAATGAAGAACACTAAACGTCTCGCAATCAACAGGATGAAGACGTCTATAATTATCTTTATTACGATGAGAATGCAATCCTAGTCACTCGACATTTGGCGTGGTAGATCCTGAATTATGTTTTCTCATTGAGCTTATAATATTGTTGGATGTTTGTCCAGGTACCCAGTGAAAGTAACCCACATTGGAATTGCATTAGGCTTACACTGGAAAGCTTTTGGCGATGAGTCTCGGGTGCTTAACATGCAATGCCTCGACACAGTCATTTCGGATAGAGGAGACATTTCAACGGTCGTTGTCTACCCACTCTGAAGAAGGCGGCGCTTGTCTAATAGGATGCTTTGCACGAAGGCCTATTCATCATCGTGCCCGTGCAGAACCAGTTCACCCTCAGGGATCTAGGGTTGCTCCAATTCCTGACGCGGAGAGTGCACCCAGGTTGACCCGGTGTTATGCGATTCGCAGAGATTGTACATTTTTCAGGGATTGGTCGTTTAACGAAGTTGAAACAGCCACCCTAGTTGGTTAGATTCCCAGCTAGAGTAGTTTAAGGAAGACTGGTGTCTAAAACTGCAGGATGATGGTATGGTTTGAGAGTGATATGCTGTGCCCCATTGGAGGCTCTTATGAGTGGGACACGTTGAGCGCTCTGGGTGAGCCTTGACCGGGAGTTTCTCTTTTCCGTGCGGTGTCCACAGGTATGCATTCTGTCCTTGTCAGTGCTTTGGGGCTGGGTTTATTGTTACACACAACTTACTCCTGGCGGTTTTTGAAGGTAGTGGCAAGCATCTGGGCACGCTGCCGAGCTCTGCATTGCAACTGTGTATCATATTTCTTTGTATTTTACATAAAGATGTTGTTTTGAGTTGCTTTTGCAAAAGTGCGGATTTCTTGTTAGTTAAGAGCAATGTAGCACTGCTTTTCTGATAATATTCAAATTTTACAACCTGGTTGAGGAAAAAAGCTTTTGATAATAAGTAAAGATAATTTTGGCTGCACATAGAGCATGGAGCATAATGCTTGCACTTGTATGAATAGTTGTAGAACATAGTATGTAGTTTTTGTGCTCATTGATTCTAGAATGTGGGGTTATTTAGGGATCATGGATGTTGTTAGGACTTTTTTAAAGGCTTTATCTACATCAAACCTCTGTTTAAGCTTTTCTCTGTGCTTTGACAATGTAAATGCAATTATTAATGTTTTGTAAAAGTTCTACAATTTGTAGCCTACCTTAGAACAAGTTTGCCACATTTAAATAGTATATTCATGAAAATTTGGCTAAGAACTTCATACACCATTTTAAAGAAGGTCTAGACTATCATGGATCTAGAGAACTTCATATGCCATTTTAAAGGTCTAAAAATTTAAAAGATTTAAAATACCAATTGGAGCTCCTATCTTATTTGTAAAGAAAAAACATAGATCTTTATAGATTTATGTGGACTATCAAAGACTCAATAAGATCACCATCAAAAATAGGTATGTTCTACCTTTGATTTCAAGACTTTTTGATCAACTAAATCAAACAAAGTTTAATACAGAAATACATTTACAAAGAGCTTATAACTTGATAAGTATTAAAGAAAAAAAAAACAAAAAAACAAAAAAACAAAAAAAAACAAAAAAAAACAAAAAACAAAAACAAAAACAAATTGAAAAACTACATTTAGAAGAAGGTATGAACATTTTGAATATAATGTCATATTTTTTGGACTTACAAATACACCAACTACTTTTCAACATCTAATAAATGATGTTTTTTGTGGATTTTTAGACGATTTTGTCATCTATTATTTAGATGACATCTTAATCTACTCAAAGAACATAAAAGAGTACAAAATTCATATTCATTGTGTGTTACAAAAACTAAAAGATATATAATTATATGCTAAGATGAAAAAGTATATATTTTACACCACTCAAGTTGACTTCCTAAGATATATCATTTTAAACAATAGTCTTATGATGGATCTAAAGAAGGTCCATACTATTATGGATTGGAGGATCTCAAAAATAGCTAGAGATGTACAATGTTTTTTGGAATTTGCTAGTTATTACAGAATCGTAATCAAAAACTTTTTTCAAGTTATGGCTCCTCTTATACGTCTCACATGTAAAGACAAACTTGAGTGAAATAATAAAATTGAAGTATTTTTTGAAGCCTTTAAGATAGCATTTATTTCTACACCAATCTTATATCATATCAATTTTTTCAATGCATTCTTTATAGAAATAGATGCATCAAACTTTGCTATAGATGTTGTTTTGTCACAAATGGGAGCAAATAATAAGTTCTATTTAGTAGCTTTTTATTCTCAAAACTTTATAGCATCCAAAATTAACTATGAATTTCATAATAAAAAAATATTTATAATTATTATTTTATTTTAAAGAATGGCATTATTATTTAGAAAGTACTTCTAATCCAGTCATTGTATATATGGATCACAAGAAGCTTCATGTTGGCATATATTTTGAATCATTGCCAAACTCGTTGAAATATGTTCTTATGAAGCTTTAATATCAAGATTACTTATTAATCCAAAAAAAATAAGGTTTGTTGAACGTTCTTTCTACATATTCTTATCTTGCACTAAAAGAAGCAAGTGCAACTTTTGATCAATGAAGAACGATTTTCTTGAAGCCAAAATATTTTCATCTTTGAGCAATAAAATCAAAATTGATTATTGATTCAATATTTATGAAGCAAATTCAATCAAGTATATTCTTTAATCTTCTTATTTATGATACCAAGCATACTTCTATTAAATCTTATGACACTCTAAGTTTGAATTTAAGAATAATACACTTTATTTTGAAGGTTTGCTTATATGTTCTAAAAAGAGAAGCATGTTTATATATTCTTCAAGCATGTCACAAATTTTCAATGACAAGATATTTTAGATATGATAAGACTTTAGAACTTATATCTAAAGATTTTTTATGGCCGCAAATGTGAAATGTTGTAAAAGATTTTATATAATCATGTGACATTTGGTTAAGATTAAAAATTCTTTGTCATCAATCTTAAGAACTTCTTCCACCAATATGTATATTAGAACAACCATGGTCTTTTACTTCTATAGATTTTATTATGGATCTTTCAATCTCAATTTGTATGATTTTATATTTGTAATAGTAGATCATTTTATAAAGATAGCATATTTTTTACAATGTAGAAAATCTATCAAACGTGAAGAAATAGTTAAGTTTTTTTTTTAATAATATTTAATACTATCATGGATTGCTTAAAGATATTATATTGGATAGAGAGACTCAATTTGTATCAAGATTTTGAAAAAAAAAAATTAAGATTTTAAAGGTAGATATAAAACTTTCTTCAATTTTTGATCTTCAAATTGATAGATAAATAGAATAAGTGAATGAAGTTTTGAAAGAATATTTGAAGTATATTGTTAATTACTATCAAGATGATTTGACAACTCTTTTGTCATTGGCAAAGTTTGCATGTAATAATTTGATACATTCTTCTATTCAACAAATATTTTTTTTTTGCCAATTATGATTATCATCTACAACTTAATACTTTTGAATTTTTAAAAATTAACAATCTTGAGGCAAAAGATTTGAAAAATCATTAATTAGAGTTATATGCAATAATAAAGACATTGAGTTCACAACATCAATATCAAAAAGTTTAGATATTAAAGAAAAAAGATATCTATTCTTGATAATAATCTTATTGAGTTCTTGATAATCTGCGCACATTTGCAATGTTCTATCTTTTTTCTTCACAAATAAGATAGGAGCTCCCGCAAGAGATTTTGAATGGCATGTAAAATTCTTGGCTAAGTTCTCGCTAATGTACTTCTTAAATTCAGCCAAGTGAAAAACTTTAGATTGGACCAAATAGTAGCTAATTTTTCTCTTTGAGATTGATTGAGCAATCATATGAACAATATTTTAGAAAAATATCTACATTTTTTATTTCAAAAACATCTTTAAAATCTTAATATTCACTTAAAATGCCGCTTAAAGTCTTTCCATCATTAAAAATGGATGTAGCATAAATAACAAAAGGTAGCATGCAAGAAAGCTTTTGTACCTACAAATAAAGATTTGGCTACACTAAACTCATGACTTTTCACAAAACTCTTAATAATGCTTTAAGGAAAGTGAAATTGATGAAAAATTTAAACTATTGGAGGATTATACTTTTCTACCCATAATAAATCTAAAATGACCGGATTAGAAGGAGACCTAATTATATTTAAAATTATGCAACTATTATGACTATTTATTGATACATCTATAGGAAGTATTTTATAGATAATATCTCTAGAAGATAATGGATGGCTATCTATAACTTCTACATATATGAATTTAATTTTTGTAATAATAATATTTTATGGCTTTTAACAAACTCTTCATCTAAAAGACAAGCCAAGGCTCTTGAATCTATTAAAGTAGAGGCTTTGTGATTATTAGGTCATAAATATATATCTATTATAAAATAAATAGAGGGTTTTAAGAAGAGGATATGACCTTCATTTGTACAAGATTCTAGCTACATTATTCCTATTATAGTTTGAAAAATTTGTTTTTTATTATTTTCTCATCTTTGATAGTTGCATTCTTTATTTTTGTAGTTGCATCATTTCTTTGGACAATATTCAGTAGTATGCTTAGCTTCTCTACTATACAAACAAAGTTTTTTTTGACAATGATGAGTCTTTTTTTGTACAGTAAGAGATTTAAAACATACTACATCAATTTACATGTCTTTTACTTCCAAATGTTTAGATTGAGAAGTCGTTAATGTTATCATTGAATTATAATAATATCAAAGTTTTCTTGTACAATTCTTAAATTGAAATTCAAAAATTCGATTGTCACACTTCACAACAAAGTCAATTATTTGACTCAATATCTAAAGATTAAGTAAGTTGAGCATCAATTTTTTCACCTCATATTGTAATTTGTAGAAAAATTGACTGAAAAGTACAACATCATCTTACTTGACATCAATCACTAGTTGTCAAAATTGTGAAGCATATGATATTATTGATTGATTGCCTTGTTGCAAGATATGAATCTTATTAGTTGTAACACAAATTGCATCATGTTTTCTATACATAAATCAAAATTTTGCCAAAAAAGCCTTCAAATTATTCAATATTGAATCTTGTCATTCAAAAAAAGATAAAAACTATGATAATGCAAAACTTAAAAGAAGTGTACTAATAAATCTAACTTGTAATCCTAACATTGAATAGCTTTGAAATTGAAGTTCAATCATAAGTTGTACTTGATTGATAAATCCTTAAAACTTAGATCTCATGCCATTAAACTTCTCAAATAATGTAACTTTGGATTTTCTAATATTAGAAGGATATTCTACTATAGAAGAAGAGATGTAATTTAGTGTAGATATTGAAGCGAGTCAAATCATATATGTATCTTCACTTCCTATCATTTTTGTTATTTCTCGTGGCAATAAATTGAATTAATGCATCCTAAGCATTAACTTCTTCAATTTTTCTTTTATTTTTGTCATTGCACTCTTCATTTCAAGAAGTTTTGTCATAATAATACTTTAAAAAAAATATCTAATAATATTCAAGACAAACAGAAGAGAGAACTTGAGAATAAAGATAATATTAAAAAATAATAATCTACAACTTCAAATATGCTTATGTTTCATCAAGAGAAAGACATAATGTACTCTTAATCAAGAGATGACAAAGTTTTAATACTATAAGTATACTTTTGTCAATCTATCAACGATATGAATTGAAAGAAGATATATAAACTTTTGAAATCCATATCAAAAGAAAAGTAAAAAAATAGAAATAAAAAAATATGTATATTAGAAAAAAATTAGAATGGCTATTGCTAAAAGATAATAAAACTAGAGACTCTTGAATCTAAACTAGAAGCAAGAAAGGAATTGACAAGAGTAAAGAAGGCTTCAATCTTGCCTCTATATATATTATCTATCTAGGTGTCACGGCCATAATCATGTAAGCTAATAATTACATATAGAAATAGGTAGAAGTAAGTAAAAGTAGATAAAAGTAAGTTAATTCTATAATATTTAATATAGAAGCTTCCTAGAAACTTCTTAGACGCTGCTTTGACTTCATAGGTGTCTTTAATTGACTTTTTGGATTAGAAACGTGGTCAACAAGTTGGCCATGTGCCACACATGTTGTTAACTTGAACATCAAGCTAACTATGTGGCCCACTCGTAGAAAAACTTGCCTTGTAAGTCAAGGCATGTGTCCTACAAAGTCAACACATATTAGAGGTCCTATAGAACGTCGCCACGTAGCCCCTAGTTAGATAGTATATATAGAGACAAGAGTGAAGGCTTCTTCACTCTTGTCAACTCCTTTCTTGCTTCTAGTCTAGTTTCAAGGGTCTCTAGTTTTCTTGTCTTTTGGCAATAGCCATTCCAGTATCAATTTCAATATATATACTTGTTTATATATATTTTGTTACCTCTCTTTGAGTGAAGGCTTGCTTGTCTGAATTATTTTTCATCGAGTTCTTGTCCTTGTCAGATTAACAAGAGTACATTTACAATATCAGAGCTTTGTTTTTTCTTGAGTAAGAGTGGATTACCCCTTTCTCTTCACAAGACATAAACGTATTGGAAGTTTGCGGATTACCCACTTCTAAACTGATATTGTTCTTAGTATCTTCTTTGTTGTCAAGTCTTTCTTTTCTTTTGTCTTGAGCAGTATCAAACAAATTTTTTTTCTTACTGTTATTATGGCAGAGCTTGTTGAAATGAAGAGTGCAATAGCACAAATGCAAGAGCAAATGAGAAAGTTAATGTTTGCGATGCATCAACTCAATTCACCAACACAGAAAAGAACAAGAATGGCAGAAAGTGGGGATATAGAGATGATCGGAGCTGCTTCAACATCTACAACAAATCACGTTCCTTCTCCAATTGTACAACACCCTATAAGCACTAGAGAACCAAGAATTGCCTTACTCGAGAAATTTGATGGTACGAGATCAAAGTTTCGAGGGTTCATCAATCAAGTACAATTGGCAATTAAACTTCAACCGCAAAGCTATCCAACTCCAGGATCACTAGTCAGGTTTATTGGCACTCTACTTTCTGGTTCTGCATTATCGTGGTTTTCGTCTTTTCTTGAACAATAAAATCCAATATTGGACAATTTAGAAGCTTTTTTGGAAGAGTTTCGATCTATGTATGGTGAACACGATGCAACTCGTGTTGCAACAAATAAGATCCGAATTCTGTGACAAGGAAATCACTCAGTAACAGTGTATGCTTCACAATTTCGACAACTTGCAATTGACATCAAGTGGGATGATGCTGCACTCATCAGTCAATTTCTTTATGGATTGCAATACGAAGTAAAGAAATTGATGCTCAACTTCCCTGATCCTCAAACTTTGAGTCAAGCAATCGATTTTGCGGTAAAATGTGATAATCGACTTTTCAAATTTCGATCCGAAAATCATTCACGGGAACCTCAACGTTATTACTCAATGGCAACATCAACATCTTTGCCAAACGTACATTTGGAAGTAGAAGACATGAAAATTGACGCGGTACGTTTTAAACCCCTAACTGAGCAAGAAAAGATTCGTCATTGTCAAGAAGGATTATGTTTATATTGCGGAGAACCTAAGCACACTGCTCAACATTGTCCAAAGAAACGACACAACTATAAAATGAGGGGTACCGCGGTCAAAGAAGACAACATGTCGGAAAACGGATTCGTCCAGCTACAATAGGGACCGTGCAGCTGGAACCTTGTACAATTCCTAATGAAGGTCCTATCCTCTCCTCAGAACCCTCTCCTTGTTTTATAATAGACTTATATTTAGGACCTAAGAATTACAAAGCCTCTGCTTTATTAGATTCGGGAGCCTTAGCATGTTTTTTAGATGAACAATTTGTTAAAAGTCGTAAAATACCCTTTGTACAGAAACCTAAACCAGTACATGTAGAAGTCATAGATGGTCGTCCCTTGTCTTCTGGAGATGTCACTCATGAAACTCATCCTATAAAAGTAACAATAGATGATCGTGATAGCTACATAGCTTTTAACATAATTAAATCCCCATCCAATCCAGTTATTTTAGGTTTATCTTGGCTAGAAAAATATAACCCTCGAATAGATTGGAATTCGCGTAAACTTGACTTTTTCCAAAGCATTATTAATAGTTCTACTAACCAAGTAAAAAATTATAAGTCTAGTATAGTAAAACCCATACTGATAGGTGCAAAAGCATTTATACACGCAGCAAAAGAAGGATCAACTTTTGCTATTTATGCTGCACCTATTTTTGAAAACGTAAAGACTTCAAGTCGCATTCCAAGTCAATATCAGGAGTATCAAGACATTTTTGAGAAAAAGAATGCAGATATTCTTCTTGAGCATCGCCCATATGATTGTTCAATCGACCTCAAGGAAGGAACTCAGCCACCATTTGGACCAATTTATAGTTTATCGCAAGATGAGATGGCTGAACTCAAGACATATATTGACAAGAATTTAGCAAAGAATTTCATACGCCTTTCAAAATCTCCAGCAGGAGCTCCAATTCTATTCGTAAAGAAAAAAGATGGATCTTTACGAATGTGTGTTGATTATCGAGGACTCAACAAGATCACAATCAAGAACAGGTATCCATTACCTTTGATATCACGACTCCTTGACCAGTTGAATCAAGCTAAGATCTATACAAAAATAGATCTAAGAGGAGCATATAATCTAGTACGGATCAAAGAAGGAGATGAATGGAAGACTGCGTTTCGAACCAAATATGGACATTTCAAATATAATGTCATGCCCTTTGGACTCACGAATGCACCAGCTGCTTTTCAACATCTCATAAATGATGTATTTCGTGAATTCTTAGACAATTTTGTCGTCTGCTATCTAGACGATATCTTGATCTATTCTAAGAACGTCGAAGAACATGAAATACATGTTTGTCAAGTATTACAAAAACTTAGAGATGCAGGATTGTACGCCAAGATAGAAAAGTGTGTATTTCACACTACTCAAGTTGACTTTTTAGGATACATCATTTCAAATGATGGTCTCATGATGGATTCTAAAAAAGTCCAAACAATCATGGATTGGAAGATTCCAAGGACAGTAAGAGATGTCTAATGTTTCTTGGGATTTGCCAATTACTATCGGATCTTCATCAAAGATTTCTCATGAGTTGCAGCTCCACTTACACACTTGACTAGTAAAGATAAATTCCAATGGAATCAAGAAGCGGAAGTAGCATTTGAAGCCTTGAAGACATCGTTTGTCTCTGCACCAGTCTTATATCGTATTGACTTTTCCAAGGCATTTTTTATGGAAACAGATGCATCAGATTTTGCCTTGGGTGCAGTTTTATCACAAATGGGATCAGATGACAAACTTCATCCGATAGCTTTTCATTCAAGAAAATTCTCAGCAGCCGAGATCAATTATGAGATCCACGATAAAGAACTTCTTGCCATTGTGGATTCCTTTCAAGAATGGCATCATTATCTAGAAGGCGCTTCTAGTCCAGTCACTGTGTATACAGATCACAAGAACCTCGAGTATTTCATGTCAACACGCATGTTGAATCGTCGTCAAGCTCGTTGGAGTATGTCTTTGTCAAGATTCGAGTTCATTATCACTTATCGGCCAGGAAAACAACAAGGTTTTTTTGATGCCCTATCTAGACGTTCTAATTTTGCACCAAAAGAAGGAGATGCAGCTTTTGAGCAACAAAGAACGGTCCTCTTGAAACCGGAGCAATTTCATCTCCGAGCAATGAAATCAACATTGACGATTGATTCAACTTTTCTCAAGCAAATCCAGTCCAGTATGTCCTCAGACCTTCTTGTTCATGATATTGAGAATAATTCTTCCAAGTCTCATGATCCTTCTAAGTTCGTGTTCAAGAATAATCTATTATATTTTGAAGGACACCTATATGTTCTAGAAGGAGAAGCACGTTTATGTGTTCTTCAAGCACGTCATGACTTTCCAGCAGCAGGGCACTTTGGATATAATAAGACTTTGGAACTCATATCAAGAGATTTTTGGTGGCCACAAATGTGGAAGTCAGTCAAAGACTTTGTACAATCATGTGATATTTGTTCAAGATCAAAAATTCCTCGTCATCGACCTTACGGACTTCTTCAGCCATTATCTATACCAGAACAACCATGGTCTTCTGTTTCTATGGATTTCATCACAGATCTTCCAAGCTCAAGATCTTATGATTCTATATTTGTGATAGTAGATCGTTTCACCAAGATGGCACATTTTGTGCCATGTACAAAATCTATCACAGGTGAAGAAACAGCTAAGCTTTTCATTGATAATATCTATCGCTATCATGGATTACCTAAAGATATCATATCAGATAGGGGAACTCAATTTGTGTCAAGATTTTGGAGGACCCTTTTCAAGATTTTAAAAGTGGACATAAAGCTATCTTCGGCTTTCCATCCTCAAACTGATGGACAAACAGAGCACGTAAACCAAGTCTTGGAGCAATATTTAAGGTGTACTATCAACTATCAACAAGATGATTGGACAACCTTTCTGCCATTGGCAGAGTTTGCTTATAATAATACGGTACATTCTTCCACGCAAAAAATACCTTTCTTTGCCAATTATGGCTATCATCCACGACTTGATACTTTTGATTTTTCAAAAGTTGATAATCCTGCAACAGAAGATATGGCAAATCGGTTGTCAGAGTTATATGCAATAATGAAGACGCAATTGAAGGAAGCTCAAGAATGACAAAAGATAAACACAGATCTATATCCTAAGGAGCAACCACAACTCAACGTGGATGATAAGGTATGGCTACTTCGTCGCAATATCAAGACTACTCGACCTTGTGACAAGTTGGACTATCCTAGGCTTAGCCTCTTTTCTGTTTCTGAACAGATCAACCCAGTTGCATATCGGTTACATCTACCGGAGTCAATGAAGATCCATCCTGTATTCCACGTGTCTCTTCTTAAACCATATAAGACAGTGGATATACAAGGAAGAAGACAAATGCCACCGCCTCCTATAGAAGTAGATAATAATGAAGAATTTGAGGTGGAAGAGATATTAGACTCAAAGCGGCGCCGAAATAAGCTGGAATATCTTGTTCATTGGTGCGGATATGATATTAGTGAACGCACATGGGAGCCATCTAAGAATCTAGCAAATGCATCAGCTAAAGTCAAAGTTTTTCATCAACGACATCCATCAAAACCAAGATGAAAATCTCTCTTATAAAAGAGACAAGATTGAGGCAAGATAACATTCAATTTCCTATCCTTGTTTGTAACTTCTTTGCATTTGTGACGCTAATTAGATGGAGAGCCAACAACCAGCGGATTCAACTCAAGAACCTTCGTTTGCTGACCTGCCGGACGAGACATTACGATTGTCACAACCTTTAAGACGATGCAATCGAGATGAAGATCTTCAAGAACGACATGTTCTTCCTCGAACAGATGGTGAGATACAATGCGTTTGGTATCACGATTTGGGAAGGGACTCTCGATGTTTGGTGATTTTGCTAGAGGTAGGAACAACTCCTGATGGTGTTCCGAATATTCTATTCGAAAGAAGTTACGAAGTCCTCAACAATGATCAAATAACTGGGTGGTCTTCCCGCCCTAGTATGGGACACTACCGATGGTTGAGAGGCCCTATCAATCATCTTCGAAGAGAACAAAGATCAGAGTATGTGGCAAATACAATTCGTCTCATCATAGATTTCCTCAACATATGATGACCGCTCCTCGTGGAACTCGTCTCTAGAAGGGGGGGTAATGTCACGGCCATAATCATGTAAGCTAATAATTACATATAGAAATAAGTAGAAGTAAGTAAAAGTAGATAAAAGTAAGTTAATTCTATAATATTTAATATAGAAGCTTCCTAGAAACTTCTTAGACGCTGCTTTGACTTCATAGGTGTCTTTAATTGACTTTTTGGATTAGAAACGTGGTCAACAAGTTGGCCATGTGCCACACATGTTGTTAACTTGAACATCAAGCTAACTATGTGGCCCACACGTAGAAAAACTTGCCTTGTAAGTCAAGGCATGTGTCCTACAAAGTCAACACATATTGGAGGTCCTATAGAACGTCGCCATGTAGCCCCTAGTTAGATAGTATATATAGAGACAAGAGTGAAGGCTTCTTCACTCTTGTCAACTCCTTTCTTGCTTCTAGTCTAGTTTCAAGGGTCTCTAGTTTTCTTGTCTTTTGGCAATAGCCATTCCAATTTCTATTTCAATATATATATTTGTTTATATATATTTTGTTACCTCTCTTTGAGTGAAGGCTCGCTTGTCTGAATTATTTTTCATCGAGTTCTTGTCCTTATCACTAGGATCTATGTGGCAACATTCTATAAGACCTCTAAAAACATATTGACTTTGTATGATATATATCTTGACTTGTAAGGCAAGCTTTCTATATGGATGCTACATAGTTAGCTTATTTTGTAAGCTACCAACACATAGAGCACATGATTAGCTTGTTGATCAAGTTTTTAATATATCAATCAAATACAAATATATGTAAAGTCAAAACAATGTATAAAAAGCTTCAAAAAAGCTTTTTTAGAAAGTATAATGAAATTAATCTACTTTTACCTACTTCTACTTATTCATATTATCTAAGTAATAATTACAATAGATATATAACTATGACATTAGATAGCTGAAACCTATTAGGACTTCTTTGATATTTATAAAATATAACTTTATCTTCTACAATTACAATATCTCGTCTAGTAAATTAGCAAATGAAAAAACTTGAGTTGAATCTATTGGTTGTTAATTCTCCATCTTCTTAGCATTACAAATATATAAAAGCTTCAAACAAGAATAGAAGATAGAATATTATTTTTTTTAGATCTTAGTTCTATTATAGTGAAGTTTTGCTAATCTTCATCTTGGTTTTGATAATTCTCATCAATGAAAAGCCTCAATTTTTTTGCTATATTTGCAAAAAAAATTATTGACTCTTATACGCATTCATTAATATCATACCTATGCCAATGAACAAGATATTTCAACTTATTTCAATGCCACTTTGAATCTAAATCTTCTTCTACCTCAAATTTTTGATAATTATCCTATTCTACAAGAAGAGATGGCATTTATCTTTTTTTTGAGATATTCACTATTTTATATGGCTTAAGAAGAGACATATGAAATATAGAATAGATCTTCAAAGACTCAAATAGATGTAATTGATAAGTAATAGGATTTTTCTTAAACAAAAAAAAGGTTCAAGCTTACAATAGTCCAATTTGTCATAAAGACAAGTAATCTTGATATTACAATAGAATATATATACATTGTTACCTACATTGAATTGTGGTTGTTTTTTATGATAAGCATCTATATTGATCTTTTATTGTTCTTGAGCTTCGTTTAATTTTGCCTTTATTATTGCATGTAGCTCTAAGAAATAATATGCCAAATCTTCTATTGCAGGATTATCAACTTTTGAAAAGTCAAAAGTATTAAGTTATAGATAATAACCATAATTTATAAAGAAAGGTGTTTGTTAAATAGAAAAATATACTAAATTATTTTACATAAACTTTGCTAATGGAAAAAAAATTGTCCAATCATCTTGATAAAAATTAATGGTACATCTCAAATATTGCTTTAAAATTTGATTCACCCATTTTATTTGCCCATTAATTTGAGGATGGAAAGCTAAAGAAAATATTATATCCAGCTTAAAAAATCTTGATATAAATTAAGTTTTCAAATTTGATATAATATCTTTGGATAATCTATGATAGCAATAAATGTTGTCAAAAAAAAACTTAGTCATTTCTTCACTTGTAATACATTTTGTACATGGTACAAAATTTTCTATCTTCATAAAATAATCTACCATCATGAATATAGAATCATATGAATCTAAGATTAAAAGATCTATAATAAAATCTATAGAAATAGAAGACCATGGTTGTTCCAAAATAAGTAATGGTTGAAGAAGTCTTTAAAGTTGATGATGAGGAGTTTTGGATCTTGAACAAATATCACATGATTATACAAAGTCTTTTATTGCCTTCTATATTTGAAGTCCCTAAAAAATCTTTAGATATTAAATCTAAAGTCTTGTTGTATCCAAAATATCCGGCTATAGGAAAGTCATGATAAGCTTGAAGAATATGTAATCATGCTTCATCTTCTAGAATACATAATCATCCTTCAAAATAGAATAGATTATTTTTAAACTCAAATTTAGAAATATTATGGGAATTAAAAGAATTATATTAAATATCATGAATAAAAAGATTAAAAGACATAATTGATTTAATTTACTTGACAAAAATAAAATCAATAGTCAATGTTGATTTTATTGCTCAAAGATGAAAATGCTCTAGCTTCAAAAGAATTATTCTTTATTAAATAAAATTAGCATTTTTTTTCTTTTGGTCCAAAATAAAAATGTCTAAAAAAGACATTTGATAAATCTTGTTATTTTTCGAATCTATAAGTGATCTTAAAATCAAATCTTAATAAAAATATACTCCAATAGACTTAGCAAAAATTCAAAATACGTGCCAATATGAAATACTTAAGGTTCTTGTAATTTACATTTACAATAATTAGACTAGAAGTACCTTCTAGATAATGACATTATTATTAAAATGAATCTATAATTGCAAGAAGCTTTTTTTCATTAATCTCATAGTTAATTTTGATTGCTAAAAATTTCTTAGAATAAAATTCTATCAAAGTGAGCTTATTATCTACTCCTATTTGTGATAAGATAACATGAATAGCAAAGTTTGATGCATTTGTTTCTATAAAAAATGCCTTAAAAAAATTGATATGATATGAAATTGGTGCAGAAATAAATATTGTCTTTAAAACTTCAAAATATTTTTTTTGCTTCTTTACTCCACTCAAGTTTGTCTTTATATGTCATATATGTAAAAAGAGCAGCAACTTAAAAAAAAACTTGTTGATGAAGATTCGATAATAATTAGCAAATTTCAAAAAATATTGCACATCTTTGATGGTTTTAGGACCTTTCAATCCATGATAGACTGAACCTTTTTTAGATCCATCATTAATCTTTTATTGGAAATAATATATCCTAAGAAATCAACTTGAGTAATATAGAATATACACTTTTTCAGTTTTGCACATAATCTTGCATCTCTATGTTTTTGTAACATACAACAAATATGAACTTTATATTCTTTTATATTTTTAGAGTAGATTAAAATATTGTCTAAATAAAAAAGAACAAAATCATGTAGAAACTCACAAAAAATATCATTCATGAGATATTAAAAAATAATTGGTATATTTGTGAGTCCAAAAGGCATTACATTATATTCAAAATGTCCATACTTAGTTTAAAACAAAATCTTTCATTTATCTCTTTCTTTGATATAGACCAAGTTGTATGCTCTTTGTAGATCTATTTTTGTATAGATCTTTTTTTGATTGAGTTGGTCAAATAATTACAATATCAAAGGTAAGAAATATCTATTTTTTATTGTGATCTTATTAAATCTTTAATAGTTTATGCATATCCACAAAGATCCATCTTATTTTTTCACAAATAAGATAGGAGCTCTTACTAGAGATTTTAAATGGCATACAAAATTTTCAACTAAGATTTTGTTAATAAACTCTTTTAAAGCAGCCAATTCATTTTGCAATAAGTTGTAAATTAGTGTGAATGATGGTTGAGCTCCTTCTCATAAATCAATTGAAAAATCATAAGATCAATGCTTTGAAAGAATATCTATATTATTCTTTTCAAAAAAATTCCAAAAATCTTGATATTGGCTAGGAATACCTCTTGATGTCTTTTTACTATCAAAAATGATTGTGGCTTATATATCAAAAGATGACCCTTCTTTTGCCATATGCATGAAAGCTCTTATATCTACTAGTAAGAATTTACATATATTAGGATTATCTATTTCTATTTCACTATTGAAAATTTTGAATTAAATTACAAGAAAAATTAAGGTTATAAGAAATCCAATCTATTTAAGGGTTATATTTTTTTAACCATGATAATCTTAAAATAATTAGATTGGAAAGAGATCTTATCACATTTAATATTACTATACTATTATGATCTTTAATTGTTATATCTAAAAGAAAAATCTCATGAATAACATCTCCTAAAGACAATAAATGATCATTTATGACTTCTACACATTGTCATATTACGTAAAGCCTTGCTTGAAAATGCACAAAGCACCTAGTTGTAGAAGGTAGCAGAAGTATTGCAACAACAAGATTTTAATTTTAATAGAATCCTAAATAACTCCAATTAAATCTTTAAAATTCTAATCAAGCTTTAATCAAATCCAAAAGAACCTCAAAGAAATTAAAAAAGAAGCATGAAGAAATCCTAAAAAAATTCAAAAAAAGTATTAGAATAAAATCTTAAATATATCTTAAATAAATTCCAACCAAATCTTCATTTAATCATAATTAAAATTTTAGAAGTCCTTTCTTAAATCCTAAGTCAAATCTTGACTAAATTCTAAAAAATTCTAAAAAATCCTAAACAATCTTAAATCCTTAACAAATACTAAATTCTAACCGATTCCTAAATCCTAAATCAAATCCTAATCAAATTAACTTAATCCTAAGATAGTTTAGAATCTCAATATCTATTGATTATATTATTGATCAAGCTTAAGATTTACACAACTTTCAACAAGTAAGTTGGCAATAAATACATAAAATTTGAAGAAGATCAAACTTACCAAATAGAAGATCAAATCTAAATTCTATTCCCTCATTGACTGATCTTTTATTCCAATTTGAATGTTAAAATTTTAATGTCAATATCTCATTTTTAAAATATTGAATTGCCTCCAAAATATATCTAAATTTGTAAAAATCAAGTCTAATCTCAACACAAAAATAAATCACTTCAATCCAATAAATAAATTGCTAAAGATCTTAAAAATATTTATTGACCTTCAAATTCTAAATTTAAAAACTTCAACCCACAAAAACCTTTACATACTTTGATCGAATAGTTTGATTGACCTTAAAATTTTCACACACTATCAACTAGAATATCAACATACTACTCAAAATTCACCAATACATATACCACAAAATTCAAAAAATCCTTAATTTTCTAAATATAGTTTATTTTTAAAAATCTAATTTAACCAAGAACATTACTAATTTTGAAAATCTTCCATGAACTAAATATTAACTTGAATGACATAAAATTAATGCTCAAAAATCTCTTTGCAAGTTTTCTCTCAAATTCCATTCTTTGATCTACTAAAAAATTCCAAAGTCACCTTAGATGCATGATTTTGTGCCTTGGGGTCTGATTTCAATCCACATTGATAATTGGTCCTCTTTGGGTATCAATATTTGATAATTTTGAGGTAATTTTTACTTAAATCTATTTGTATTTTTTTCTCAAACATGTCCATATCAATTACTTATCTTATTTACTTTGATTTGAGGCATTTATGTTCCTACAAAGTAAAAAGAAGCCTATTTCTTAAAAGTCAGTATAAAGACTAAACCATTTATTAAATTCCTATTATTTATCCTTATTTTTCTACTATATCTTTCTACTAGGCTCTTCTATAACAATATCCATATTTTCATCTTTTACCATATAGTTATGTTATTACATAACAAAGTATGGATTTAGGTTTCTTGACTGAAGTTATTTCTTATTTTTTGATGAAGTCTTTGTGTATAAAATAAGATGAGGCTTCTGAATCTAATAATACAAAGATTTTGTAATTTTTATGTACTAAACTCACATCTATTATAAAACAAGGTGAGGATCTCAAGGGAGAATATATTCTTTAGTAGATGCTACACATGATTTCAACCACACTATCCCTATTGTAACTAAGAAAACTTATTTTTTGATCTATTGTCTTCTTTGGCAATTATGTTCTTCATTTTGTAATTGCATTGCTTCTTTGAACAATGTTGAGCAGTATTTTTAGCTTCTCTACAATATAAGTACAAATCTTCTTGGTAATGTTAAGTCTTTTCTTATTCAATGATAAATTTAAAATGTGTTGTATCAATTTACATTGATTTTGGCCTTGATATATAAGTTTTTGAAAACTTGGAAGTTGCCATCATTACTTAGCTTATTCTTCTTGAATCAAATCTTTGTTCTTAATGCCTTTCAAATAATTAATTATTGTATGAAATGACTTGAGCAATAAATTATTCCAAAGATTTTGCTTTTAGCATTATTAATAATAAATCTTTGACATTGTCTATCAATCTATACTGAAATTAATTAATGAGGGCTTCATTATTTTAGTCCACATTACAAGCATGGTTTTGGAATTTAATAATATATATGCCAGCTAATCATGATCTTTGTTATAAAAATAAGATCTTGGTCTTTGATACTCTTTTACAATCACTATCTTCGAATATAGCCATAAATACTTTTAAGAATAAATTCAAATTATAAAGGAGTTGTGAATCCTTTCCCATTAATGGTATAAATCAAAATGAAGCACTTCCAGATAGAAGTGGGCCTATGAATCCAACTTGAGTAAATCCATTAGGATATTGGAAGAGATGCAATCTTAGATAGAGCTTCACTAATGGCAAAAATCTTCAAAATTTTGATCTCATTCCATTAAACTTATGTGACATACTGATCTATTTATCCAGCATACTTATAGAAGCAAAATTTTTTGGATTTGGTTATTAAGTTGATCTAATTCTTTTTTTCAATTGCACAACTTCTTGATATATATTTTAAACTTCTCCATGGGCATAAGATTATTGTTTCTATAGTTGGCATTGGTGATGCATGAAATTTCTACTCTAAGAGTGTTGACAAGTTTGTAAAGATTTGCGATAGTTATAAATCTATTTTCACTTCCACCAAGTATAGCATCTATGATTTTTCTTTCTATTTCAAATAACTTAACAAATTCACAAGTCAAATTAGAAGATAATCCATGATCTCTAATATCAAATGAAAATTTCTACAAAGAAAGATAATCTACTTTCTTTAAGGAAAAAAATGGTATTAAAAAATTCAATAGTTTGTTTAAAGGTGGATAATTTGAAACCTTCAAAATACAACAATATAAGTGAAATAATCCATATTTCTAAAATAAGATAAGAACAATAAGTTAGCATTCTTAAAAAATTGTTAATGACATGAATCTTGAAGAAAGAAATCCTCAATATATTCTTCTGTCTCTTAATAGAACTAGAAAGTCATTCAAAGATGATATAGTATTAAATTAGAGTGGCTATTGCCAAAATTAAGAAGACTAGAAAGTCTTGAAACAAGATTAAGGATTAGAAAGATATTGACAAGAGTGAAGAAGGCTTCACTCTTACCTTCATATATACTCTTAACTAAGAGCTACGTGATAATGTCCTATAGAATCTCTAAAATATATTGACTTTATAAGACGTGTATCTTAAGTCACAAAGCAATTTTTTATATGTATGCCATATATTTAGCTTGTTTTGCAAGCTATCAATATGTGGTTAACTTATTGATCAAGTTTTTAACCTACTAATCAACTACAAACATATGTAAAGTCAAAGCATCATCTATAAAGCTTAAAAAAAGTTTCTCTAAAAATATACTAAAGTAAATCTAATTTTATTTACTTCTACTTAAATATATAAGTAAATATTAAAATAAATATATATGTTTGTGATATTTTTTTATTTTATTATATTATAATTATCTTTTATTGTCATAAATTTTACTTGAGTAATTTGTCATTGTCAACAACTAATAAGCGCTAATTTCTTTGGTTTAATTTTGATTTTTTCTTATGTATTGTTGGAGATGAAGATCTAATGTGAATTTTTAGATTTTATTTTAAATATCTTCTTCTAGTTGTAAGTATTTTTTTTTGGAAGTTTTTCATCACTACCTTATTTTATGTTTGTATTAGTTTGTATTGATAGACATATTGTAGGAATGAAGTAAGGTTAATGGCTAGCAAGATTCTTTTGTTCACGGATATGTTGGATCTATAGGGATGCAGAGGTAATTGTTGATGAATTGCAAAGCTTGGTAGCTTTATAAATACAAGTTGCTCTTTTAGCCTTTAGATACTTATAAGTATTCAAGTAGCTTCTTTTATGGTGCATACTAGGAGTTGATATTATTGATCTTCTTCACTATGAGACTTAGATAATAACCACATTAAGGACTTTGGATCAAGGGTGGATATTAACCATACTTTTTAACCTATTTTAGCATTGGATATCACTCAAAGACTTTAGATTTCGAAGATAGACATATTTTATGAGATGAAAGATGATCTTTGCAATCTAGTGAGAGATAGATTCTCAAGAAGAATTAAAAGCATTTTTTTATCAAATTTGAGACTCATGTTTTAAACATAGATGAAAGAAAAGCATAAAAAGTCTCTCTTTTTCAATGAGTGAAATGCCTATGAGCTCGTATCACAATACTTGGAATACAAGGCACTCAAAATCTATGGAAATTGGAATGAAAAATACTCATTTGAGTTGCATAAAATAGAACATTATTGAAAGATATGCATAGAGCTTATTTCAACTTTTAATGAGAGTGCTATTGAAAGCTTCATGTCTATGGTGAAGAAAGAAGATTTAATCCAAAAAGAAGTTGATGCATCTTCAAAAGTTAAAAAAAAATAAAAAATAAAAATAAAAATAAATAAAAAACTTTTTTCTTAATAAGCACTTCAACTATTTTGATAGCATTCCTGAAGCATTGAAAGCAATTTTATTAGCAATAAGAGATTTCTATTATTTGAACATCTCCAAATATTTATTAAGTACTTGAAGCATAAGTATAGAAGTTTTAGGCATGATAAAAAGTAACACATTTAAGACTTTTGTCATGAAAAAAAAGATACTTCACATATCATGTATATTTATTTGGCTTAGTTTGTAATAGAATCAAGAAGTTTATTTATTGAAAGCCAATTTGGTAAAATTTTCTTATCTAAGATTGACAAGAGATTCTTAGATTTAATAACATTAAAAATTATTCATAATTATGACAACAATACAACATTAGCACAAGCATTTATTGAAATTAAAAAATGCAATAAGTCACTTTGTCAATATGATATTATTAATATAGTAGCTTGGATGACAAATGTATCTAAGTCCAAAAAGATAGCAATTATTATAAGTAGCTTGGTAGAAATTCAATCTGAAAAGATTATATATTGTTGGAGGTATATTAAATATAATCATATAAAGAATAATCTCAATTGTCTCAAGAAAAAGATAGCCTTATATATGAAGAAGTTTAAGCCAAAAGCTGAGATGGCTAAACTAGAAGATAAATCTAAAAAAAATAATTATAGTATATTGATTATAGTAAGCTTAACTACAATGAAGATAATTGCTTCATATTACATCCACACAAATGATTTATTTTAGATTAAAAAATATATATATTTTAGAAGCTAAAATTACTAAACTAGAGAAGAGATTTAATAATATGGTTTCATCAAGCCAAGTCACCAGATTTCATATGACTTCTAAAATTAGAACTAATTCTTCTTTTTTAGAAAATTATACATTTAGAGCATCGAAGAAAATAATGGTTACAACTACTAGTTGTATTCAAATAACAAGTAGAAATATGGTATCTACAACAATTGAAGTATTAGAACTTTTGTTTGGCCATTCAAGTAATCATAGAGATCTTAATACTCATATATAATTACCTTTATCTTTTAGCTTTATAAATATTAATTCTATAACAAAGTCTTCTAATTTAACTTCAATACAAGATGAAGATATTAATATTAAAAATACAATATATACTTTGGCTTATAAAGTATTGAATATGCCTACATTTTGTAGTGTTGACTTGTGGACTTCAAAATTTAAACTAACAAGAATCTTTCAAATAGCTAATAAAATATTAAATGATAAAGTACATATGGTATTTTTAGAGAAGGCTCAAGCAATAACAAAGCCTTCAATACATGAAAATTTAGCTAAATTACAAGCAAATCTTACAACTGAAATTATTGTCATATTTCATGAAGATTACTTAAAGGCCACAAACATAAATCCTTCAAGTGATGTGCCATTGGCTATAAAAGTAGCATTTTTATTTGATGTTGTAGCTAGACATGTTTAAGAATGTCAAAATTTATGCCCAAGAGTTGTATGGTTAGTTAACAACAATAATGTGCTAGTTGTTAGTCATACTAGTGGCAATACCACTTGTACTACATGTTTGGACATTATGTTAGATTCTAAGACTCAACTAATTATGATTAATAAGGAGCTTGCTCAAGAATTAGATTTTATTCCTACAGACTTAGAACCTTGTCCTTTCACCATTGTCACTTTAATAGAAGGCACAAAGCAAGCTACCGACTATATCAAACCATTTTTGTAATTAATATTTTGTATTAGATATAGTCCACTTTATTCATACTTATTTCTAAAATGTGCAGTAATTAGTACCATCAACTATGATATTTTAGTAGATCAAAAAATTCTTAGCCTAAATAATTGGATTGAAGAAGTATGGATTTAACTAAGATGGTCTATTGGTAATGGAAGAAAAGAATGCATTTTAGTCATATTTGTATGAATTTCTATGATTGTGTCAATAGTAATCTTATTTAATTGTAGTGCATTAGCATCTAATTTGCCTTATGGAGTGAATCTATTAAAAAAATATTATCATTTATATTCTATTCTATAAGACCAACTAATCTATTTTCTTTAGAAGTTCATGCAAAACCTTGAAAGGATCCATTTTTTGCATAAAAAATATGTGCAAAACTTTTTTTCCAATGTGAAGAAATTGTATCTCATTGAATATATTCAAAATATCAAAATCTTCTTTCTTTCCTACTTTTACTCAATTTATTCATTGGCATCCACCAAATTAAGATATTATCCTTATAGAGTTCTTTATAGGCATTGCTATAGATTTGATAATAGTATTGAAAGCTAAGCTTATTATTTGATGATTTTTTTATATTGATACTAAAATTATACTTAACCAAGTAGTCTAACATTATCTCTAAAGATTATTAGTTATGTATTCTAAATAATTACAACCTCCTACCATTCTTGGTTGTTTTAGCTAATTCTTTTGTGATATCATCCTTATTAATGATGAAAATTTTAGAAGATTAGACAATATAGATTTATTTATTATTAGATGACCTTATTAAGGTCAATTTTGTACTAGAATAGATCAAGGTTTAGATGATCTTTGATCAAATTTATTTATAGATTTGATACGACTTATACAATAGTGGTTTAAGCATCAAATCACACTACTTGAGTATATTTTTAAAAATGTACCATCATTGAATAACATTCAAACACAAGTATTGAAATCTTATCAATACTTGGTCCTCCAACCTATGTGGATGTTGTGGCTTTCAGCTCCTATATCTATTAACCTCATTTAATTTGGACTAACTTGGCATTATCTCATATATTTATTAAATTAATTTTTAGAATTAAATAACTTTTTGGATGCCATATTGATGATAATTTTAATAATAATTAAATTATTTTAGTTATTATTAAGATTGATGAATCTCTTCTTTCCTTGATTAATAAGATAGAGGCACCTTGTGGTACATTTTCTATATTTATAATATTTTTAACATCATTTATATTTTGAGTACATGGATTAGGTATAGTTTG
Source organism: Physcomitrium patens (assembly GCF_059467195.1). Lineage (NCBI taxonomy): Eukaryota > Viridiplantae > Streptophyta > Bryopsida > Funariales > Funariaceae > Physcomitrium > Physcomitrium patens. Next base: position 17,382,243 of record NC_143416.1, read on the forward strand.
GGATATCAATTTACAAATCTATATAGAATCTAATACTCATGAAAGGGAGCATGCCATGGGCTTTTAATTCACACCACAAGTACTTATGATCTTACTAAAAGATAACTTTGTTTTTTTATTAAGCCGAGCTATAGACTTCAATACTTTAATATAGATTTTTGGCATATGCCTTATTATTCAAAAGCATTTTCATGACCATATTAATACTTTGAAGTCAAAGAACAATGGTCAAAAGAAAATGGATCCTAAACTTACAAAGATTGAAAAATCCAAGTCATTTTTTTTATATAAAAAGACATGCAATTGATGAGCTACAAACTCAATGTGTCTTTATAATTTTAGCTAAAGACTTAGAGAAAACAAATATTCAAATGACTCTCTTATAAGATTTGTTTTTATAAGATATTCCATGTTCTATCAATATTTTTAATTCACACAAACGTTGTGGTCATGAAGTCCTTCATTTGGTTAGAGGTGATTCAAAGGAACTTTTTAGATGGCATATAGCCACATATTTGATTTTAATATCAAGTTTTGCAACTATGTTTTTGACCACAATTCTAATGAAGAATTGGACAAGAATCAAGTAATTAGCAATGTATGAGAAGATCTTGCAATCTTATACAAGCTTCAATAAAGAATATTTCTTTTAGTTATTTCTAACACAAAAAGAAATAGAACTAGTTACTAAATAATAAGAGTTTGTTGAAAGAATAATTTGTTATTTTGTGTATGGTTTGATAGAGCTACATACATAATTTCAATGCTAGATTAAAGAATCTCTTTAATATAACAAATATATGAAGAATTTGGATATTTTGAGGTGTGCATGTCATATTCTATATTGCATAATCTAAATTAGTAGAATAATATGAATCAATAAGTAGCTACATATGTTTCTTGGTGTGAAGTATGTGATAGAATTAGATCAAGCTTTAATACCTTATCACTCCAATTGAAGCCATTACCTATCATAGATTTGTATTATTATTGGTCTTTGAATTTTATTAGATCATTTGTTATTATCTTATAAAGAATTAAGTATGAATTAGTGAAAGTAGAGCATTTTAGCAAATGAATTGAAGTTGTGGCTTTACTACAAAATTCTTTAAAGATTTTTAAGCTTTAAGTACTAAAGCTTTGATAGACCATCATTTCATGTCTGGAAATCATCTTGAGATAGATGGCTTAACTATGCACATTGTACAAACTATCAAATATGGTTTAAAAAAGTATAGATTATTTCATGGCAACAATCACAATTCAAACTTGATATTTCTATAGATTTCAATAGATTATTGCTTGCATAGATAAGTATCTTTGATATCTTATAGTTCTTTTCAATTATTAAATGGATAGAAGTCAATTCTATGGAACTCAATACATAAAAAGTTAGCTCTAATTATAAATCTAGATAATCTTGATGTTTGGACTCAATGTCTATATGACCAAGTAGAGTTCTTTAAACAAGCCATATTTATGGCTATAGATAACTTATTTATTTTCTAACATTGTCACAATTTATAATATTCTTATATTTATAATAGAGCTTAATAACCTCAATTGTAAAGATTTTTTAATAAAGATTATGTATATTTACAATGAGAGATGCCTACAACACTTGATGTTAAGGCAAGGTGCACAATTTTATGTATAAAGAATATATTGCTTAGTGGTATTTTTTTTGTTAGAAGGCAAGGATGGACAAGAATATTGGAAGCATTTAAAGAATTGTATTCCTTGTCGTCTTCCTATTGATGATTCTATACATCTTGAATTGGCAATTGTTGCAATTGGTCTTCTTTGTTTTATATGTAGTGAGAAGAAAAAAGCTACTACCATATTTTTATATCATCAATGCCCATGTAGGTGGCATATAGCATATTTGATACCACTTCTTTCAACTCTCCCATCAAAAGATTAGATTTTTTTTTATTATAAAAAATCTTCTAGCCATGCGTCATTTCATGATAAGGATTAAAGATTTTTTCTATTGTGTTTGTTACACACTCTTATGGTCTAACTGCTACAATATTACTTTGGAAGAATACAATTGAGCATTCAAATCATTGTGGTGTTTATCTTTAATAATACATATTTTATAGTCATAATTGACTAGTGGGACTCTAAATCAATTATAAAGGGCATTTGAGAGTATTTTGGATGTGCATTGTATTTGGTTTAAATTACATACTAAATAATTGATTTATAGCACTTAATGTATTGCATGTAACAATCTTTGTTTACATGAGAGCTGTCACATGATATAGTATCAAAAGCCAAATCATGTCAAATGCATGCAATTTCGTTTGGTTAGTGGTTTTTCATCCATTGATAGTTTTTTTGTAAATTGACTTATTCATATCAATTAAGATTTGAATGCTTAAATAAATAAAAAAAAAATCCTTGACTTGATATTCTTGTCAAGTCAAGTCTTATGAGTGATTTTGAGAATTAAAAAACTTGTAAGAGTTTGCTTGGCTATGGTATTTTAGCCATTTTAATAAAGTATTAGGGTTTTTCTAAATTTCACACTTGCACTCTCGGATTCTTCTTTTGTGGTAAGAAAGATAATCTGACTTAGTTTAATATAGATTTCTAATCTTTCTTTGAAATTATATTGGGTGTACATTTGTATTTGATTTAAACTACATACTTTATGATTTGTTTGTAGCACTTAATGTATTATGTAACAATCTTTGTTTACATAACAATTAAAGTATTCTAAAAACCTTATAGAATATTTTAGAATATTCTATTGATCTTTTTAAAATATTTTTATTTAAATATTTTAAGAATATTCTAAAAACTTCTAGAATTTAATAGAATATTCAAAGAATATTTACATAATCTTCTTGTTGAATGTCTATAATAGGTAGCATGAATCTTATTAGTTGTATTATATTTTTCAATTCATATATTTTTTTTTACATTTGTATTGTAATATCTTTTATTTCTATAAAAAAAATTATAAAAATATGTTATATACCAATTTCATGTAATACAAAAAAAAAATAGTAGTTAATTTTATAATTTATGTAGAACTAAAAAACTTTATTAAAAAATTATTAAATTATTGATGTTGACTTCAATAAATTTAATTATATATATGCATATAATTTTAATATTTTTTCAACCAATCTAATCAAACTATCATAGATATAATTTAATATATTAATAAAAATTAATATTTTATTATAATAATAATGATAATAATACTAATAATATTTCAAGTTAATTGAGTGGCCATGCCAAGACTTAAAAGATTTATAATTCGTAATTTAAATAAAAATCTAAAAAAAATTCCAAAAATGAAGATATTTTCAATCTTATTTTTATGTAAAATATTTACAAGGCTTGTAAATTTTTAAATTAATTTAAATTCTAGATTTTTAAAAAATCTAAAAACTTAAGTTTTATAATACTTAAGATATATATATATATATATATATATATATATATATATAGGAATATTAAATTAACCTTGACTTTTGAAAACCTATCAAAATCATCATTGTATGTCTCTCTTCTTCCCTCTTTTGTCCTTATTCTTTTTATTTCTAACCTTTTTCTCCCATTTCAACCTCTTCTTTTTCTCTATTGTTGTATTATGTGTATTGTTGCTTGAAAATGCACCAAGCACCTAATTATAGAATATAAATAGAAATACAACAATAATTCTACCAAGTCTAATATAATCCTAAATAAATTTCAAGTAGTTCTTAATAATTCCAATAAAATCTTAACTAATCAAAATAAATTTAAAAGAAGTCACAAAAGAAATATAAAGAAGTCATAATTTAACTTCAAAGAAAGAAAATAAAGAAATCTTTAAAAAATATAAAAATAAAATTATAAAGAAATAAAAATAAGCTTAAAGAAATTCTACAAATAGAAATTTTATAAAAAAAAATAATCAACAATTCTTTTAAAATATTAAAAATAGAAATTCTAAATAAATCTTAAGTAAATCTTAATCAACTTTAGTTTAACTCTAACCAAAATTCTAATGAATCTTAACCAAATCTAAGATCAAATGCTAATTAAAATCTTAATTAAAATCCTAATGAACCATAATTAAATCCTAGATCAAATCCTCAACAAATTCTAAATCTTAATCTTAAAAAAAAAATCTAAGGAAATCCAAAACCTTAAACAACTCCAAGAGAATCCCAAGTAAATTTTAATTAATTACTATTAGCTATTTGAAACCTCAATTAATGTTGATTAAATTATAGATCTTAACTAAAATTTTATCCACACTTCAAACAACAAGTAATTAACAAGAATAAAAAGTTTGAAAAGAATCAAACTTACCAATTGCAAGAAAAGCTCTCAAAACCTCTTGATTGTTGGCCATCATACTTCTCCAACTCAAATGTTGATCTTTCAACACCAATTTCTTCTTCCTCAATTATTCAATTATTCCAAAAAATCAAACTATGTGTAGATATTCAAGTCTTAAGTGAGCTTTCAAAATATTTCTTCAATTCAATTTGCAAATATTGCTACATCTTAAAATCACTCACTGACACTAAATCTCAAATTTTTGAGACTGTAATCCACAAAAACCTTCATATGTTTCAATCCAACTACTTAATTGACCTCAAATTTTGCACATACATTAAAAATAAGCAAAAAAACAGCTTGCAAAAATTTCATTTATACTTATGCCACAAAACTTAAGAAATTTTCAAATTTATAAACATAATTTTATTTCTCAGAATCTAAACTACCTGAAAACATCACTAAATTTGAAAATCTTTCAAACTTTCAATATTCATCTAAATAATATAAAATTAATGCCAAAAAAAAATCAATTATTCTCTCAAATTTGACTCTTTAATTTGCAAAAGATCCTAGAATTGTCATAGGCACGTGGTTTTGTACCTCAAGGTCTAATTTTGACTTCAGTTGACAATTAGTCCTCTCAAGATATCAAATTTTGATAATTTGATGTAAATTTTGCTTTAATCTATTTTTAATTCTTTCTTAAATATACATATATTAATTTCTTGTCTCATTTATTTTGATTTAGCTCATTTATACTTCTACAAAGCAAATAGAAGCTCTTTCTATAAAAGGTAGTAATAAGACTAAACTTTTTACTACCTTTTTATAATTTATCATTATTTTTCTACTACATCTTTCTATTAGGTTCCTCTATAATAACATTCATTTTTTTATTTTTCACATATAGTTGTATTATCATACAACACCATTCCTAACATTTGTTGAAGAATTAAAATTGCAAAAGAAGTTGGCTAGTTCTAAAGAATGAATGTAGAGTTTTCTATTTTTCAAAAACGTAGGGAAGCAAATTGAATGCTTAAAAATTCTGAAAATGTTGCTTGCAAATAGAAGAAGAACTCGCAATAAAGCATGAAAATTCTACCTCTCAAATGGTATTTATATTTATTTCACCTCTATACCTTTTTGTTTTGTATTACATGATATGTATTATATTGCATAGCCATGGATTGAAATTTGGGGCTTTTATAGACACCTTCTAGATTTTTGAATTGAATTTGTAGGAAGATTAACAACAAAAAGCTTAGAACAAAAGGAAATTAAAATTTATACTTTAAAGGTAATGCTTGTAACAAAATCACTATCTCTTGCTGAGGTAGTTATTCTTAGCATAAAGATCTTGCTTGATGGTAAAATGCTATGCTATCAAATATCCATCATAGTTCTCTTAAAGGACCATTTCTCTTATATTAGCAATATACTTATCTATAATCCAATTATGCAAGACAATAAGAATTCAAAGCAAGTAAATTTTTTTACATTATTTTACACGCCTCATTACAATACTTCCTTCTATAATAATGTTTTGGATGTGAATATAGAGCCATGGTGCATTAAATGGATCTCTATCTTTGACAACATCTTCCAAAAGTACTAAGATAGATGGCTAGTATTTTCAAACCCAAGCATGCTAAGCTTGATTATTTGCTTAGGTTGCAAGAGCATATAATTGAGTATTTTGTAAATGCTATGCCATTTTCTTGTGTATTAGCTTTCAATGACATGAATTTATTTGTATTTTCACTTGACTAAATTTTATAAGGCCAATACTTTGCATATGATTTTGACTCAAATCACATATATTCTCTTCTTTCGTTGAAGACAGACACTACAAATGGAAACGAGAAAAAAGAGCTAGAATCAAGGACGAGGCCTAAGAATAAGATAAACAGAGGAGGGAGTTAAGAACATAGACAAAGAATAGACACTAAAAATAATGATGAGGGATATGACAATTATTTTGACATGTGGATCAATTTAACATCTTTTCTTTTTCTTTTTCTTTTTCTTTTTTTCTCTCGCTCTCTATATATGTACATATGGTATTGTTAATACCATCATAGATTTTATTTAAAACTTTCCAAATCAATCAATGTATTATTGAAATTTACATCAAGTATAAATAAACATATTATAAATCATGACTAAATAAACTTAACAATACTTAAGTACCATAAGACAGAGAAAAAGATGTTTTTAATTGCACAAAAAATATATTAAAATAATTATATATATATATATATATATACATATACATAAAACATATTCTTTCTTTCTTTCTTTCTGTTAAAATATCTATCTATCTTTAATGCATAAGTGTTTTTATATAAATAAATAAATAAATAAAATAATTTAACAACTAAAAATTGTATAAAAAATACAGTAATATCATTACAAACACATATATTTTATATGAAGGAAAATCTTTTTAGAGTGAATGCTTACATTTGGATTCTCCAACAGAGCCATCTAAAAGATTGTGTGGAATTTATGATTTATAAAGAAAGAAAAACATAACCAAATAAATTTATTATCATTTCTCTACCTAAGATGAAATAAAATAAAATAAAAATGACTACATTATTTATTTTATTCTTTGTGAGATGTACATGAGAATTCATAGTTATTCGTCCTTCAAAAGCTTGCATTGTAAATGTATGTCATACTTGTCCACACCACTATCGGATTTCGCCACACATTCTGTAAAGTCCCCAACACATTTCTTTTTTCTTTTTTCTTTCTCTAAATGCTCGGAATTTTTATTTTATATATTTATTTATTAGGTAAGGAATTGTGACTAAGAGCTAGGACCATGACGGTAGCGGGGTCACAGCAGGCCCCTGGGCCCCATATAATAAACGGCCCTCATACTGTACGTGTGAGAAAGAGACGTACGGCGGTACGCCACGTCAATAAATGAAAATAATTCATCCATATGTGTAAAATAATAGTAACATCCGTCCGTCCATGCGCCATCCCTCGCGGGCCCATACACGTTACAAGCCTCATAGGCAACATATGAGCCTTGGAGGAGGAGAGGAGACAGGGAGCGCGGAGGCGTAGAGTCTGCCGCTCCTTTTCCTTCCTCATCATCGCTGTCCGCCCGCTGGTACCCCAGATCTGTGCCCATTGTACACGCCCCAATGTAATCGCAAGCTTTGTCTTGGTGAAGCCGGGACTAAAATGCAGCAGGGCAGGATCTCGTAGGGCTGATTTCGTCGCACCGTGGGGTGATTTTGTCGTAATGGTACTACTGTCTTCTCGTTACGGAATCACACTCAAATAGGGCTTTCGGATTTTTGCAACCCTTGGGAAGGAGAATTTTGTGGTGTTTTAGAGAAAGAGCTTGTTAAATATTAGGGTATGCTTCGCGATTCTGAAGTTTGCCGGACTTGCATGATATGTGATGGAGGCTGTGCGGTAGGGTCGAGAGGCTTTTACTCGTGGTTTTGTGGCGGAGGGTTACGGTAATTGGAAGACGTCATTTGAGAAACTATAATGCTCGGGATTTGTAAAGAGGAATCGGGTTTGAGGTGGAAAGGTTTACTGAGGTAACGAGTTCATCCTTGAGGAGGTTTAGTAAGGGATAGTGGTTGTGAATCGATCAAGGTTGAAATGGGCAACTGTTGTGTAGGATCTTCTACAAAGAAGTCCAGGAAGGAGCGTAGGCCAAACCCATTTGCACAGGGTGATTATCACACTAACCTTCAAATTTTGAAGAATCAGCCGAAGGCAAGAATATTGGACAAGTATGTGCTGGGCAGAGAGCTCGGACGCGGGGAGTTTGGTATCACGTATCTGTGCACGGATAAGGAAACGCAGGAGATTTTTGCATGCAAGTCTATATCCAAGAAGAAGCTCAGAACTGCCGTGGATGTGGAGGATGTCCGGCGAGAGGTTGCGATTATGAAACACCTGCCTGAGCATCCTCACGTAGTTACCCTTAAAGGTGCATATGAAGATGACAACGCCGTGCACCTGGTTATGGAGCTTTGTGAAGGAGGGGAGCTCTTCGATCGGATCATTGCGCGAGGACATTACACCGAGCGAGGCGCTGCTCAAGTGACCCGCACCATTGTAGAGGTGGTCCAGGCGTGTCACAGACAGGGGGTGATGCACAGGGACCTGAAACCTGAGAATTTCCTGTTTGCGAACAAGAACGAGAACTCGCCCCTGAAGGCCATCGACTTCGGGCTCTCCGTGTTCTTCAAGCCGGGGGAGAAGTTCTCTGAGATTGTGGGGAGTCCGTACTACATGGCACCAGAAGTGCTGAAGAGGAACTACGGGCCGGAGGTGGACGTGTGGAGCGCGGGAGTGATCCTGTACATTTTGCTGTGCGGAGTACCTCCTTTCTGGGCGGAGACGGAGCAGGGCGTAGCGCAGGCGATTCTACGAGGGTTACTGGACTTCAAGAGGGATCCATGGCCGAAGGTGTCGGACTCGGCGAAGTCGCTGGTGCGGCATATGCTGGAACCGGATCCGAAAGCTCGGTACAATGCGCAGCAGGTGCTGGATCACCCCTGGCTGCAGAATGCCAAGAAGAACCCGAACGTGCCGCTGGACGCGGTGCGGTCACGGCTGAAGCAGTTTTCGGCGATGAACAAGCTGAAGAAGAGGGCCCTGCAGGTGATAGCGGAGCGCCTGGGTGGAGAGGAGATCGACGGGTTGAAGGAGATTCTCGAGAAGCTGGACATCGATAACATGGGTGTTATCACATTCGAGAAATTGAAGATGGGGCTCATCGAGATCGGGTCTCAACTGACGGAGCACGAAGTGCGGTTGTTGATGGAAGCAGCGGACGTGGACGGGAACGGGACCCTGGACTACGGGGAGTTCGTGGCAGCGGCGGTGCATCTGCAGCGTCTGGACGACGACGAGCACCTGCGAAAGGCATTCGATGTTTTCGACGTGAACGAAAGCGGGTTCATCGAGGTGGAGGAATTGAGGGAAGCGGTGGGAGAGTCGTTGACGGGGTCACCGAGCGAATCGGACGTGGTGCAGGGCATTCTGTCGGAGGTGGACCTGGACAAGGATGGCCGGATTAGTTATGAGGAATTTGCGACGATGATGCGGCGGGGCACGGATTGGAGGAAAGCTTCACGTCAATATTCACGGGATCGATTCAACAGTTTGAGCATGAGGCTACTAAGGGACGGGTCATTGAATCCTCCAAGCTACTCCATGAGGTAGAATGAGGCAGCTGCTGACAGGACTAATTGATTTACTACAATTCGGTGCAACCTTTTGGGCATCGATCGGCTGATGAGCACCTCGGAAGCTGTTGTTGGGTAAGTGGCGCGGGTTCGGAAGTGTGGTATGACCTTGAAGTGAAACTGTGGGATGGGCGATGCATGGCACCTGCACCAGATGACATTTTTGGTCGGGTCGTTGGTGGTCCTGTTTTAGGTTTAGGTGCAATAGATGATGGTTTGGGAGGATGCGGAGTAGCAATGCAAGGTTTATTTGCAGAAAATTGAGACTGTAGGATACTTATGGTCACAGTTCTAGGTCTGGTCTCTAGCAGTGCACATGCAGCTTTTTATCTATTTACTGCTGGTGATGTTGTTGGTCACAAGCTGTCTTGTCACCTTCGCACATTCTGTTTCTGGTTGTTGCAGCGCATATCTTGTTATGAATTAATTTACTGCTGCAGATGCTAATCATAACCTTTTCATTTTATTTTTTTTCCCTTAGCGTATTTTTCTTGTTCGTGTAGGATGTGGAATTTTTCAAAATTTTGAGATTGTACTATTTTTTAGGAGAGTTCGATGACATTGCTTGAAACGGAAGCTTCCATTTAATAATGATAGTAGAGTTGTAAATTGCGGTGGATTACACGTTCATGAGTCGGTTTGGTGCAGCACAGAGCTAGTAAATGTTTTCATTCACCTCTGCTGATTAGGTTCCTGCTATATATTGATGATTTTTGACGTGTGATTTCAGGTCCCAGTGAGTCGCTCCAGTGAAATCATGGCTATGGAGGTGTTGCTGTAACATTCTTCGTATGATTGCCACTTGCAAGTCTTTTTTGCAAGATAATCATGATTAAGGAGGAAGCTTTTCTGTTGTGAGCTTAGAGCTTCTTTGCTGCTGCGTGGTAAATCAAATTGTAATTTTTTTTGATTGTAGGCTTGCTTATTGCTCATGCCATTCTAGATTTGAGATCATTCAATAAGAGCATTTTTTCTAAATCCTAATTGTAGCATAGTATTGTGTCAAGCCTGATCTACGTTCTAAGGTGTACATCCAAGTCTGTTCACTAAACGTCATAGTCGTCGCTGTACTGATCATAATGATGGAAGTCTCCAACAACTTAGCATGAACAGCCAGAGGGAAGATAGCAAGAGAAGAAAAATTACGTTACCTTCCGCTCTTAGGAAACCTCTTCATCAAATTACAGAAGCATTTTTTCACTTTACTAGCCGAATTTAATAATGTTATCAATACTGAGTTGAGACCAGATTTAGGAAAAATCCTCTCCTGTCGTTCTTCCCAGGTCCTTTTACTCTCAGAGTGGATAGAAGACTTTGTAAATTAATCTTTTTAGTGCGTCATTTACCAGACCCACCGACAACTAGGGTGGCCGGACTCGGATGTAAAACGAACGAAACCCACCGTCATTTATTCCCAAGTCAACTCTCAATCTTGGAATTATCTCAGACTTGCTTGGGCTCTACTACAATTCTGATTCTGTAACCTACAGGTGGTAAGAAAAACAGATGAGTTACGGTATTGCATAAAAGAACCTTGAGATGGAATTGGCTCCTTGAGCTGATCCCATAGTTATTACTCACAAACTACGGAATGATCAGGTGCAATCGGAGAATTGATTTCCAGATAAGCATTGATTGTGTTGAATTTCTGGTTTGCCATCGTAGAGTATTTGGCGAAACGTTAATATTTGTGGTATTGTTTACGTGGGCCAGCCTACTTACAATTCTTCACACAGACTAGGGCGGTGAGAAGCAACATTAAGTCTCTGATCGCAGAAGCAGAGAGTTCAGTTTACACTCAAGCGTACAAAGATCGGTAGCTTTTAATTGTTTGGTTTGAGCTCGAAGATTTCACTGCACTTGTGAGCTTCTTTCTGTTCTTTCACAGCTAATTATTTTTGCGTCCACAACGTCGACAAATTATGATTGATTCAGAAGGGAAAAACCTAATTCTAGTAACTTTTCAAAACATTCACTTGTTCAATATTGGGTGTTAAAATCATGCTTTTTGTAATAGAGTCTCTTAATGGTGCACACCGAAATTGATTTTGTTGAAAATGAGTGACAACTAAAGGAAATAAACTGTGAATTTGTCACATGCTATTTGATATTTCCACTCTTGAATACATCAATATCCCACAGCCAACTATCATTAAGACCCTTCAATACCTATTGATGACATAGTCCTTGCAACCCATAGAAGATTTTATTTTTATTTTTAGACTTGTCATGTGCTGGTGAGGCATTCAAGAACAATCAACCGACTTATTTTTATTACTGTGATGATGAAAATAGTGTGATAGGGGAGAGAAGGAGCACAGTGAATTGTTTGAAGACGGTCCAACACTACCGAAGATATGCTAAAATTGTCATTCAAAATAACAATAAATATTTAAAATTATCAAAATAAGTAAATAAATAAAACCATGTTCAATTTATTGACCAATCTCCTTTTGAATAATAGAACCTACCTACATACCTACCTTTTATTTATATTACCACATGTTCCAAGTCATCAAAGATTATTACTAAACAAGGTATAACATGTTAAAATAAGATTATTTGACGACTTATTAAGATTATTTGACGACTTATTAAGATTATTTGACGACTTATTATATATATATATATAATAATAAAATTATATATATATATAATAATAATAAAATTATATATATATATATAATAATAATAAAATTATATATATATATATATATATACATATAAGGTTTACATTCAATTTTTCTGAATCAGTTATACATGTTTGCACAGTGCAAATTTTAGGAAACTGTATGCATTGTACTTAATTATCAAATAGCTTTCTAAAAGAAGACTTTATTACTATTTATTTATTTCTTATTAGTTCCATGAGTCTACGAGTAAATATCTCAAGAGCAAAATTAGCGATGTTCACGAACTCTTGAGTTCACAGTAGTAACCATTTAAATTATCTGACAACAAAGTAAAAGGCAATCCTGCTTACTTTTTGGACGTGAGCAACAACTAAACGAAAAGCTGACCGACTTTCATCCATAATACATCCATATTCGAATACGTATTTTCATCGAAAAGTTCCGGCTTCATTCATTTTTCCTCATCGTCGAAAAGGAAAAGGAAATGTAATACCGAGTAAGACAAGCCCGGTTACATCATAACGACCCACACGGTAAATACGCCCAACATGGCATTTATTATATTTAGCCATGTATGACAGGGATTGAGGCACCTCCCCAAAACGAGTACCCATTATCGCACACACCCATCTACATCCGACCCCGCCACGTCAGACACACAAATCCCTTCAATCCACCCCCATCAGCATATTTCATCTATTCATACAGATACCGTCAACATTCATCCATATTTGCTGCTTTCGACGACCGCATCGCCCGTCCATTCCAGAGTGATCGAACTGGGGCTGTCTCCTCCATTCTCAGCATCAGGGCCAGCACGGTCAAGTTGTGTTGTGTTTTCCGGATCGTGGTATCGAGCTGTTTTGGCGGTTAAAAGGATCCGTGAGAGACAGTTGCGGGTTGAAAGCCGGGGGGGGGGGGGAGGGGGATTGAGCGTGGGTTACCGTACGCGATACTGTTGGTGTTATGGTGTTGGCCACGATTAAAATTGACATACTTTTGAGGGCGAGAGAGATACAGAGAGCGCGAGGAAGAGGGTTTGAGAGTCGGGTTTGCAGTGGGCTGAGAGGGTTGGAGCGTTTTGGAACGAGTAAGTGGGTTTATGCGCTATTGGGTCGAGGAGATTGTGGCGGGAAGTTGGTTCTGAAGAGCGGGAGGTTTGCGGGAGTGCGCTGGTCGGAAGTGCCGGAGTTGAGATGCTGTTGAGGGTAGGGAAGGGGGTTTGGGACGGCCGCGTGACATTGAAGTAGCTATAGCTGGTACATCCTTCCCCTTCTATATGTGTAGCTATTGTTTTAGCGCACTTGCTTAACCAGGACTGGTGGTGAACTGGGGCTATTTAAGACGTTTGTGTTTTCTTCGTTGCCCGTGTCGTGATTTAGAGGTTCGGTTTTGGTGTGCGTGGGCGGCGGGTCATGCCATAAAAGTGGTTTTTGATGTCTTGGCTAGGTTAGCATCCTTGATTAAGTTAGGACAATGAGGCCTTGGCCGTGGAGGTGCTTCATGAACTTTGTGAGTTGAAGGAGCGCGTTTGCTTGGTAAGAGCGCGGAGCTCTAGGTTGTTTATCTCTGCATTCACGTGGAATCTTGCACTTGTGCAATTGCCGATGTGAACTGCCACACTACTGGGGTGATTTTACACTATGGGCTGCATCTTATTTTTCCCATATCAATGGTTTTATTGAAAGCGGTGATGATTGTGACAGTCGAGTGTTCGCTGTAGTTTCTCGCCATTGAGACCTTAAACACTTGAAAGAGAAGAACTTCCTTGATCTGAATTTATTGGTGTTTTGAAGGGGCATTGGGTGCCAGAAATACTATATATTGAGACGGAAGTGGTCTGTGATTTGGTTTCGAGAATTTCGGTTCAATCAATCTTGACTCTGACCGTCCTAGCATTGGACCTTTTCTAAAAGTTGTAGGCTTACCAGTTTCCTAAAAGGGTTACCAAGCTATCTCTGTTTGCAGGGAGTAATTTTCCAGTACATGTATAGAGAAACGAGGGTCTGGAACATGAATCGATAGCATCAGAATGTAGATGGAGAAAATTCACGAGCTGTTTGCAAGTTAGACTGATAGTGTGGATGGTTGTAGAGTTTAGAGATCGTTGGCCTCCTCCGCTCAATGCCACAGGACCTCTTAATCGCTCCACTGCCTTACTTGCAAACGGTTTCACGTTGTGCCTCCAAAAACGCCCAAGCAGCGATCTTAAGTAGTGATCATCCTGTAGGTAGCGGTATAGGGACATCTAGGAGGATCTTAATTATGTCGTAAGGAAGCTAGTTGAATTTTGACACTGAATCCTGAATGTTGTTACTCATCAAGCTTGAAATGTCGTGGGATATGTTCAGGTAACAAGTGAAAACATCATACGCCATAATTACGTAACACCTTTTTCCAAAAAGCGGGTAACCATGAGTCTGGGGTGTCTGGCATGCAATTCCTCTACACAGTCTTTCCGGATAGAGGAGACGTTTCAAAGGTCGTTGTCTACTCACTCGGAAGAAGGCGGTGCCTGTCTGATAGGATGCTTTGCACGAAGGCCCGTTCATCATCATACGTCAGCAGAGCCAACGCATCCTCAGGGTTCTAGGGTTGCTCCAATATCCGACACTGAGTGTGCACCCAGGTTGACCCGGTGTTATGCGATTCGCAGAGATTGTACATTTTTCAGGGATTGGTCGTTTAACGAAGTTGAAACAGCCACCCTAGTTGGTTAGATTTCCAACGAAAGTAGTTAGAGGAAAATGTTATAGTTTCTGTATGTTGAAACTGTTTGATGGTATGGTTTGAGTGATCAGCGGTGAGATGCCGTTTCTCACTGGAGACTTTCATGGCTGGGGCACGTTGAGTGTTCTGGGTGAGCCTTTGCTGGGAGATTCTTTTCTTTGCGCTATTTAACGGGTGTGCATTCCGTCCTTATTAGTGGAAAAAGGCTGGGTTTCTTGTGACACTAGATGCAATCTTAGTAGTGTGTTGTATTGAGGGGCGTTTTTGAAGGGAGTGGCAAGCATTTAGGTATTCTTCCGAGCGCTGTATTGCAACTGTACTATATTCATATGTAATTTATATAAGTTGTCATTTTAAGATGCTTTTGCTTAAGTGTGGATTATGTCAAAATGGACATGGGGTTCTCTATTTTAGTGGTTATCTACTGCAGACATCCCTCCTCCACTTATTGGAATCAGGAAATAGTACTCTCAAACCTCATGTACCAACTTCTCGTATTCACAGTTCTCGACCCACATTAATTCCGCCTGACCAGCACCTCTGTTTACTCGAAATGAACTAGGTTGCAGTAATACAGAGCCGCAACACTCTTACCCCATGTCCATCATATCAAACTGTCAGTGACATTTGTGTACTGCATAGCAAAACGATTCCAGGGACGCCGTGTCAATGCCTCCACGGTGGTTCGAACACCGGACCTTCAGTTTACAAGACTGACGCTCTACCACTGAGCTATAAAGGCTAAATAATCCCACCCGTGTACAATGCGATTAGTACTAAATATTTATATTAGCGTTGGTTCGCACTCGCTCATACATAACTGCAGTGCATTAAGTTTCTGTAAGGAGCGTTAAAATCAATCAACTATTTCAATGCATAGTCACAATAAGTGCTCTGTCTCTGTCGGTCTCAACATTAGTGCCACAGGATATGTAACAAGTGACGAAGATTAAGACCTCACTACTAACACGCTAACAATTGGGTGCAAAGAAACTAGAATGCATTAATTTGAACGAGTATTGGTTGACTGGAAATGTTCCGAAATTCTACAAGTTAGGTTTTACATGTATAATTTCTGTGATGAATTGCGGATTTTTGCAAATCCTCAAGAATGAACCTAAGGAGTGCAGTATTTCATTAAGTCATCACAGTTAAGTCAATTTAAGGATTTTGGCCACAGAATGCTTCTCTATTCCAAGAGTTTCTTACAACTGAAGCGTCCAACATAGCATATGCAGGACTCCTTCCAACCAAAGTGTAGATCTAAGCAACATTAGCGGCTGAAGTAGTACCGCTACGGAGGCGGGCTTGGTTCTTTTTATGTGACTTGTGGGCAGCAACTTCTTCAACCTGCCAAAATTCCAAAATTGCTGAATTTATTAAGGCAAAGGAACTCAACTTTGGCATTTTCAGTAAGACAAGCTTGTTCACGCTACTTAATGACAGCCTCCAAATCCGAAGAGAAAAAAATACCTCTTTCTTGACTGGAGTCTCCTTCTCAGAGAGGATGAGCTCAATGTGACAAGGTGAGGACATGTAAGCTGCATACCCACATCGAAGGTAGATTATGAGCCCCAGTTAGCGTAGTGTTTCACGCACAATGCTCTAAAATCGATCGAAAAAAGTACTCAGTCCGAGTGCGCAATTATTGACGGCAAAATCCGGTCATGGAGTAGGTGAGATAATATCGTCCTTGGTAACCTAGTACAGCACCAATTGAAGAGATTGTAGAAAATTCAACAAAATCTGCCACAGCGAGGTCTGAACTTACGATTGATACGCCCGTGAGCACGGTAAGTACGTCTACGCTGTTTCTGGGCCTGGTTTACTTGGATGTGGGATACAACAAGAGTGTCGACATCAAGACCTTTCACCTGTAGACATCAAAAATAGCAATTCTTTTATGAATTAGCTCATTGATCCATAATACTGTCATCGAATCGTTGAGTCAATGTTCAGTACACACCTCTGCGTTGCTCTCGGCATTCTTCAACAAACCCAACAAGAAGGTAGCTGACTTCACGGGCCAACGTCCCTGTCCATTGGAGTGGCGTGCCTTTGCCTGGGCGGTACGCCCGACACCACCACAAAACCTGCGGAAGGGGATCGCTTGCTTGTGAGCACACACATCCTCGAGATACCTTTTGGCCTTGGCCAACTCCATATGTTTAATAGCTTGCGCTGCCTCCCTGGTGTTCTTGAAATGCACTCGCAAATCCGACCCTCTGGCCTTGCAGGCTGCATTCACGATAACAAGATACGTAACCATCGAGGCTTGACAAATTCAGCATTTAACAAATCAAGAAGACAAGAATCTGTCCCAAAAGCCGTGATGCATTGAGAAAGTGCCATACCCTTCGTCGCATTATCCGGATCTCTCGCGTACTTCACCTATAACAAAAGAACGCAGTTGCATCTTCCAATTAACAAATAATATCCAAATCTTTTACAAAATACCCCACTCGAAAAAACAAACAAAACCTCACCAACGTTCTCCAAACCCTAAATCCGATCGTAAACAACGGGACCATAACTTTCACCAAAACGGAACGCAAAGAGACAATAATCATCATAGAACTCCTCTCTGACCATAACTAGCTACTGCTGACACCTTCAACCCACACGGAAGTCATTCAAACTGCAACTGAAACACAGAAAACCTAAAAATAAAAAAAATAAACAAAAACAAAAACAAAAACAAACAAACCCTCAGAAACTACACCATTGAAGAGATGCGGCAAGACGAGACGTAGGAAACGATGTGAAACGCAATGGCTACAATAAAAAGAGAAACAAGCAGGGTGCAGAACCATACCATTGCGAAAGGGAGGAGAAGGGATGCAGCGCCCAAGCGAACCCGAAAGGGAGAAGTGAAGGAGAGAAACAGGAATTGGCTGGGCTAGAGACTCATACCCCCGCAGTCCAATTTAGGGTTTCAGTCCACTCTAGGGTTTCGTCTCTCGCTTGATATGGAAGATCTTCTTCTCTTGCCTTGCCTGACTCTCATTGTTTGCTGTTGTTAACTATGATCCTACTGCTCTGTGCTGCTCTTTCATAATCTCAAATTTCAATATTCTTAGGACAAAATTTCAATATTATTTTCATAATCAAGTTCATTCAAGAGAGTGTCTTTGAATTCTTCTATTTAACTTTGAATATAATTTTATTTATGAAGATTGGATATTATTGAGGCAAATTTTCATAGATAATAATAAGCAATATATTTCATATTCTATTATGTATGATTTTGTCTTTATGTTATTTAGTAATTAATAGCATCGAATTTTATATAGGTATATTCTAAAAAAGATATTTGTTTAGCAAGCTCAATGATTCTTGAGTTCTATAAGAATTTTACCATGTAGTAGAAATCTATATCATAGATAATTTGGATTGTCATTATATTTTTTACAAATATTGTGAAAATTTCATATGTGATTGATGAGGTTTTTTGAAATATTTTCCTATGAATGTTGTTCAACATTTTTTTTTTTTTTTTTAATTCAATCAAAATATTTCAAAACATTCAACAAGTTATTATACCACTAGGAATTTAATCAATTAAGAAATTGATTGTAGTTAATAGTTCCACTTAATTAGTTGAAAGTCAACCAATCAAGGAATCATAAGAAGAAATACCACTTGTTTTTTTTTTTTTAATACAAAGTACATATATTTATTCATATTTTACACTTAACTTTAATGATTAAGACATTATCATAAATCTTTACTGTTTTCTTATATCATTAAGAAATATCATCAATAGATTCTATATTTTAAAAGAATAAGTAATTTAAAATTTTTCATTTTTTATACTTATTTATAGATGCATATATTTTTGATAATATTAACAAATTGTGTTTGATATATATATATATATATATATATACTAGTAGAAACCCTTGCCATTGGATACTATAATCTCATGTACATTCATCCATTCCCTTGTTCATCTATACTTCCTCATTCCCATGTTCCTTCATTAATTATGTTCCCATGTTTTCATATTCCATAGTTTCCATATTCCTTAGTTCTTATGTTCTCTAGTTGCTTGATTCACATGTTCTCTTATTCCCATGTTCCCATGTTTTTTTGTTCTCAAATTTGTTTTCATGTTTACTGAGTTTCTTGAGTTTTCCATATCCCCTTCTTCATGGCCAATCAAAAGGCTTCTTCGTTTCATTGTGTTATACCTAAGATGACTTATATAATAGATATACATTAGAAAAATCAAACAAACAAATATATTTATAATTATTTATAACAATAATTTTATGCTGATTATAATAATAAATAAATTTGCATTTATTATATTATCATTGAGGTTCTTTGATTTTATTTAGAAAATAACATATTAAAGCAAATCATTGAGGTGTAATAAAAAAAAAATAATACAATCTTGATAGATGTATTATTTCATAGATATATGTTTGAATAGAAAAAAAAACAAAAACATACTTATTAGTATTCAAACTTAGGCCTAAAATAAATTATTGTGGACTATTGGTCCAATATGATTAAGAAATATTGACTTTATAAGCATGATTAAATTTTAATTAAATAGATTGGAGATCCTTAAAACTATGCTAAAAATTATTTACAAGATTTGTTAAATATCACTTATACAAAACTAAAAAATGCACAAAAGAAAACCATCAACTTTGCTACACAAGAGTCAAATCAATAAAGATGCAAAGATAATTTGATTTGAAGAAGTAATATAATATATCCATCAAATTATTGCATGCAAAAAAAAAATAGTAATTAAATCAAAGATTTTTAAAAAAAATTATATTGAATTGTTATTGGTGATATAATATGATAATTTTAATTCTTTTTAAGAAAATAAAAAATTCATTGCCTTGCCAAGAATGTTATCCATGATCTTACTACCTTTTGCTCATCACTACTTTCAAAATTCCAAATCACTTGCATTTTAGAAGGAAAAACCTCCAACATTCACCTTAACTTGTACCAAGCAAGATAATCAACCCTTTTGGCCCATTGTCTTCTCTTCACCTTTATTTAAAAATTATTTCTAATCTATAAAATTTCAATCACATATTAGGAAAAAATTTAAAGAATAAAAAAACTCCAATAAACAAAACCTACAATGCCCTCCAACATGAAGAACAACCAATCAATTATGTGGATGAAGAAACTTGAAGAAAATAAAAAAAGAAAAGAAAAGAAAAGTCTATTGATGCATTTAGACATCTTTAATTGAAGCATATTGATTCCACATATACTTTTGATATTCTAATTCAATGATATAATTACTTTGCTTTCCAAAAAATAACTTGTGATTATTCATAAGTTGCATCTTTTTTATATTTAGAAAAAATATCATTTATATCCCACTAATATGTTGAAATATCAAGAATTTCCTTATATTCTTGATAATAGTATATATGTTCCTAGAATTATTAATAATAACATATATATCCTCTATCTTGATAAGTTATTACAAATTTGATATTTTCATTAATGATTTTGTCTTCATTTAGGCTCAAATGGTGGCTTCTGTGACTTAGTGTATCAAGAAAAAAATAATAAATAAAAAAATAAAAAAATCCATGTTGTATCATTGGATAGATTATTAAAGAAAAAAATGAGAGTGTCACAACTACTCAACATGTGCACAATGCAAATCAAAAAGAAATAATATTTCATATGCGTGACCACTGCACCTACAATTGTAAATGCATTTTACAGAAATAAATAATAGAGAAAAAAAATATTTTTTTTATTATCATATAATGAATTGATTGGAAATATTAACATTATCTTATGAACTATTTTTTTAAGTTGGCATTTTTTTTCCAAAACGGAGTAAATATTTTATATGATAAATAGATGTTTTCATTAAATTTGCAATCACCTATTTTATATTCACATATTATCAATTAACTGATAAAATAAAAACATTCATTAAATCCATATACATATACATACATACATACAAACACAATCAGATAACAAGAGTAAAATCTTAAAACATATTAAAGTTTATTTAACAAACGTTTCAATTAGGAGCTCTCATCAGAAGCGGAATGAAATATTAGAAGAGGTTAAACAAAACAGTGATGATAGCTCAAGAATTACAATAACAGAAATGAGATTTTTTCATTTTTGGAAATAAAAAAGTCCATAGGTGAAGTAGGTTGGATCGAGACATGCAATAGTTTAGGGCCCTTGGGCAAGCAGGGTGTGATACCAACCAAACTCTGACTCTTCTACTCTTTCCTTCTCATCACAATTGTGGGTGCAGTGGTCACGCATGTGGAGTGTTATTGATTCATGATTTGCATTGTGCATAGAATCAGTAGTGCAGGAATTGAGGTTGAATTCTCAGTGTTTGTGATCAATGTTGGATCCCAAGTTTACAAGTAGATTTCTTTATCCTCTTCGTTTGGATTGCTGCAACATAAGACTTTTTCCTTTTTTCTGACACACTAAGTCACAAAAGCCACCATTTGAGCTCAAATGAAGATAAAAACATTAATGGAAATATCAGATTTCTAATAACTTATCGAGGTAGAGGGTATATGTGCTATTATAAACAATTCTAGGAATATATATGTTATTATCAAGAATATATGAATATTCTTGATATTTCGACATATTAAAGGGATATAAATGATATCATCAACAATTCTAGAAATATATATATATATATATATATTATCAAGACTACATGAATATTCTTGACATTTCAACATATGAGAAAGATATAAATGATATTATCAACAATTCTAGGGATATTCTTGATATTTTGACATATTAGAAGGATATAAATGATATTTTTCCTTATTTTTATAAGATGTTAATATCAAGGTAGAGTATCCAACAAAATCTTATTGCTTATTTATATACTCTATAATTTTGAGAACAAATGTTGACAAAAATATATTCTAATCAACTTATGAAGAATTTAAAGTTGACATTGACATAAAATATCTAAAGGTGTTGGTTGTGAGTATGAATTGTTATTAGAGAAGAATTAATTTCTCAATAGTAATGTTATTCAATTAAAAGAAGGATTGTGCTAAGATGACTTACTTATAGTAAATATAAGAGAAAATATCATACATTCCCCTCAAGTACGTTGAAATATCAAGAATACCCCAACATTCTTGATAATAGCAAATGTGCCCTTGAGTATGATAAGGCCCTGGTTTTCATTACTTTTATTGTATTATATGGTGCAATTATTATGTGCCTTTAATTTTTTGTTTGTTTTGCATCCTCGGGCAGCTGCGGCCCACAGCCTCCTTGTCATCCGTCCTCCGTCTCCGTAGCTCCCTCGTCGTCCGCTCTTGTGCCACCCACCCGCAGCCCCTTGTCATCCCTCCCTGCAGCGCACCAAGTTTGGTTCCGACCTAGTTTTTGATGTGGGCAGACTGGTGATGTACGCGGCAACTCTCAGTAGACTATCCAAAGTCCAGCGTGTTGCAGTTGCAAACTCTCACTCCACACAGAAGAAACTGCGATTTCTTGACTTTTTTGAGTTCTAATCCTGTAGTGATTTGAAATCGCTGTTCCTCGATACCTCGTTGCTACTTAGCTTCCAAGCTCAGAACACGGAATTATCTCGTACAACAATAAATAGTTTCACGACATGAAAGCCTAGTGTTGAAGCACATCCGGTTGTGACTAACAATTTCCACTAAGGCCTAGCAATCATGTCCCAATCTGCTGAGACTAAAAACATCCAGCCTATACACGCAGTACAGCCATCGTCCCTGCTCCCTGCAACCTCCAAGCTATTACCCCTGTCAGTCGACTACTGCTTCCCCTGCCAGAGCCATTGCTTCAGTAATATACCACCAAAGCAAGCGATCCAACAGAGTTCCTACCTCTCTCTCCGCCGAGGTTTCACCACCCAACCGTCACTCCCGCTTATCTCAGTAGCACGAAAAGTTTTGCACAAACTACCAATCCTCCGTGCCTTGCAATAGCCTGCTAACTTCTTCTGCTACTACTCCTGCTCAAACCAGTTTCTCTCCTTCACCACCGACACCAAAAAAAAAAAAAAAAAAAAAAAAAAGCAAACAAACAAACAAAAGAGTGGGAGTGAAGCAGGAAAAAAGCATTAAAAAATCAAAACTGACAGCTCTGCTGTGCTAGCTTTTTTTCTATTAAACTTATTATTAAGGAAAGATTTAACTAGCTTAGAATACAAAATTTCTCAGTAATCTCACGTGATTTGTGAACAGAACAGAAACCATGTTTCAAATTGGGGATTAACCATTTGGTTGATTATAAAGCCCTTATAAATCTTGTTGGTACCTTTTTCATTTAAAATTAAAATAGAAGATTCAAATATAAAGAATTATTATAATTTTGGATGTTGAACAATCAGTGTGAAAGTTTGTTGCTTATTTGAAACAAGATGTTGATGAATTGCAACATTTGGTATTTAAGGAATTCAAATAATTTTAGATTTACCAAGTTTATTTAGTTTCAGGCAAGCATTATGAGACTGAACTGCCATTTTGAACACCACATAAGAAAAGACCAAATATTCTTTACTTTCCATGTCATTATGAATTGCCAACAATAATCCAAAACTTTGATATTGAGATCAACTATTAAAACTTTTACAATTTATATATAGCTGCTTCATATATCATATAATTAGTATCTATTTTTTAAAATTTGTTGATTTGATGATTTTTTTAGAAGGAAGTTAATTTTAGATTAATGAAGATTTAGTAATTCTTTTTCTAAAAGTCCATGCAGAATCTGCCAAGTTAAAAAGCTCCCCGTTGAACCTGCAACTGAAGATGATTGGGAAACGTTGATCCTCAACAAATGCTAATTCAAATACAACCAGCAGTACACTTTCTGACAACAGCGAGTGTTATGTTCCAGCAGCCAACACACTTGAGTTCTCATCAAGTTGGCGGACTAACCAGGAGTATGTTACTTAAAAAAGACCTCTAGCGCCAGAGCATCTAAGAAGAAATCAATGTAATTCTATCCTTGTTCCAAAGAGCTAAGTACTCATCGCAATTAACTTATCACTTGTTGTGTAAATGGGCAGCCGAAGCACCCAGTGCATGTTTCTCTCCTCAACGTCCACATAGCGCAAATATGTAATGTGCCCACTAATAAGACAGAGAACAGCCTACACGAACAAATGATGTAGCTTGTTTCGAAATGTAAAGTTAAGAAGTTGGCACGGAAGAAAAGAGGATTATATACTCAGGAAAAATGTGAAACGCGTGGATGGGCTCCAGTTTCCCGCCGGAGCTTCACTTGGTGCACAAATCAGATGACGGGAAGCTTGCGGTGACCGGCTTCTTGTTTGAGGAAGGACTCTGGGTTTGGTTTCTAGATCACCCCCAATTTTCATTGCTTTGAGCATCGTTTAGAGTCTTGTGCCCATGTCTATTGAATTACGTACATTGTAGTTGTTTTTTAGCGCACTTCCTTCTGAAATTGAGTTCGTTGACATAAGTCCTGGTGGATGCAGTTCGAATTCATAATGCCTGCAATGGGGATGCAAGGTGACTTAGAAATTAACGTTCAGAATGAGAACAAGAGTGGGACATGCCGGAGGAGTTGATTCATGGGTCGCATGGTAGTTCCTATGAACGCTGTTCCTTCTAAACCCGAGGCAGTCCGATGGTATCAGTTACAGAAACGCGGCCTCTTCTCGACGTCAAAGGCCACTTGGGGTGAATTACACTTTCCCTTGGGGCATTAGGGCACATCAAGATGATGAAGCCGGAGAGGAACTACGGCACTCACATGGGATCCCTCACCATGCGTGGAGGGTGTCACGGAGGACAGATGACGACGGCACTGCGGGAAGGAGGATGGAGGACGAGGGGGTCGCAGCTGCCCGAGAGTGCAGAAATAACAAACAAATTGAAGGATCATAAAGGCACGAGATTTGTGCAGCGTATAAAACAATTAAAAGTAATGGAATCCGGGGGCTTTTGTCAGAGTGGAGATAACTTATCACACTCAAAGGTAATTTTGCTATTATCAAAACTTTGAGGGGTACATTTGCTATTGTATAGAATGTAGGGATATTCTAGATATTTCAACAAATTTGAGGGTATTTGAGGGGTATATATATTAGTTCCCCTAAATATAAAGTACCCATGTCGCATACAAAACTTTGAAAGACTTACTGAGGTTAAAAATCATACTTTTATTCCCTTTTGTTTTCTTTCTGTCTTTTTGATCTATGCTTTCCAAATAGCAACCAAACTTGGACATACTTATTTAACTTGTTATTTTTATTATAAAGAGATATTATGTTTCTCTTTTGATATTTATTCCAAGTTTTTTTAAGTCATTCCATAATAAAAAGCATTTATCATATTCTTTACTAATAAATGACTAATCAATGTCTGGCCCTTCTCTGCGTTAAGGTGATAAGAATTTGATTCGATCCTGTGACAAGACTTTCATTCGAAGTTATACAAGACAAGACAAATAATAACTAATATCCTCAGAAAGTCATTTGTTATTTTGTGTGGACTCGTTTTAAATTGTTTACTCTAACTATGATCTTCCCCAATTTACTCCAATAGAACTAAACTATGTACTTCAATCTTTGCTACTGTATAGTCTTCTTGAAAGGTTTCTATAGGGTTACACGAAGTGATTAGTTCACTGAGAAACTACACGCATCTTTAGATCCAGTGAAAAATAGGACTAATGTCAACATCCAGTCCCTGACTACTTAAAAAGCGCTAAACAATATTCTTAATAAAATCTTCACACCATATTAATGGATAATAATTTAACAATACACAAGAAAAAGTTGATAAAGCAGAAGGATCGGATAATTTAATATGTTCATTTCAGGTGAAGCACCACCAGTCATGAGACAAGTTCAGGTCAATATTGTCTCCCAATAAAAATAAAAATAAAAACCCGAGCGATAATCCCGATTGAAAACAGGTGAGACTCTAGGACAACTAATAACGACATCAGGATTCTTCGTTAATTGAATCATATTATTCGGACGACGAAGGTGAATAAGAGAATTTTCAATAGCCAAGCATGTTATAACGGAAAAATTGTAACCAAACAACTTGATCGATGCTGACAGTAGCTTCGAATGAATTGATGCAAGGATATCATAAGCACGCTTATGACACAAGTCTGTTCACAATTCATTAGATTGTATCACCCCGAAAAACATGTCTATTGTATGTGCAATGACACTGACCAACCTAAGCAGTGGCAGAAGTGGTGCCACTTCGAAGGCGTCCTTGATCCTTCCTGCGCGTCTTGGGTTCAGAAACCTCTACCGCTTTCGCAACTGGCGCCTCCTTCTCAGAAAGAATGAGCTCAATGTGGCAGGGAGAGGACATGTAAGCTGCAAATCGACATCAGAGGCAATGTATCATTGTTAGTGACACAGGGGTTCCCACTGAACATAAAACTAAAACATTTATAAAATAATCGGGAAATAGCACGGTCCAAAGTTTCTTTTAGAGAAGAAAATCTAATTACGAAATAGATAGAGACTCGGCACTCCTGCCGTCACCCAGAACTGATCGAAAATATAACCGAAACAGAAAAGTCAGAGGAAAAAAAACAAAAGTCCGACAACGCCAACTTACGGTTGATACGCCCGTGGGCACGGTAAGTACGTCTTCGCTGCTTCTGCGCCTGGTTGACTTGAATGTGTGATACAACAAGAGTGTCCACATCGAGACCCTTCACCTATAGTCAAAAAGAGTTTAATTAATGTCAATTTGCAGGTGACATCGTGGTCATTCAAACAATCTAAACTAACATATTCATTAAAGCACCCGATCACATGTTTTTCGGACCAACCTCTGCATTGCTCTCTGCATTCTTCAACAAACCCAACAAGAATGTCGCTGACTTCACTGGCCAGCGCCCCTGTCCATTGGAGTGGCGTGCCTTGGCCTGAGCAGTACGTCCAACACCACCACAAAATCTACGGAAAGGAACAGCTTGCTTGTGAGCGCACACGTCCTCAAGATATCTCTTGGCCTTAGCCAACTCCATATGCTTGATGGCTTGCGCTGCCTCTCTAGTGTTCTGATTCAGGGACAGAATCCCATTAACCCTCTCATTTCATGAAGTGGCATCATGCACCAAATTTCCATTCAGCATTCAACACCGATTGTAGCTCTAAACCATGAGAAATCCGTGTGCAAAGGTTGCAAATTTGAGGTCGGGTCTCACCTTAAAATGCACACGCAAATCCGATCCCCTGGCCTTACAGGCTGTGATAACAAAATCAGTTTAACGTGAAAGTGAATGTTAGAAAGGTTGAAAAAGAAAAATAGGCAGACAAAAATAAGTAAATAAACAAAGCAGGAATTTCGACATGATACCAAAGGAAGAACATTAAGCAAAGGAATCCCCAAAATCCAGTGAACCAAGAAGGGTGCCATACCCTTGGTCGAATTATCCGGGTCCCTCGCGTACTTCACCTGAAACCAATGACAGCACATGAAAGCATCCCTCAGCCATGACTGAAAATCCTAAAACCTCAAAACGACCATTAACCTCGCTTCCCGGCTTAGATTACTACAGTGGGGCAGCAGCCACAAAACCGCTACCCTAAACTGAAATAATATGTGTCACAGCATACCTCATCTAAACAAGGCTGCCAGAACAAGGCCCAGAGAAGCCTACACATCAAATATGGCAGCAAGCACAAAACACGTGGAAACCAAGACGTACCATGACGAAATGCGAGTATTGGAGCTCGCAAGGAGCGAGTCGGAGTGCGAAGAAGAGGCAGAAGGTGAGCTTGAGCTCGGCCTACATACCCCACCTCGAGTCCGCTTCGGATTTAGGGTTTACGATGCCATGTACCCGTGGTGAAGATCGACAATTCTAGGACTCTGCTTCTGCCTTCTCACCGCAGGTGCACATGAACCCCGACTCAGCGACAAATTCAACCTCAAATCCAGAGTTTTGATTTTGGGTACTTTTATTTCCAGGCGCTGGAGGTAAAAGGGGAAAAAGTTTACGAAGCGATTATCAGTGTGTACACAACTGGGTTACTCGTGTTTTTTTTTTTTTTTTTTTCTTTTTCTTTTTCTTCTCTTCTTTGTAATTGTATGTGGTATTTTTTTGCATCTTAATTTTACATGCTTCGATAGAAAGAAGACAAATGCTTCAACAAGATAATTACAATAAAATTTGTTGTTCAGTAGCAACATGATCTGTGGCATTGTTTAAAATTGAAATACAAAATAATATTGATGTTGGTTTAATGTTTTTGTATAACTATTTGCTTTGCAACTTAGGAGAGAGTGAGTGTCAACCTAAATAATTAAGTGGTAAATGGATGGACACCAGATTAAAGTCTCGTAATAATATGTTTACAAACCTATAATCAAGATTTTGAACATTCTTAATTGATTTTTTTGTTGCATCATCAGGCCTCTTTAAATTAGGGTTTTTTTCCAAAAAATCCTAATTTTCTTAGAATAATTTTAGCAAGATGCCCTAAAATAAGATCCTAACAATATTTTTTTACTCAATTGAAGGAGGCACTGCATGAAGCAATCTATGCGGAGGAATACTGATTTGCAATCACAACAGTCATGTTGGGGTATGCACATCAAATTTACCATAGTGAAGGAGTTGTGGACCCCTTGGAAATCCTCTATGGAAACAAAGTTCAGCCTCGTGCCAAATCCATAAGATGAGAATATTGACCAAGTTCTATCAGCATGGTGCTTGATCTATAAGAAACTTGTCTACAAAGAGGTCAATCTCATAGGGCATGAACAAAAAGCGGATGGTGAATGTGAAAAAATTTTCAATTCTTTTTTGCACAAAGAAGATTATAGCACATATGAAGTTGTAACATGCCAACGCATGAGTAGGAAACACAACACCTTTTCAAATGCCTCAAAGAAACAATTTTTTGACTAGGTAAATTTCAAAAATATCCTTATAGCTCATTTTGAAACCAAGAAGGCATTCACATTCATAATCAATATAGAAATTATCGACATGATTATTGATGATATGTTGTTCTATGCAGTTAATAAGGAATTTGAGTCAACTCATGAAGGACATTGTCAATTTTCAAATTATTCGAAGATGCAAACAACGACCAAGTTGAATTTAATGGAGAGTAAGATCTCAATTGCAAAGTGCATAAGGTAGACATTAATTCTTTGTGGTTGTTCCATCTCGAGATCAACTTTGTCTCATGCGGAGCTTCATTTTAAATGGCAACACATCTCATGGATGTCACAAAGACTATATTGCATATGGATTGTTTTAATAGATGTACTGATGAACAAACAACTTCATTTGTGAAGGTGGTTTATATTATGAGCTTACAAAAAATCACTGAGCTCCTCCACATGCAGTGGGCGATTTTGCTCACTCTTGATGTTGGCTCAAAGCAAGACACCTCTTACCTTGACTTTCAAGTTTGATTCAAGTATCAATCAAAATTACACAACCTCCATTTTTTTCCCATTTTGCTTTTCAATTGTGACACAATTAAAGTAATCTTAACTAGGGTGCAAAACTTTTGGATATCATTGCATCAAAATGGAAGACACAATTAATTAGAATTAATATGGATGGTGAGTGGATGATGATTAAGCAAATTTTTGATGTTTCAATAAAGATGGTCAAGGTGATTGGTGATGGAATTGTGAAAGTGTGGTAGACTCTACATCAAGTTGACCTCATGGTCCTAGCCTACTAAGCTAAGGTATATGATGACCAATTTGTCAACATCTTAATAAGTATTGTCTCTTATTTTTGTGAGCAATGTAATCTCATTAGGATGATAGATTATACATGCTTAAAATTCATGGCCACATAATAATTATTTATAAAAAATTGACTGGATTTTTACAACAAAGGCATGCAATGATTTGTGAGAACCTCATACAGAAGTTGCTTGAATGTATTCCTTCCTTTTCTTAGTAGATGATACTACATGCAATCAATGACATTGCAGAAGTATTCTCCACTGTTGTGAAACACTTGCAAGAAGTGAGCACCCTCTTCAATGAACAAAAAGTCATATTTGAAGGCTTGATTCAATCCTGGGTGGGTTTGTACGAAGTATAAGTTTGGCACAATGCAAAGACTCTAGCCATGGCTTATAATGTATCAAATCTAATCATCAACAAATCTTGGTGTGTAGCTCTATCAAGGACATGAATCTCAAAAAATGATAATCTTCAATACACTCTTCTATCACTAAAGAAAACTAAAAAGTCACTCAAAAATGATATATTATTGAACAAGAATGGCTATTGCCAAAGACAAGAAGACTAGAAAGTCTTAGAATAAGACTAAAGACTAGGAATGCATTGACAAGAGTGAAGAAGGCTTCACTCTTGCCTCCATATATACTATCTAACTAAGAGCTATGTGGTGAAGTCCTATATGACCTCCAACATGTATTGACTTTGTTAGCCACATATCTTATCTTGCAAGGTAAGTTATCTATGTATGTCCCATGTAATTGGCTTGTTCTACAAGCTACTACATGGATATAACTTGTTCCACAAGCTACCAATACATGGTTAGCTTTTTGGCCAAGTTTCTAATCTACAAACACATCTAAAGTCAAAATGGCATCTATAAAGCTTTTAGGAAGCTTTTCTAGAAGACTTTATAAAATTATTCTATATTTACCTACTTCTACTTAATCATATAAGTAACTATTGAGATAAATATATATGTCCATGATATTACCCTCCCTTCTACAGACGAGTTCCACGAGGAGTGGTCTTCATATGTTGAGGAAGTCCAAGACGAGGTAAATTGTATTTGCTATATACTCCAATCTTTGCTTTCTTCGAAGATGG
Source organism: Physcomitrium patens (assembly GCF_059467195.1). NCBI lineage: Eukaryota > Viridiplantae > Streptophyta > Bryopsida > Funariales > Funariaceae > Physcomitrium > Physcomitrium patens. The sequence goes on from NC_143416.1 coordinate 17,412,939, forward strand.
TTGATAGGTCCTCTCAACCATCTATACTATCCCATTCTAAGGCGAAAAGACCACTATTTTATTTGGTCATTGTTGAGGCCCTCATAACTTCCTTCAAATAAAATATTTGAAACACTGTCAGGAGTTGTTCCTACCTCTAATAAAATCACTAAACATCGAAAGTCTCTTCTAAGGTCATGATACCAAACACATTGTATCTCGCCATCTATTTGAAGAAAGACATGTTGTTCTTGAGGATCTTCATCTCGATTTTGTCATCTTGAAGGTTGTGACAATTGTAATATCTCGTCTAGTAACTTTGCAAAGAAAAGCTCTTGAATTGAATCTACTAGTTGTTGGTGCTCCATCTCATCACAAATATATAAAAGCTATAATAAAAGATAGAAGGTAGAATGTTATTTTTCTTAGATCTTGTTTCTTTTATAACAAAGGTTTGTTATTCTTCATCTTGGTTTTGATGGATGTCATTGATGAAAGACTTCAACTTTCTTTGCTGTATTTGCAAGTTTCTTTGATGGCTTCTATGTGCATTCACTAATATCATATCCGTGCCAATGAATAAGATATCCTAACCTATTTCGGCGCTACTTTGAGTCTAAGACTTCTTTTACCTCAAACTCTTAGTTATTATCCATTTCTATAGGAGGAAGTGGCATTTATCTTCTTCCCAAGATATTCATTATCTTATACGGCTCTAGAAGAGATACGTGAAATACAAGGTGGATCTTCATAAACGTTGGTAGATGTAATCGATAGGCAATAAGATTGATTTGTTCACAAATAAGAAAAGGTCCCAGCCTACGATAATCTAATTTATCACAAAGACGAGTAGTCTTGATATTACGACGAAGTAACCATATCTTGTTACCCATATTATATTATGGTTGTTCCTTACGATAGGCATCCATATTGGTCTTTTGTCATTCTTGAGCTTCCTTCAATTATATCTTCATCATTATATGTAGCTCTAAGAAGCGATTTGCTAAATCTTCTACCATAGGATTATCAACTTTTGAAAAGTCAAAAGTATTAAGACATGGATGATAACCATAATTGGCAAAGAAAGGTATTTTTTAAGTAGGAGAATGTACCAAATTATTATATGAAAACTCTGCCAATGGCAAAAGAGTTGTCCAATCATCTTGATGATAGTTGATGGTATATCTCAAATACTACTCAAGAACTTGAATTACTCATTCTGTTTGTCCATGAATTTGAAGATGAAAAGCTAAAGAAAGCTTTATATCCACCTTTAGAATCTTAAATAGGATTTTCTAAAATCTTAATACAAATTGTGTCCCTCTATCTGATATAATATCTTTTTGCAATCCATGATAGCGATAGATATTGTCAATGAAAAGTTTAGTTGTTTTTCCACATGTGATATATTTTGTACAGGGTACAAAATGTATCATCTTGGTAAAACGATCTACTATCATGAATATAGAACCATAAGAACCTGAGATTGGAAGATATGTGATAAAATCCATAGAAACAGAAGACCATGGTTGTTTTGGAATGGATAACGGCTGAAGAATTTTGTAAGGTCAATGACTATGAGTTTTTAATCTTCAAAAAATATCACAAGATTGTACAAAATCTTTTACTGCCTTTCATATTTGCAGCCACCAAAAATCTTTAGATATTCATTTCAAAGTTTTATTGTATTCAAAATGTCTTGCTACTGGAAAGTCATGACGAGCTTGAAGAATACGCAATCGAGCTTCATCTTTTGGAACATATAGCTGTCCTTCAAAATATAATAGATTATTCTTGAATTCAGATTAAGAAGTATCATCGGACTTAGAGGAAGTATCTTTGATATCCTGAACAAGAAGATCAGAGGACATGCTTGATTGAATTTGCTTCACAAATGATGAATCAATAGTCAATGTTGATTTTATAGCTCGAAGATGAAAATACTCGGGCTTCAAGAGAATTGATCTTTCTTAATCAAAAGATGCATCTCCTTCTTTTGGTACAAGATAAGAACATTTAGATAGAGCATCTGATAGACCTTATTATTTTTTGGGTCCATAAGTGATCTTGAAATTGAACCTAGATTATGACATGCTCCAATGGGCTTGCTGATGATTCAAGACCTGTGTTGATATGAAGTACTTGAGGTTCTTATGGTTTCTACACATGGTAATTGGTCTTGAGGTGCTTTCTACATAATGATGCCATTTTTGAAATGAATCCACGATTATAAAGAGCTCTTTATGATGGATCTCATAATTAATTTTGGCTGTTAAAAATTTCCTCGAATGGAAAGCTATTGGGTGGAGTTTGTCATCTGTTCCCATTTATGACAACACGGCACCTATAGCAAAATCTGACGTGTATGTTTTCATAAAAAATGCATTGGAGGAGTCAACGTAATATAAGATTGGTGCAGAAGCAAATTCCTTCTTTAAAGCATCAAATAATGCTTCCGTTTCTTTATTCCACTCAAGTTTGTCTTTATAAGTCAAACCTGTAAGTGGAGCTGCAACTTGAAAAAAAATTCTTGATGAAGATTTGATAATAATTAGCAAAGCACAAAAAGCATTATACATCTCGTACTCTTCTTGGAATCTTCCAATCTATGATAGTTTGAACCTTCTTGGGATCCATCATAAGGCCTTTGTTGGAAATGATGTATTGTAAAAAGTCAACTTCAGTAGTGTGGAATATACAATTTTGTAACTTGGTATATAATCCTATATCTCTAAGTTTCTGTAACATACGACGAACATGAAGCTCATGTTGTTTTGTATTCTTAGAGTAGATTAGAATGTCATCTAAACAACAAACAATGAAATCATCTAAAAACTCTTGAAAAATATCATTTATAAGATGTTGAAAATCGACTAGTGCATTCATGAGTCCAAAAGACATGACATTATATTCAAAATATCCATACCTAGTTCGAAAAGCAGTCTTCTATTCATCTCCTTCTTTGATACGAACTAAGTTGTATACTCATCGTAGATCTATTTTGGTATAGATCTTTACTTGATTGAGTTGGTCAAGAAGTCCTGAAATCAGAGGCAAAGGATACCTATTTTTGATGGTGATCTTGTTGAGTCTTCGATAATCCACACATATTTGCAGAGATCCATCTTTCATCTTCACAAATAAAATAGGAGCCTCAACTAGAGATTTAAAATGGCATATGAAGTTCTTTGCCAAATTTTCATCAATGTATTCTTTTAATACATCCAATTCATTCTGCGATAAGCTATAGATTGGTCCGAATGGTAGTTGAGCTCCTTCTTGCAGATCAATTGAATAATCATAAGGTCGATGCTTAGAGAGAATATTTGCATTCTTCTTTTCAAAAACGTCTTGGAATTCTTGATATTACTTAGGAATACCACTCGACGTTGTTTCACCATTAGAAATGGGTGTAGCATATATAACAAAAGATGATCCTTCTTTTGTAGCATGCATAAAGGCTTTTGCACCTACTAGTAAAGATTTGGACATACTGGACTTACGTACTTCTATTTCACTAACGCAATCTTAGATTAAACTATCAAGAAAATTAAGGTTACGAGAGATCCAATCTATTTGAAGGTTATATTTTTCTAGCCATGATAATCCTAAAATAATCATATTAGATGGAAATTTTATCACATTAAATACTACTACGTTGTTATAATCTTTAATTGCTACATCTAAAGGAATAGTTTTATATGTAACATTTCCAAAAGACAACAAACGACCATCTATGACTTCTACATGTATGGATTTAACTTTCTTCACTAAAGGTATTTTTTGATTTTTGGCAAAATCTTTGTCTATAAAACATGTTGAGGCTCCTGAATCTAACAAGGCAAAGATTTTGTGATTATTAGGTCCTAAATATACTTCTATTATAAAACAAGGTGAAGGGTTTGAGGAGAGGATGGGACCTTTACTAGGTGTTGCACATGATTCCAACTCCATGGTCCTTATTATAACCGAAAAAACTCGTTTTTTGACACATTACCTTCTTTAGTAATTGTGCTTCTCATTTTGTAATTATGTTGCTTCTTTGGATAATATTGAGTAGTGTGTTTAGCTTCTCTATAATATAAACATAATCCTTCTTGGCGATGTCGAGTCTTTTTCTGCTTTGTGAAAGGTTTAAAACGTATCATATCAATTTGCATTGGTTTTGGCTTTGACGAATAGATTTCAAAAAACTTGAGAGCTGTCGCTATTACTTGACTTGTTCCTCTCCAATCAAATCTTTGTTCTTGATGCCTTTCAAATAAATGATTGTCGCATGCAATGGCTTGAGTAATAAATTGTTCCAAAGATTCTACTTTCGACATTATTAACAACAAATCTTTGTTGCTATCCTTCAATCCATATCAAAATTGGTTGATAAGTGTTTTGTCATTCCAATCCACGTGCAAGCAAGATTTTGGAATTTCACAACATATGTAGTGACTGATTGTGATCCTTGCCATAAAGATAAAAGCTTAGTCTTTGCTACTCGTTCTTAATCACTTTCTCCAAATGTGGTCGTAAACACTTCTAGGAATGAATTCAAATCATAAAGGAGTCGTGAATCTTTTTCCATTAAAGATGCAAACCAAAAGAGAGCTCTTTTTGATAATAGTGTGCTTATAAATCCGACTTGGGTAAATCCATCAAGATATTGGAAAAGGTGCAACCTTAGATAGAGCTTGACCTATTGCAAAAATCTTCAAAATTTTGATCTTGTTCCATCAAACTTCTCAGGCATACTAATCCTTGTCCCTGTCATACTTGTAGAAGCAAAACTCCATGGATTTGGTTGTGACATTGATCTACTTGCTTCTTTCAATTGTACAACTTGTTGCCGCAGACTTTGAACTTCTTCCATATGCGTAGGCATAGTACTTCCATGATTCACGTTGGAAATACGTGAGATTTCCACTCTTAGAGTGTTGACAAGCTCATGAAGATTTGCCATAGTTGCAAATCTATTCTCACTTCCGTTGAAAGTAGCATCCATAATCTTTCCTTCCATAGACAACTTAAACAAATTCAAAAGTTAAATTAGAGAAGCATAATCCGTAACCTATGAAAACAAATCCCACAAAGAAGGCTAATCCACTCTCTTTAGAAAAAAGATTAGTGTTAGAAAACAAGCTTTTTTGTTTAAAGGTGGGTAGTCCACAACCTTCAAAACACAACAATAGAAGTAGGATAATCTACTCACTTCTAAAACAAGACAAAAATAATATGTTAGCACTCTTGTCAAACTATCAAGGATATGAATCTCAAAGAAAAAGAATTCTCAATACATTCTTCTATCACTGAAGAGAACTAAAAAGTCACTCAAAAATGATATATTATTGCACAAGAATGGCTATTGCCAAAGACAAGAAGACTAAAAAGTCTTGGAATAAGACTAAGGACTAAAAATGCATTGACAAGAGTGAAGAAGGCTTTATTAGTGCCTCCATATACACTATCTAACTAAGAGCTACATAGTAATGTCCTGTAGGACCTCCAACATGTGTTGACTTTGTTAGTCACATGTCTTATCTTGTAAGGCAAGTTATCTATATATGTCCCACGTACTTGACTTGTTTTACAAGCTACTTCACAGAGATAATTTGTTCCACAAGCTACCAATACATGGTTAGCTTTTTGGCCAAGTTTCTAATCTACAAACACATCTAAAGGCAAAACGGCATCTATAGAGCTTCTAGGAAGCTTCTCTAGAAGACTTTATGAAATTATTTTATATTTATTTATTTTTACTTAATCATATAAGTAACTATTGAGATAAACATACATATTGTTCAGATTGTCTAAAATTTATAGGATAGGTAAATTTCACCCTTAAATTTTACTACAAAAAAAATCAATCGCAAATTCATCGCCAATCTTTTAGAATCTAAGAAACCCTAGCAGATGCTCTTAATCCTAATTTACAAGCACCTAAGAACTATTTTCTTAATATCTCAAGAACCCAATATTCAAATGTGATCAAACTTATGTTCAAAGTTTAATAACATGAATTTATACATTCCTCGAATTTTTTAGCCAAAATCTTGCCAAATTGCTCAAGATGTAGTTCAAGTCAAATCCATTAGTAAATCGGGTCACTTATTATCCTTAGATTGTATGTGCTGACTTCAAAATCCAATAACACCTTCATCCCAACTTCGAATCTAGCAAGGAGTATACAAAAAGTAAAGTTGTAAAAGTGCTCTCTCTAGTCGCGATCTCCGATGCTCAATTGTTATCTGAACGAGTGCATTATGCCAATAAGAGTGATACTAGCTTCCAAATCAACACCTTAACTTTGAGCGCCTATATCTCCTTCATGTAAACTCCAAACCATACAAAACTTCTACTAAAATCATAGCCAAAAATCTTAACTTGATGACTCTAGCCTTCAAAGCTCGAATGGCCCCGAAAAACTAATCCTAATCTCTAGTATGGCCTCGCACAGCCTCCACAAAGCCTATTAGTTATGATTTTTGACCAATAGGAATGAAGATTTTCATCATTCATCTCCATTCATCTATATTAGTGCCCTAATTATTCCATTTGCTACCAAAACCCTTCTTCAATCCTATTTTTTATAAGATTTACATAATTTATGCTCTAAACACCATATAAAAGAACCAAAATAAGTTTCCAAAGGTCACCAATGTCTCACAAAGGTGGCTTTAAATATTTAGAAGTAATTATCAACGAAAATCAATCTTAAAAACCACTATCAAAAGAAAATTAAACTTATAAAAATTCTATAGTAATCTATATAAACAACCTCTTTTCAAGGTAGTATTTGAGATGTACCATCAACTATCATCAAGATGATTGGACAACTCTTTTGCCATTGGCAGAGTTTTCATATAATAATTTGGTACATTCTCCTACTTAAAAAATACCTTTTTTTGCCAATTATGGTTATCATCCATGTCTTAATACTTTTGACTTTTCAAAATTTGATAATCCTATGGCGGAAGATTTAGCAAATCGCTTCTAAGAGCTACATATAATGATGAAGATATAATTGAAGGAAGCTCAAGAATGACAAAAGACCAATATGGATGCCTATCGCAAGGAACAACCATAATATAATATGGGTGACAAGGTATGGTTACTTCGTCGTAATATCAAGACTACTCGTCTTTGTGATAAATTAGATTATCGTAGGCTGGGACCTTTTCTTATTTGTGAACAAATCAATCTTATTGCCTATCGATTACATCTACCAACGTTTATGAAGATCCACCTTGTATTTCACGTATCTCTTCTAGAGCCGTATAAGATAATGAATATCTTGGGAAGAAGATAAATGCCACTTCCTCCTATAGAAATGGATAATAACTAAGAGTTTGAGGTAAAAGAAGTCTTAGACTCAAAGTAGCGCCGAAATAGGTTAGGATATCTTATTCATTGGCACGGATATGATATTAGTGAATGCACATAGAAGCCATCAAAGAAACTTGCAAATACAGCAAAGAAAGTTGAAGTCTTTCATCAATGACATCCATCAAAACCAAGATGAAGAATAACAAACCTTTGTTATAAAAGAAACAAGATCTAAGAAAAATAACATTCTACCTTCTATCTTTTATTATAGCTTTTATATATTTGTGATGAGATGGAGCACCAACAACTAGTAGATTCAATTCAAGAGCTTTTCTTTGCAAAGTTACTAGACGAGATATTACAATTGTCACAACCTTCAAGATGACAAAATCGAGATGAAGATCCTCAAGAACAACATGTCTTTCTTCAAATAGATGGCGAGATACAATGTGTTTGGTATCATGACCTTAGAAGAGACTTTCGATGTTTAGTGATTTTATTAGAGGTAGGAACAACTCCTGACAGTGTTTCAAATATTTTATTTGAAGGAAGTTATGAGGGCCTCAACAATGACCAAATAAAATAGTGGTCTTTTCGCCTTAGAATGGGATAGTATAGATGGTTGAGAGGACCTATCAACCATCTTCGAAGAAAGCAAAGATTGGAGTATATAGCAAATACAATTTACCTCGTCTTGGACTTCCTCAACATATGAAGACCACTCCTCGTGGAACTCGTCTGTAGAAGGGAGGGTAATATCATGGACATATATATTTATCTCAATAGTTACTTATATGATTAAGTAGAAGTAGGTAAATATAGAATAATTTTATAAAGTCTTCTAGAAAAGCTTCCTAAAAGCTTTATAGATGCCATTTTGACTTTAGATGTGTTTGTAGATTAGAAACTTGGCCAAAAAGCTAACCATGTATTGGTAGCTTGTGGAACAAGTTATATCCATGTAGTAGCTTGTAGAACAAGCCAATTACATGGGACATACATAGATAACTTACCTTGCAAGATAAGATATGTGGCTAACAAAGTCAATACATGTTGGAGGTCATATAGGACTTCACCACATAGCTCTTAGTTAGATAGTATATATGGAGGCAAGAGTGAAGCCTTCTTCACTCTTGTCAATGCATTCCTAGTCTTTAGTCTTATTCTAAGACTTTCTAGTCTTCTTGTCTTTGGCAATAGCCATTCTTGTTCAATAATATATCATTTTTGAGTGACTTTTTAGTTTTCTTTAGTGATAGAAGAGTGTATTGAAGATTATCATTTTTTGAGATTCATGTCCTTGACATCTATTGTCATAGGTTGTGATTGGAATCAACTGAGTGGAATACTTTATCCATAGAGGATATTTAGAATGACCACCAAGCCATAGTATGTACCTAGTGGGGAGATATGATTTTCAAGGATATGATTAGCAAGTGCCCCAATTTACAAATAGAATTTTCTTTTAGATGGGTCCATTGTGATAGTTAGTTTTGACAACTTCAATTTTTTTGTGGCAGGCTACTCTTGATTTTTCCTAATACAAGCATTGTTGAATCCAACTTCTCCATGATTGGGTGAGAGAAGGACGAATATGGGTAGTGCTTCATGGACTTCTTGCTTGAAAGTATCCAATATTCTAAAATTTTTGACAAAGTCTGTCAAATTTGACAAGGACAGATGTTTTTGCATAGCCATATATATGAATTTCATCCATTTCTAATTCACCTAAAACAAAACTTGATCCTAAAATAAGCTAAATTAGATATTTCAGGGAAAACCCTAGTTTCAAGAGGCTTGGGCATCATTTTTCTTTTTACAATCAAACATATTCAAGCCAAATATCAACATGTTGATATACTTTACACATGTTTTTTTCTTCTCTTAGCATTTGATAGAGTTGTTTAGGAATCTGAATACCCCACCCTCATACAAGGTTTTTATTAAGAATAAATTTACAGGTACAAATACCCTGCTCATACAAAGCAGATCTCCGTTGAAAGCTACATAATCTCAGAGTGACAAGTTTGCTAGTATTCAACGCTTTGCCAATGAGATAATCGTAAGAGCACTAGATGCTTTTTCACGCAGGAATGCCAAATTTTAGTAAACTTGATGACAGATGCACAGATCACCCATCTCCGAAGCCCGCAACATTCATCGAAACGAGGAGGAATTCATCTCTTGGTTACAGAAAGGAACTACACGATGGCGGAGATGTTGGGCTGTAACAAGTTATCTGACTCTCCAATTCCGAGAGACGGACTGGCATGTGTTTCGACTACTGGGCAGATTGATGTTCTAAAAGCGGCAGACAAACAGCGCTGCTCAGCTATTTACGGTACGAAACTCTTTCATCGTTGCATCGCTCAGACAGCAGGAAAACTAAATGAAAGTCGGATTGATTGACGTCGGTTGAAATGATTAGTTAGATGGTTGCATCTCCTCAACTGTGCTCAAAGAAGTTGCAGCATTCGCTTGATCCGGATTAGCACCTACAGCTTCCTGGGTTGATCGAGAGAGCGTCCATCCCTTTTTCTTTTTCTTTTTGACACTGTAATCTAAACCTTTTGCAAACGCCTGCAATAAGTGCATAGATTAAGGGAAATTTCCCTCCCAGGTCTGGCCAAACCTCCAACCGCTTCCCACTGCGTTCCGAGTGATGAGAACGCGACCATGGCTAGTGGTGATCATGAAAAACAGTGCTCCGGACATCCTCGCTCGGACCGTCCACAGCGAGCCCCAGTTACGATACATGGAGATTAACCCCGAGTGTGGTGATTTTATCCTGACGGATCTCACGTCACCCGCGCCGCCAACGTTGTGAATGAGTATCGTCAGGAACCAGAGGTTACCTCCCATGGTGAACCGAATCCCACCTCGTTTCTCACTGCGCACTTTGGTGTACTAAACGGGGGCGACGCCACCTTCTCGCCTTGCCAGACTCAGGAAGGCAGGCATTGGCAAGTCGAAGTGTTGGAGAGGGGGATTGCAACATCCGCCACTGGATCGCGGTGGGCAGAGGTTTATGGCGGTGACTGTGATGGTTCGAGAGTAGCTCCAGCACCAGTTCTTCACGGTGCGTGTAACCCTAATGGGTTCGCACCTGATCTGGTAACACGCACCGCACGAGCTTCCACCTTGAAACAAAGACGAGCTCAACGCCGCTGTCATGAAGCCATACCCCAGCGAGTAAGTGTTTTGGTACCCGCAAGCACCTCCTTCCGTTCCACCGCCATTGGGAGAGCCATAGTAAGTTATGTGAGCATCTCTCTATCCATACGGGGCCCCGAGCACCTCCGGCAGTCCCATATGCGCTACAAAAAGCACAACCGCGAGCAGAATCACACTGGATGTCGAGCCCATCGTCGTGATGGTGTTTCGCAAATCACAAATTGTCTCAGAAACGCAAATGTGTATTCTTACTGTCGAGTGACTCTCCACTCCATGTATGTCTGTCGCATCATACAATATTCAATGCACACGCACAAGTTGGCGGAGTAGGAGGCACAATACCAGCAGAGGACGTCACATCGATGCACCGAACAAGGGTAGCAAGAGACGATCTCTCACGAACAATTAACTCACCTTCAATTCAGCTACGTCGAAGACCCACAAGGCCATTCGTGTACTAAGAAATTTTGATGCGGTCAATGATGCGCAGCCATGTTTTCAGAAACCGATGTCTTACTCTCAACATGTTCACTAGATCGATTGAAAGATTAGCTTTAAGTGGCAGGTCCACGCAGTCGAGAATCTTCTCGAACTGGCCCAGAGATTGGGCTGTATTTTTTCAGTGAAGGACCAATGTAATTCAACTGCTGATACGATTCTCTGAAAGTGTTACTTGTGCCGTCGTGAACTACATTCTGTGTCAAATAGGGTGCCATCCATTCGTTACCAATAAGGGAAGGCCAGGGATAACACCTCCCGAGCTTGAGTCCAGATAAAAGTTTTTTACAGTCACTGCAAGGATCTGGGATCTTCATTATGACGTCTTAAGTATACTTTGCCCTCTCCAACAAACTCAGGTTCACTACGTCTGATGAAAATGTGCACATTTGTGTCTCCGAGTTATTGCAAAAGATAGGAACAGTATCTTTCATTCACGAGCATGAAGAAATCGATTTCAACTCTCATTCGCCTTGTAACAATTTACACTGAAAACCTAACTTGTGGGCATTGGTAAAGTCCTTGAAACACTTTCCGTCACCCACTGCATGAATTTTGTAGCGACGTTCAAATCGCTCAATCGAACAAGTTAAACTAAGGAAATTTAGAGGTTCCAAATCTGTAAGTCTTTGAGGTTTGATTTGTTTACAGAGTGAAGTGTACCTCTGTATTTCAGCCAAACAAGGCTGGAAGCCCCTACGCTACAAATAGATTGAGGAAAGAAACATAACACAACAAAAAATCCAGTAAAACAAAATGCTGTAGACCTTGAGTATGCAGGCAGTCTAGGTATGGAGCCTGTGCCCAAGTTCTAAGTTCAAGGACTATTCCAAGACAGACCAGTCAGAACTCATACTTTCAGAAGAAGAATTACTTTGCAATGTTAATCATTCAGAGCGACGAAACAATTCCTGCACAATTCGGAAGTCGTCTGTGAAAACTTCCGAACCACCGGAAATTATGTATTCCAAAAAATGACGTTACATCTTTAAAACTGATGAAACAATACGTTGTTAAAAAGATGGTTGTCCCGAAATGGACCCTGGGATGCGCATTTATAATTTGAACAAAGGATGATATCCAAAACGTGTTTATGATGTTAGCGTGTGTATATGTATATAAATATGCATGCATGCATGCGGCTGAAAAGCTTGCAACTGTAGCTTAATATCTACATAGTCCTGTATACAAACGTCTTCAGAAGGTTGTGGACAAAATTCAGCACAAACGAGGCAAGAAATAGGGGTGACAGGACTATCACAGGTGTACGCTGCTGCGTAACACAACACCCTGACACGAATTACCACAAAATGGCCAATGTGAGAGAGAATTAAATCAATAAACAAAACTTAGCTAGGTCCTTCACCTGCAACTGCGGATAAGTCTGTACTTGAAGCCTCGGCTAGAGGCTGTGCTTGCAAGGTCGCAGCAAACTCAACAACATAATCCGCCATCTGCCGATCAAACGCTGGCCCTTCCATTTCAAAGTGGCCCGCCCCCGGTACTAATCGTGTCTCATTCCTCCCAACTGCCGTCTTAAGCTTGGCTTCCAGCTGTTTAACTGATGTGAAGCCGTCGTTTGTTCCCATAACAAAGAGCTTAGGTTTTTCAGACGCCAAGATTGGTTTGTTGTGTCTGCCGAACAGGACGGAGGCTAACATTCCAAAAGGATAACCCAAAGCTACGTAGCCTACAACCTCCTTCACTTCATCAATTGCAGATCCTGCAATGGGTGCCCCTGCATTTCACGACACAAAAGTAAGGCTTCAGGAAAACTTTAACCCGTTTTCAGTTTCAAAAATCTGCAACAGGTTGATGTAAAAAAAATAAATAAATAAAAAGAAAAAAACAGAAAAGTAGTTATACTAGATCTCTATTCGAAATTCCCTACCACTTGATTGCAGGTCAGTCCAGCATAAATACAAGAGGAACGAAATGAGCTGCATCGAAGTACTGAAGATGAATGCGGATTTTTTTGGGGGGAAAGGGATTAAAGAGAAGGGAGGCCCATGGTACCAGCGGAGTTGCCGATCAGGATGATGGAATGGGCATCGAGATTCTCTGTAGCCCATTTGCTAACAGCCACCACATCTAGCACCTCGGCATAGCCCGTGAGCGAGGGCCTTCCAGTGGACCTTCCCGCTCCGCGCATATCAAATGTGACGGCCGTGAAGCCACGACTGGCGAGCTCGGTGGCCATGCCCTTCAGGAGCGCCTGACATCCTCCTAGCACCGAGTACTGGTGCACCATCACCAGCGTCAAGTCTTGCTTCTTCACATCAAACGGCGGCCTGAATATTCTCAACGACAACACAACCTCGTTGGCCTCCACTGTCACAAACTCCATTTCTCACCCTCTCTTGTGCTGAACTCAAGCCGCAGTTCACGCTCCGCACACACCCACCCACCCACCACCTTCAAATCAAGTCCGTGATTCGGAAATTTCACCATAACCACCACAATACCATGGCATTCCTCCACACACTCAAAAACTTCAAAAACCTGATGGACTTCAACCAAAACGCACACACACCAACAACCTCTTCGTAAGCTTCAACGTTAAAACTCACGAATCAACATACTCCAAAACCCACAAATCTTACAACTCCATGCCGCATGTCAAAAAGATTCAAACTCGCAAATCACACAACAAATAAAAAAAAACCACCAGCCGCTACTAAACACAACCCTTGAGACAGCAGCAGCAACAACAATACAAACCTTACCTCGAAAGAAAAAGAGCATTCAGAGATCAATCGAGGATAGCTAACCTCGGATACTACAACTGTAACGACAACCCAACTGTGGCTATCGAATTATGTGTATTTTTTTAGTGCTTTTTTTGTTTTGGTGTGTGTGTGTGTTCAGTGGAGATGAGACGATGACTGACTGGCCTCAATAATGGCGCCCACAGACAACCATGATGAGCAATGGTGAGGAAATTGTGAGACATGGGTTTTGCTCCACCATTAATCTGCTTTTGTAATCGCCGTTGTCGCTTCATCGATTCCGGAGCTTGCTCGGTTCCGTTGGCTGATCAATTTCCGGGAGCTTTGATGCCGAAATCAGCAGTCATCTTCAGCGATGGGGTTCTAATAGTGGCTTTTTTTTTAGGACGGAATTGGGTCTTCTTATTCTTCTTGCCTTCTGTATAATTAGGGATACAGGGAAACACACAATTCTGTCATATTTTTTTAGGGTAATAACATGTAGATACTGATCTGTTGCATTTCTTTTAGATTTGTGTAATTTTTGTTTCGATTTTGGTTGAAATTTGTTTGCAGAATTTACCAAAATGTTCAAGAACATTGACGTTAATATTTTGGACTATTAATAGGACTTGTATATTGTGTATTTTGCTTGCATAGAAAGAATTCAATATGTATTGACATCTTTTTTTTAATATCATAAGATTTAGAAGAATTATTCTTAATAGTCTTGACCTAGTCCAATCATGTATGTCCTCAAATCCTCTTGATTATGGTATTAAGCATAATTCTTCTAAATCTTACAATACTTCTAAGTTTGAATTTTATAATAGTTTATTTTTATTTTTATTTTTAAGATTGCTTATATGTTCTAAAAAATGAAGCACACTTCTAAGCTCTTCAATTTAGTCATATTTTCTCACTTGGAAGACATTTTAAATACAACATGATATTAATGTTAATTTCAAGAGATTTTCACATGTAGAAAGCAATTAATGACTTTGTATAAACTTGTGATTTTTGTTTAAAACAAAAACTTCTTATCATCAACCTTGTAGACATTTCTAACTACTACCTATACTTAAATTACCATAGTCATCTGTTTCTATGAATTTTATTAAAGGTCTTTCAATCTCAAGCTCTTATAACTTTATATTCGTAATAATAGATTGTTTCATTAAGATGGTATATTTTGTATCATATAAAAAATCTATTGATATGAAAGAAACAACTAAACTTTTTTTTTGACACTATTTATTGCTATAATAGATTACTAAGGGATATTATATTAAGTAGAGGAACTTAATTTGTATTAAGGTTTTGAAAGATTCTTTTCGAGATATAGAAGGTGGATATAAAACTATCTTCGGCTTTCCATCTGTAAATTAATGGATAAATAAAATATGTAAAATAAGTATTAAAGCACTATTTCAGATGCACTATCAATTATTATCAAGTTAATTAAATAATTCTTTTGCCATTAGCAAAATTAACCTATAATAATATGATACATTATTCTACTCAATGATCACCATGTTATGCTAATTATGGTTATCATTAATAATTTAATACTTTTGACTTTTCAAAAGTTGATAATCTAATGGCAAATGATTTAAAAAATTATTTATTTGAGCTACATTCAACATTAAAGGCAATTAAAAGAAGTTCAAGAATAACAAAAGCTTAATGTAGATGCTTATTATAAAAAATAATCTTAATTCTATATTGGCAACAAGGTATGATTACTTTGTTGTAATATCAAAACTATTTGTTCTTATAAAAAATTAAGTTATTGTAGGCTTGGGCCATTTTTTTTATTTGTAGGTAAAGAAATTTACTTGCATATTAATTATACTTACCAAAGTTTCTAAAGATCCATTATATTTTTTATGTGTCTCTTCTTCAACTATAAAACATAATAAATATACTAGAAAGAAGACAAATGCTACCTCTTCCTATGAAAATGGAAAATAATGAAGAATTTTAGATAGAAGAGGTCTTAGATTCAAGGCAATGTTGAAACATATTAAAATAATTTGTACATTAGCAAGAATATAATATTACTAAGCAAACAAAAGAGTCATCAAAGAATCTTTTAAACACAATAGAAAAGGTCAATAATTTTCATCAACAATATCAATCAAAACCAAGTTGAAAAGTCAAGAAATATTTTGCTATAATAAAAATAAGGTTCAATAAAGTATGCATTTTGTCTTCTATCATTGTTTGTAGTTTTGTATATTTGTGGTGCTAAAGAAATAGAGAACTAATAATTAACAGATTTAAGTCAAAAGCTATCATTTGCTAAGTTATTAAATAAGGTATTAAGATTGTCATGTCCTTCAAGATAATACAAAAGAAATGAATACCTTCAAACATAACATTTGACAAAGAACATGTTTATAAATCTGATTATAAAATATAACATATTTGGTATTACAATCTTAGAAGAGGTTTTCAACAATTGGTGGTATTATTGGAAATAGAAACCACCTTTAATGGTATTTGAATTGTTTTATTTGAAGGAAGTTTTATAAGCCTAAAAAAAATAAAATAACAAGGTGGCCTTTTGCCATTTCTTATATGAGATACTATCAATGGTTCAGAGGACCTATCAACTATCTTTAAAAAGAATAAAATTCAAAATACATGTTTAATATAATTTATTATATTTTGGACTTTCTCACCATGTAATCATGATACGTTGTGGAACTCATGATTAGAAAGGTAGATAATATCATAAATATACATATTTATATTAAAAATTATTTAGATTAAATGAATTAAATAGAAATAAGTAAAAGTATATAGATTTCATAATATCTTATAGAGAAGCTTCTTAGAAGCTTTATAGACGCAAATTTGAATTTTAAATGTTGACAGATAATTGATAGGTTGATGTTGTGGACATATATTATTATATAAATAAGAAGTTTTAGTTAAATGATAAATATAGTGTTGAAGATTAATAAGATCTTGTATAATTGCCACCACATAGAGTTCAACTATAGTAAATTGCTAATAATTAAAAGATAATAAAGGATTAAAATAAGTTACTATGGTAGCGGCTAGAACTCTAGGTTGCAGCTAGGCTAAGAAGAATCTAGGATTTAGGTGGATGTAGCAAAGAAAGATGAAAGTAATTGTAGATGAAGTTCATCTATAATAGATATAAACTTCAGCTATTAGTAAAGAGTGTTGGAAGTGAGAGTCATCTTATTCCATTCTTTTCTTTGTGTGCAACCTTATTGATGCTTAGTGTTGTGGCTTTTAACTTTTCTTTCTTCAATATGTAGGTAGATTTAATAATATCTTGTGATAAAACTTCTTAAAAGCTTTATAAATACACATTTGACTTTACATGTAGTTGTAGTTGATTGATAGGTTAAAAACTTGGTGAATAAGTTGGCTACATATTACACATGTTGGCGACTTGTGGTATAAGCTGGCCATGTGGTGCACATCTAAGAAACTCATCTTGCAAGTTAGACACATATCTCACAAGTTGGATGTGTATCTAAGGTCTTATAAAATGTTATCATGTAACTCATAGTTAAATTATATATATATATATATATATATATATATAATCTAACTATGAGTCTTCTTCATTCTTGTTAATTTCTTTCTTGACTTTAGTCTTCTTTCTAGAGATTATAGTTTATTTTTGTCTTTGACAATAGTATTTTTAATTTAATACTATACCATCTCTTAGTGCTTATGTATTCTTTTCAAGTAACACAAGAATATATTGATCTTTTATTTTTTTGTAATTTATGTCCTTGACAATTGAAAGCTTGGCTAACAAGTTATCTACATATTACATATATTAATTACTTGTGGTAAAAGTTGGCCATGTAATACACATATAAGAAATTTGCCTCGGAAGATA
This sequence comes from Physcomitrium patens, assembly GCF_059467195.1. Lineage (NCBI taxonomy): Eukaryota > Viridiplantae > Streptophyta > Bryopsida > Funariales > Funariaceae > Physcomitrium > Physcomitrium patens. The sequence continues at coordinate 17,430,504 of NC_143416.1, forward strand.
GATATATGTTATATGAGTTCGACATATGTTGGAGATTCTAGAAAACATCACTATCTAGCTTTTAGTGAGATAGTATATATAAATACAAGAGTGAAGCCTTTGTTATTTATTCTCTTTGATTTTAAGAGTCTATAGCTTTCTTGTCTTCACAATAGTCATTACAATTTCTTTTTAAATACACATACTTTCTCATTTGATTTTTGTTATCTCTCTTTGAAACATATCTTTTCTAATTAATTTCATTCTTTAAGTTCTTTTCTTTGATACAATTTTAGAAAAAAATTTAAAATTTTCATATACTTTTATTGATTTAAAAATAATAATATATGAAAACTTATATATAATATTTTTTCTAAAAAGAATATATACTTTTCTTAAAATAAGATTTTTTTATACTTCTTATATATTATAAAATATTAGTAAAAATATTTTAAAAATTAGCTAAGATAATACATAAAAATCTAATTATTTATTATAAAATAAAAAAGCTAATTAATTTTTATTATAGTTAAAAATTCTTTAAAATATGTTTTACAAAATTTCACTTTTTAATATAAATAATTAATATAAAATATTATTTTTTATAAAATATAATATCTTATCAATTCCACATTTAAATTATAATTTAATAAAGTACTTAGGTATTTAATATTTTAATTTTTAACAACCATTATAATCAAAATAGATAAAAATATCCAAATAAAAGAAATTTCTATAACTATTAACTTAAATCATACTCCAATATTATAAATATTATATCCTCAATTGATACTAATATTTCAAATAATATTTTGTTGTATACAAAAAATAATTTTATGTTACATTTCAAAATCCTGCATAAAATTCAAAGTCTAAGCTCAATTTGGAGCATGTCTTTGGTAAGAAGGGCTAACAATTAGATTAAATTAACTTAAATGAATTTCTCATTCAATTTATTTTTTATTTTTTATACCAACAAGTATCTCTATGATGTAAACCTTGTGCACTAGCTCCTAGAGCATTTCTTGATGCAAGAACAAGTTTAAGAATTGAGGTTCAAGAATAAATTTTTAACATAAAGATTTTAAAATTTTCAAATACCATATGGTGATTAGCAAAAATTGGGGTGACAATAGCAACACATTTTAAAATTATAGTACTGTAGGAGAAAATTTAGAATTTTATATTTACCTAAATCTTATAAATATTAAAATAAGATTCTTTAATATATAAAACTACAACTAAATATATTTGTAAGTTGGAGTACAACCAAAGAATAAATTCTAACAAGAGTACATTAAATAATTGTACAAAGATTCAACTTTAGTAAATATATCCTAAATATATATATGGAAATAGATCTATGGCAAGAAAGGGCCATCAAAACTTTAGTTTAGTCTAAAACTTGAAAATAAAATAAAAAAAGAAAACAATATGTATATATATATATATATATATTTATATTTATATATATAAATAAATAAAATAAACAAAAATTGCACATTAATCAATATATATATATATATATATATCATTAAGGACAAAAATATCCAACCTCTGTTACCATTTATATTAGCAAAATACACACCAAATTAAATTTATAAAATCAAAAAGGCCTAACCAATATATAACATAGTCTTCCTGGGATGGATGTCTTGTTTACGTTCCTTTGTCCAATCTTCTATCTTCACAATGGATGGAATTAAGAAGAAAAGTACTCCATCATACATAAATATAATTTAAACCTTACTCAAACATAACACACAGCTTGAAAAGTATAATATTTTGAAAGAATTCCTATACCTCATTATATTCTCTAATCATTTACTGTAGATTAGTTAAAAGTTGAACTCTCTCAAGGAGAACAACATAGAAGTACTGTTAACATCAGCACAGAGGTCATCTTGATGATTTCCACAAACTACCATGTGCTTGGCCCCCTTCCAAGTGCCATTTGTACCAAAACTTGGTCCTGTTGTTGCCTTCCACATGCACTATTCAAAAGCCAACTGGAATAAGCGGGGTCATGAGAACCGATTCACGCACACTGCATGTCTGCCTGCATACCTTAAAAGAGTTCAGAACTCGTAACGTTGGGCACGCCTCAAGCTACGAATTGAAACAGGTGCATGAAGTGGGTATTGCAGGGAGTGTGTCTTCGTTCTTCGTTTAATCCCCAGTCATAAGGAGGGAAGAGAATTAAAGCAACATAGCTTGTATATCTGTTCGGGGTTTGTTAACGTACTCGGCTCTGAAGTTCTCAAATAGGGGCTATTTCAAAGGTCATGCCTACCGCAATTCTGCAGGGCATTGCAGAAGCCTTCCTTCCTATTTGACAAGAGAATGTGTGCATGTTCCTGTCTGCGACGATCTCAAACGAACCCCGACCACATTCTAGCGAGAGCTCAAGGATTCAAGTTTTCCCCAGGATTGGTCTGTGCTTACCATTCTTCGTGGAACAACGGTTATAAAAGTAGAAGTACCTTCAATTCAATTTCGGCGCCGTAGATCCCCTGTCATTTGCAAGAACTTAGCAAAGAGTTGATGATATGTACAACAAGCTTTAATGCTGTCTGCTCGGACTGCATCATTGCAACATCCATCATTTGTAGGCAGTTTAGGTAGGATTGTTCCAGGCATCCACGCATATGTGGAATCCAGCGAGGGTCATTGAGATCCAGGGCTAGTGCCGCCTCTTTAATCCACTGGATCTTATGCCCTGTGTCCTTGTGCAGATCAAAGGACAAGTTTCGCACCAGAGACAGCAACACTCCTTGGCTCAAAGGCGGAGGCATCGTTGAAAGGTCACTGGGGTCAAGCTGGACACAGTTATCATGAAAGAGGAATATGAGCGAACAGTAACAGGAAAATACGTAAACAGACTATCAGCGCTCATTTATCTACACCTCTCTCTGCTCACAACTGCTCAGGAATTGTATCTTCAATGAACAGTAGAAAGGAACGTGCAACTTTCAGCTAATCATGTGAGATGGGCAGTAAACCTGTTGGCACAGCCAAGAAACCAGTTGAAATTCACTAGATGACAGTGCTTTGTTGAAGGCCTCCTCCATTTTTCCTTCATGAACCAGTTTGCGTAGCTCAATGGTTGGATCTAAAGTCTGTTCCAATTGTTGTGCCGAGAGCGCCTGGATGAAAAAAGCGCCGTATTAATGACTGGCTAACTCTATACTGGTTATGCTGAAAAAGATAATACTGTTTAGAAGTACTTCAGTTGGTACGTCAGCATAACTAGTCAAACTAAATAGTAACGACATCAATGTGTGTTGAACATCCACCTTTTCAGGTAAGCTCCCTTTGCTCTGCTGAATCTCGCCATATCGCGACACATTTACACTCGCCGCTTCCACAAGATCGAGAAGCTTTTCAGTGCTATCCTTCAAGTCCTCTTTCAAGACTTCCGCTAAAGCTGAGGCGTCGCCAATTACTTCCTGTGAAGTTGAAAATCAAGATCCATGATAGTTAGCTGATTCAAGGTACAGTACTTCTAACTTAATAATTGCTTGATTGATATTGATTAGCACGAATGGTTTAGGATTTTAGATATCGACAGAAGTAGCCACTAATTTGAAAAAACGTCTAAAACTTAAAAATAAAATTTCCAACTGAATACATGCACACTTAATATCAATTATGGTGGAAATAGTGGTGAAGATGATTGAAGGAATAGTCATTGATTGAGTTTAACATTTTTAGAATTGAAAGCAACCCATAAAAAAAAAGGCTGCTCCTGTGGAAACTTCCGTGAGGCATACGTGCATCTGTAATTTATGTTAACAATTGAGGGAAGGGAGAGTAGGATAGTCGAAGGACCTGAAGAGTAGTGGCAAGAGTAGTATCTGCTGAAGAACATTGCCGCTGGCCATCAGAAGCATGCTCAGCCATACCCCTATAGAAGGCAGTGCTTAGCTGTGCTGACATGGATTGACAAGACCGTTCAAATGCTGGTATCACTAAACTCTCAAAGCCACTCCGAAGTGATTCCTGGCAACAAGTTCACCCATCAGATCGTCAATTCCAATTCATTATAACAAATTCTCACAGCTGTTTAGAAATAATTTGAAACAATTTAGAACGGAGGTTTTACTACAGTGTCAACCTCACATGTTGTTTGAGATACCTGCATTGCTTGTCTCCCAGTCGTTTGAAATTGAGTCTTGAGTTGCCTGATCATAGCAGCCTCCAACCTTGCAAGTGTTGTTTTCTCAAACTGTGGCAGAATTTTTTCAATAGCACTCTGCAGTGCAACAAGACCAACCACCCAATCAAACTACGTATAATTGCTTCATAATAAGATTATCGTAAGATGTTCGAAAAAGCTGTTCATATGAATTACCTGAGTCAACCTTTAGCGCTACTGATTTCCAACTGTGAAAGCCAGTGGTGTTCAACGAAAAAAATGCCGACTAATTCACAGGTTAATAATGGTAGCATGACAGTTTTAAAAATTTGTGGTTCATTAAAATGCTTAAATTACTTAGGTCATACCTGGAAAGTCTCAGTCGCTCCTGTGGACACTGATTTTTGGAGAGGTTGAAGCAGAAACTGAGTAATTGTAGGCCCGAGAGAAGCTATTTCCTTCTTTAGTACTCTTTCCAAGGCAGCTGGCATATCCTTACTGATAAAATTGCTTATAAATGTAGAGAATTGCTGCGCTCTATCACGATCTTGCTTCTCTCTCTTCCCTTTCTCGTCACCGATCCGTGCCCACATGGCATCCACATTTGCTTTAACAATCTTCTCCATACGCTGGCCAAAAGCGCCTGCGTCAAATCCATATTGACGAAATTCCAATAAAAAATCATTGCATCGAGAAAAATGTCATATCAATATCTTCAACTCTCACAAATACTAATCAGAACTAGTATTCACAAGAAATATAGTTGACCAGAATATCATGACAGACCTTCCAATCTCTTGGTTTCCTTAGAAAGGGAAGCTGCTGTCAATACTGTCATCTGCTTCTGCAGCTCCCTTTGAATTGCAAGCACCTGAACATAGCAAAAATGAACATCCTAAGTAACATAAGAAATTTAATACAATTTAAAGATGAAAGTTCATATTTTAGGCTTTCATAAGCGTCCTCAAAATCACCAGAAGGCTGAGAAGTATCAACGCCAATAATAAAGTTAGCGAAAAGGACCTGATTTAGTGACTCTTGCATCGTAGCAATTTGAGTTGTTAGGCCAGGGTCCAATAGAGCCGAATTCAGACTTGACACCGTTTCACATTCACTCAGTGTTGCAGGAGCCGCGGAGGATTGTGAGGGATTAGTGATCAGAGGTAGGCCTGAAGTAGCGACGTTGTTCTTATTCTTACTCTTCCTTCCTTTTACAGGTTGTTGAGCAGTAAAATTACCAACACCCGCTTCACATTGCTTTGCCAGCACACTTTTCAGTTCATGTTTTGAATCTGAATCTGCAGAAGATAATTTCTTTTCTTCCATTAACTTGTCGGTTTGGACGTCATCACAACCTGCCATAGTCGCAAACCCGGGCAATTCAAGTTCAGTTTCGTATTCGCCCACATTCTGGACCACTGCTATGTCTTTTTCAATGAACGGAGTGCCGCTCTCATCAACTCCCTCAAAGGCTCCTAAAATTGAGGCTATTGTAGAGCCATCGACCGCATCTTCTCTAGGGTCATCTGATATGTCGGCAATTTTATTCTGATGAATAGCTCCACTGCCGAGCTTTTTCAGATTAAATAAAAGACTCGATCGCGTATCTTCTTGCCAATCTTCCACATCTACAAGTTTTGAGGCTCCATCTGAAGTAGGAGCATCTTCTGAAACATTTTGAACAGAGGCAACTTCTCCTTTGGCGCATGCGGCAAGGGACAAAATGTCAGAAGGGCTCATTAAATGGGGGCTTCGAAGCTGCTGAATGGTGCTTGGTTGCAAACCACTGCTACTTTGAACCTCTTCTTTTTCCTCTTTCGAATAGTTTTCATCCTCAACAGAATGGCTACTTGAAGAAGTACGATCCAAGTCAACTGGTGCTGAAGGTGGCGCTTCTGTTCCGTCCCCCTCCACCCACATGTCCCTTCCCATTTCTGCTTTCTCAGCTCTGTGCTTCGAGTAAGTACTATGCGCGGATACGTACTGCATATCGGTCACTCTCGCAGGACTTCTTGACCTTGAACGCCTCCGTGCAATTGGAGCAGGTGGTTTAACCATGTTCGAGGATGACAGGACTTCCCTCGTAACCTCCGGTCTTGAGTTCAATCTAGGACTTGATTGTGATCCTTCTGCAAAAGTTGGATTTATTGCTTTCGCTATTCCATCTTGAGATTCTTTTGAAGGCACAAGTGAGATCGCTTTTGTCGCATCGGTTAGTCTATTTGCTTCTGTCACATATTGTTGCATACGACCCCCGATTTCAACCAAGCTGCCAAATGCTGTGGGCCTTGGAGGAATACCAGGATTGGCACCCAAGGAAGGCACGATTGTGACTCCTGCGGAGCTCGAAGTGGTCATTAGATTTTGGTGACCTTTCTCAAGTGCAGGGAAAGCAGATGAAGTTAGAGTCCATTGTGCCTGTGTCACACTAAAGCTTTTTTTAGGGGTGCTAGGAGTAGAGCCCTCCGAATGGTACTCATCTAAAGTATGAGGTAAGCATTGTGATAAATCAAGCGCATACTGTTGAATTGCTTGCGTCTGAACACAGAACACCTTAATGATGCCCTCACCCTTTTCGTTGACAGAATTATCAGTAACTGTGAAGCTAAGGATTGGTGTCGCCACCGAAAATTCAGCCAAATAGGCCATTCGAGGAGCGACAGAGGAAGAGTTGAAATCTATATAAATTGCATAAATTGCATGCTTCTTAGCATTAGCAATTAAAATGAGACCTGCTCGAGGCGCCCCAATAATATGGTTGAAAAACGATTCCTCCGGTTTGCAAATGCTAGAGCTTTGGAACTCAAGTGTCTGGATGCATTTCCAAACATCTTGACTAGACTTAGACGGCAGTTCATCACGGTTCCAGAGTTTTATATTCTGATTCGAAGGTCCCTGCAGCAGCACATGGTGCAACATCATTACTTAATAAGGAACGAGGGGATAAAAGGGAGAAAGTGCGAAAACATCTCATTTACTTGCTGTACACAACAATAACATTGTTCCACTGTGACGCATAAATAGTAACTAAAATATTCCCTTTTGCATTATACAATTTCATGACACTGAGATGGGTTGCATGTGCTCCAGAGTAAGAGAATACCCCTGTAAGCAGAAACTGCCGACCCGTGCTTTGTGGTGCGGATATATAGCGCACTGCATCCACAGCATTTCCATCGTATGGTGTGAACTTAGAAAGACAGTTCTTCTGTTCTCCCCAAACGCGTACCTGAAAGAAGGGAGTGCGGGAAGAGAAGTATAGTAACTTTACCATCAAAATCCCACTCAACGACTATTCAATGTTTATACCACAGGTTGCATACTTCATATGAGAGTTGTGTTGACATTTGAAACAAAATCTAGTTACTGACAATGCAGGATAGAGCAAAGTGTACAAAACAGAAGTATAAAACTACGAATAAGAAGTGGCAGTATACCAACATGTTGCAGACGATTATGGAAATAAAATATTAGTAGAAGAGGTTATTCACCGTGCCGTCTTTTGAGGCTGATGTCAAACGGAATGGACCCGAAGCAGGGACACATAAATCAGTGACTACATCATCATGTTGTCCAGTCACTGAGATTCCTTTGTGAGAACTCCCTAAGTGACATACAAGAGGATGTTCTGAATTGATTCCGTCATGGCCTGTGGATTGCTCCGTCTTGCTTATGTCAATTGTGACAACATATTTTCCAATCGCAACGAAGATAATTTCCTGTATTTACAAGAATTTGAGGCGGTCGTTAAACTTGGAATTTATACAATTGAAGTCTGACTATGAACGGCATAGAGGACTCAATAGTGACATGTGTTTATTAGCTGAAAACCAAAATTTGAATTAACTATCTGTACGTAACTTTCCATCTTTTCCTTCTTTCTACTCATAAAATAGGTTCTGAGGTTACCTGCGTACTTGGATGCCAGCACAGACGAGGATGACACATTTCCCAATCCCCGACAAGTTGAATACCGAGAAGAATGTTCGCTGTTATTTTCCCATCCTCCCCAAATCCTTCATAAATTCGACGTACAAAAATTCTTCCATCTTCACTCGCGCTGAAAATGTAGGCATTCCACAGGTCAGATTGGTTAAAATGTGGCTTTCCCAATTATCGAAAAGCAGCAAGCAGAACTGTGAGATATTTCTTAGAGGCTCTAATAAGGTAGATGTCGTTGGAATCCAGTTCAAAACTTGCAAAGTAGTCCAGCATATGAATGCCAAGAAAGTGCGAAAGAGTAAAAATAAACTTCTGACACTGAACTCAGTTGAAGCAAGTCTACCTTGCAAAAAGATGCGCGCTCTCTGAAAAGAAAACCATATCAGATACTCTCTGTCACAAACATAAGGATGATTTAAATTTGGATCGAGTATGGAGCAGAATTTATTTCTCGTACTCTTAAACATAAGAATGCAAAGAGCTTGGAATTCTGACGAATCAATGCTCATTTAGGGCCTCACCTGTGTATGGTCGCGAAGCAATATTTTCTGTGCATTTGTGATGTTGAGTATGCGAATACGGCCGTCACGCAATCCATAACATATGTACTTTTCGTTCACTGCAATCTGTCTTCCCAGTACCAGGCCTGGATCTGATCCGTACATGGTAATCGAGCTCATTTCCAATTGTGGTTGTGCCTCTCCCGGTTTGCGTACATCCACATCATAAATGACATGTTCGCCCCTAAGATATCGTCCCTTGGAAGTTTTCGAGGATAACCGCCCTGGTGCTGCAGAAGGAACAGGTGGTGCTGAAGGCAATGCTGGAGACATTGGAGGTGGAGGACCGCACACCTCTTTGCCAGACGAAACATCTGTTTGTCTCGACGAGGGTAAGAGCCTGGGAGAGCTACGGGGAACTCCGGGTATAGATGGATTTTCGTGATCATCGTGGGCGTCTTGACCTCCGGACTGCTGAGTAGTTAAGAGCGCCATGAGGCGCGGTCCATCAAATGGATGACTAGAAGGGCTAGACGGCAAGCTGGTTTGAGAGAATTTGGGGTTAGAGGAAATGGACGATGGCAAAGGAAGAGAAGATTGAGGTTGGTTAGAGTGTGAAGGAGATGAAGGAGGTTGAGAAAATGGTGGCGCAGCTTGCTGACTGAAAGGAGAAGTTGAATAAGGGACCTGAGTGCGAAGCCCATGATCTTGGTTGTAATGCATGAACTGTTGGCCATGGTACACTGGAGAGCCGGATTGTTGAGGTGGCGTAGCATTGTATGAGTAGTTTGAAATTTGAACGTGAGGATACGCATTCAAACTTGGTGGGAAGCTGCTGGGAGAATTGCTCCCAGGTGGATAGGAGCCATGAGAAGGCTGATGATGAAAAGAGTTGCCTGGAGATGAGGGTTGGTAGCCACCCGATTGAGGTGGATAAGCGCTTTGAGTTGGTCCTCTGAAGTATTTGTGAAGATCATAACCCCCTGGTGGACCCGGAGCCCCCATCGTAAGCTGCCTCCAAACCTCAAATAAGGAAGATTGATCTCTGTAACCATCATAAATATTGTTACGAGACTGATAATTGGCGACGCTAGAGTTTGTAAGATGAATTTGAAGCACCTCTAAAGCGTCCTGTATCTCAGAACTCTTAAAATTTGAAGTGAGGTTATGCTTTGGATTCGTCAAAATGTCAATCTTCCTGCCGAACTAATAGAACTACAGATAAGTGGACTGAAATGACTGCATTTCAAGGTATGCAGGCTGAGAGAAATTGTATAAGTAAGTAGATCAAGGAATTCCTTGAGAGAATTAAAAGATTCAGCTCTGATTCACAACTTGAGAGTGAAAGCAGCTAAAGGTCAGTTAAAAGAATACAATAAACTATAGACATTCGTATCGTTTGGTTGAAATATAGAGCTAATAAAATTCGGGATATTGACGGTAGCAAGAGCGTGACGACGCAACTGACAGCAATCTTTGGGTTGAAAGCTCAAAATGTTTACAGTTAACAATCCTCTCAAGCAGGAATAGATGAAACAGCTCATGAGATGTTCCAGTTTACCTCCACTGCAATGCTCATACGTTGTGATATTTTTCTGCAGATTTAACTTTCAATTTGCACCACACGAGTAATCGAGAGCTGCACCAATGAACATTTATTGCAAGTAATAAATTTCAAAGACTGCAGAAGGGGTTCATCAAGAGAAAATAAATATAGAGTGAAGGCAATCTAACTATTAGCGCAGCGGTCTGATGTTGCGGAACTAGAAGCACAGACGACTACCAGAACGTCAAGAAAATCTTAGATGAAACAAACACGTACAGGTCGATTCATGGCGTAGCATAAGTCTCCACCCAGAAATTGGGTCAACCTACACTCCTTCATTAGCTCCTGTAAGCTGAGTTTTAGGGCCTCTGATATCCCCGTAGTTCCCAGCAACTGATTTATTCACTGAGCTACTCAGTCACAGGAAGAGACTCGCTTTGCTCCTTCCAACCGAGGGCACGAGTCGTTCTTCCATAGTTTTCCAGTGAGAAAGGCACTTAGTGAGATGTTGACGCTCAAAGTTGAAGGAAAATTTGCTGCAGTTGCATAAAAAAATAAATAATTAAATAAACACAAAAAGAAAGAAAGAAAGAAAGAAAGAAAGGTAAATCAGAAGGCAACGAGTGCAGAAAGTAGACCTCAAATAATTACCGAACAACACAAGTTGCATGAAAGGTATCATTGCTCACACATCGAATAAAATCCTCACAAAATACTTCAGAACTCTCATGAAAAGCTGAGCATCTCGTGCTATCTCGAGAGTGGCACTGAGTCAAAGAGTGCAGCGACGCAGACAAGGTCAAGTGTTCACTAAAGTGTTCAAACGAACAAGCTAAGATTTTTAGCAAGAGAACAAAAATCTCATCAGTTGTGACTCCCTAAGACCAGAGATTGACCAAGTCCTCGTTACAAATTTAACCGCAAAAATCGTGCTTATTATTGAATCAGAATTGATTCTCTTATCCAGCGTAGTCAATTAACTCTTGAAAAGAGGTCAGCACTTACTTTAGCATTCTTACACACAGCTGCAAAAAAATTGCAACCTAAAGTGCCAGAAAAGGCTTTCAAAACTGGATTATGTTTGGTCAGTAACGCTCCACTACAACGTCTTCGCACGTTCTGATTTTAAACCACGAGCTATGCACAAAACTGACATCCCATTAATGAATCGCCTCTACGAACATCTGCTGAGAGTACTATAGCCTGGAAACATGTCCGGTACTGGCACTTAACTGCTAAAAATGATTCCAGTTTCGATTTGTAACAATAAGGTCACTACTAAGCAGCTAAGTACATACTAACTAATTAAGTGCTTGCTCAATAATTTACTGAGTGACTGTTAGCACAATCATTGACATCATGGAGGCTAACATTTGCAAGCCATTCACTCGAGTTCGACGAGGCGTGGAGATGACTCGCATGAAGAAGTGAAGAAACAAACTAGTCCAAGGAAGAGCAATCCTTCTTGGCCTCGGCCTGTGATTGTAAGCACATGATTGTATTGATATCCCTGAAGCACATGTGATGGGAATTTTCACACGACAAGCGAGGCACACACTCGACCAGCCAGTCTCTTATTCTCTCCAACCCTCCCTCAGCGAGCTTCATATGCACAATCACTAACTGGCGTCCCAAATGATCGTCACATTGCTCTATCTTCCAATCTTAAAACAACTCAATTCTACTCCGCCAAAAGAAATCAGTTAGCCATCACTACCAAGACCATCGAAAACTTCAGCGAAACTCCGAAACGAGTCGCAGAACTCACTAACGCACTCTCTGCAGTAAGTCTCTCCATCCACCTTCCAAAGCAAACACTCCCCTCCCCTCTCTCCAACTAAATCCACGCTACCTCCCAAAATCCTCTGAAGCATCTATACCGCGAAACAATCGCGCGCATAATCGACCTCTCCTCTCATACAAAAAAAAAAAAAAAAAAAAAAAAGAAAAAGTCACCAGATCCCGTCCGAAATTGATCAAGCAAAGAACAATTCCGAGCACCTGTCCAGGAACCGGATCAACGCAAAAACCGGTGGATACTTCATTCGCTTGAGCGACAGAACTCCCTTCGCCGTAAGAAGAAGCTTGTCAGAGAGAGAGGAGAGCAACGCGCGCACCTAGAATAGCAGGCGAGGATGACGAGGCCATGCATATCAGGGCCGCGACTGTGCCTCTAAAAACTGTCAAAGCTCAGCAAAGAATGAGAGAGAGACACCATGAGGTGGTGCCGGTGGTGGTCGGGGGAGGGAGGGAGGTAGGAAGGGAGGTCGGAACGGAGGCACACCAATTGCTCCCTCCTTTCCTTTCCTACCTGCACTGGTCTGCTATTCTGTTCTGCTCTGTTCATGACTGCTTCTGTTTTACTGTGGCCCACACTTTGGCTGGTCCCCCGCCCAATCGCCATTTACCCGCCCTTAGTCTCTTTCCTTCCCTTTCAAATCAGCCAACTATTAATTACTTTTATCTTTGGTAAAAACCAGCTTGGTTGATGCAGCACTGAATTTGAAGCATTACTTACTTACTGCATTCATTCACTGCTGTCGTTGCTATGGTAATTCGGTCCATGATCGTATGCAGTTTTTACTGCTGTCAAAGGAAGTGTGCTTCTGATAGGATCTTCTGATGGCCACACTCATTTCTAGGTAATTTCCTCTTTATAGCACATGGGTTTTTCTTTTTTAGTTTATTATTTGTTAAATGAACATTAGAGGGTAGAAAACAATAACAATAATAATAATAATCATATGATGTCTGCAAACCATGAAATTGTCTACAACCAAGCTCCAACTACCAAAAACTAGAGAACTTTCAGGTATTTTGTTGAAAGTCTAGGATGCTATTGGTTTAGGTAAAAGAGGAACATTTCTAGTTCTAGGATCTTTTAACTCTAGGAAATCTCTAAACTCTATGCAAAATTAATATTTCATTTACAAATAAAAAGATTGATACTATTACTAATTATAATGTGCTGATTTATTTTTTTGTAAATTTTGCATTGATATTGTTGCAAATGTATCTAGTGTAGGTATTTATTCTTTAATTAAACTTACACCAATTAAGTTTTATTTGTGCAGAGTTAGCTGTAGATTTTTTGATTTTTTTAAATAAATTGGTGTGGATGAAAAAGATCACCTATGATTTGAGATCTTTCTAAGGTTTGTTTTATTCTTCTTTGGAATTGAAGAAATCATTGTTGTAAAACTCAATTACAAGGTTTATCCCTTAAAAGAACCAATAGTCATAATGAGATTTTGGAGACAAATCATTGTTTTATGTTAATTTGTCTTCCACATTAATTTGGAAATTTTGAACTCTAAAGTAATTTTTTTTCCAAAAGTACATAAATTATTTTGGAAGTTCTTTGCATGGTGTTTCATGTTAGGAGATCAATGTCCTTAAGTGTGTCTCAATATTTTGTGAAATGTGTGAGGGCAACTATGAACTAGTAGCCTTTTGTTATTGTTTGTTGAACTACTTGCAGTTCAATTATCCTCCAGATGTACACTTTCTTTCACAAATTCTGCCTAGTAAGTTTTAGATCTCCTTTGCATTTGTATTACACACAATAATTATCCCATTCCCATGCTTGCTGAGCCAATTAACACACACATTTACCTTCAAATTATCTAATCTCCTTCATGAGCATCAAAAAAATAAAATAAAAGAAGAAACTTTGAAATTAACACTTTATATTTATATATGTATAAATATATGTGTATGTATGCATGTATTTTGGATCAGTAGAGATGTAGAAGACACTACATCAAAGCTAAGAAACTATTGACATCAATTTGGAGTTGAGAAAATCCTAACCATGCAAGCAAAGGGTCTGCCATTGCTCCCTCAACTCATATGTAAATATCCATTGCAAACATGTGGTTCTTGTATGGGAAATATTTCAAGAGAGGTGTTGCCAGATTTTGTAGAAACTTGTGCTCTGTTTGCTGGGAGCACATGATCCAAGAAAAATACCCCAAATCAGGAATACTGTATTATGATGGTCAAGGAAAGGTTCTTAAGTAGAAGGGCCCCTTGGAACACCAAAAAAAGTTAATCTTTTGACTTTTCTAGATATCTCCGCACAGTGTGTTGTAGTAGTAGGCATTTTTTCAAAAAAATCATTTCTTTAATAAGTTTTATTATTCTTTTCCTTTCCCTCACATTAAGTTGAACTGGCATATCTTTCCCCTAGTGAACTAAAATATGTACACACACACACACACACACACATATATACAAATTTTTAATACCCTGAATATTCCCACGTGGATTCTGGTTTAAAAGACAAGAATTTATGGTAACACCTACACAACAAGCAAAACAATGTGGTATTAAGAAAGGAAGTCTTTTCAACATTGGCCTCAATCCCATTTCCAAGCAAAATAGTAAAATCCAAATATATGTTAGGATGTCCAAGACAAAATCCAGAAACCAAAATATCCAGCCCTAGAGTATTGATATCCAAGTAAGTGAGGCTGGTGATTGTTGCTTTCACAGAGGTGGGACTTGTGCCCAACTTACTGGGCTATAACTACCATTCACAAAATAGAGATGGTGGCCCCCACCCGCACTACAACCCCATGTCTGAATTCCTCCAATAAGGGGGGTGGTGTTTAGAACCCCACCCCACTGTTAGGATGCCTATGATATAGTAAAGGGGCAGTTTCTGTTTGGGGACAAATGAAAACTGGAACCTGGTGTCAGATAGGAAATGAGGTAGTTAGATAGATAGATGCCTACTACTGACTGACTGACAAATCCACTTGGAATGTTACCTGATTTCATGACCTGGTGACAGATGGGAAAGCAGGGCTCTCTCTCTGCTTCCATCTCCCCCCCCCCCCCCGACCACTTGAGAACGGCTTCGTTTTCCTCACCTTGTGAAATGTAATCCATTTTTTACTGTTATTATTATTATTATTATTGCTATTATTTCTGCTAACTTATTAAACGATTGAAGGCTAAGAGGAGAGCTAACGTACAAATTGTGATTTTGAAGAATTGGGTAGTGGTGTGAGAAATGCTGTACAGCGTTGCCATTGAGAAAAACAGATTAAAGTTTGGAAACTGATGAATTGCACCCAACTCAGCAACAAAAAAAACATGATTTTTTTGTTTGTTTGTTTTGTTTGTGTGTAGTTCGTTCATCGTTACCTTCATTCATCCAACGATTGGTTTGGACCCCCTAGTGTCCACATTTTTCTTGTAATGTAGCCAAAAAAACGAAAACCATGCGTCAAATCGGGCACAGTCAGGTCTATTCTATGAAAGGAAACAAGGAAATCGAGGGTTGGATTTTTTCCTCAGGGGGGGGGGATTATAACAAGAAAAAGTCTTTTTTTTTAATTAAAAAAAACAAATGGCCATTGATATAATCATTCTGCCAATGATTTATGCCCATGGGCGGTTCAGATTATGGACGCGGATGAATGTGTGAGTCACTTTTCGATGCCGGAGATTCATACAAAATGACGAATGATAAATTGTTCCAGTTAAGCAACGATGATGCCTGTGGATAGAGAAGAACTTCGCACAAGGGGGCAATTGAACAAGTCAAGCGAGCTCCTCCTCTTCTACAAGCTACCCCTCCCCCAACCGCTTATTCATCCATCTGATACTTCATCCATTTTATCATCCATTTCGAGGGGACCTGGGCAAGCATATTTAGAAAAGAAGCAAATAAAATTTGTCTTATTTTGGGGGGGGTTTTGTGGGGTTTTTAATGGATTGCCGAGAAGATGTCCCTACCTACAGAAAGGACTGAGGCCCAGAAACAAATTTTGTTTGTTTGTTTGCGTGTCTGTCTGTTTTGTTTTTTTTGTCTAGACTGAAGAGGAACAAATTCTTCGTCCGAGGAGTGTTCTGATGCACTGGAGTGTAGTGAGCCTTTGTGCACTTGGCCACCATGCGGTGAGCTGTCTCCTTTGGCCTTGCCTGTTTGTATTCATTCAGAGAAGCCTTTGATACTATAAAATACGCAAATATGTATTAAAAATGGGGTAGAACTGGGAAAGAGGGAATATATATATCTACACTTGGGATACAGACTGGACGTCCACTGGGAAACGGAAACACAAGCAACAGATGCATGATATATATCATCACCCTCTCCAAGCATAATATTATCCACCAATAGGAAGATAAATAAAATAAAATAATGGGATGGCAAGTTGGTGGTGGTAGCCCAACATTACTACTATTACAACCACCACTACCACTACTAGAGTCCTCCGCCAAGGCAATTGCTCCAAGGCGGAGGAAGACCCTGTCAAAGGGAAGGCGGAGAGGGCTTTGCTTGGACGCCAACCAACAAGCAATGGTGTCTTTCTGGCATTGGGGATGTGTGCCCCTCCTCTTTGGAGTGTAGGATCAGAACAAAGGAAGCGAGAGAGTGAGAGAGAAAGAAACAAAGATAAGAGAGAGTGACTGAGACTCACTCTGGGGGAGATTCATGCGAAAGGACACAAACAGCTACCAGCTAGCTGGTTTGTTCAGACAAAACACCAACACTTGATAATAATATAAGAATATATATGTGCTACTGGGTGAGTGGTATTTGATCAAGTTCCAATTTTTGTGGGGTACCCACGTGGTGATGTTCTGTACCACGGTTAAGGAGTAGTGACTGTGAGGTGAAATGGGTCACGAACATGAAGCTCAACTATCTGTGGAATCAGAGTCACCGGCTTTGCTTGAAGAAGAAGAAGAAGGATAAGTTTTTTAAGTTCCCCTGGATTCCGCTGAAGATATTAAGCCGGAGTAAAGTCCGGATAGTGCAAAACACTGCAACCAGTCAGTGAGGTTGATCATGGATCTCAGCAGTGGGGGGGACGAGACTGTAAATTCGCTCATTCGGTGGCAACGATTCTTCACTTTCTTCCACTTGAAGGTGCATCTGGACATTGTAATGGTTGCAGATGGATGGCGTCAGCAATAAGTCATGAAAGAGGGGGCTGGGTCTTGGACCTCACAGATGTTCAAGCTGCTTCGGCACGCTTTCATGGGTCACTGTTGGTAGTATCTCTCGTCAGTTTAGGGCTGATGCTCAGCGTGATCGGAGTTCTTTTAGACCTTGCTCAGTGTATGCTGACCAGAGCCTTGGTATTTTTGTTCTCAGTGCACCATCCAGCATGGATTGCAAGCACAATGCGCAGGTTTGAAGATACTTGGAATGAGCAACAACCGCAAGAGATTCAGTTAGGCCGTGGTACTCGTTCACAACCTCACCGCTCTAGTACTTTGGCAGAACATTAATGAATGTTTGATACGTATATGACTGCAATGTAGGGATGGAAATTTGAGTGATTATTATCTATCTGCAGTGAAACTCATGCTGTGAAATCTTACCGTGATGGGTAACCAAAAATATGTGGAGTGGCTTGCGTGAAACATTTCGTTTCTCCCATTTATAGAATCTTACAAGATCTTGTACGAAATTCGTTATTTTCTGATGTAATCTTTCAGTGGGAATGAAAATAGGAAGTTAATAGTTCCTTCCAGTTGTTGGTAGTCCTTTCAAGAGGATATGATGCCAGGTGGAAACGCAAGACCAACTCATCTTGTGATGTGTTCTGTCTGCAGAGAAGGAATCAAAGGGAGTAAGTAACATGAAAGTAGGAGAACGTGTTTTCCTTCACATTAGCTACTCTTGCATGTGGCAAGGAGGGCAGTTTTTTCCTTCCCCATTGTGCTGCTCTTGACTGGTCTTGTCACAACGTTGAGCTCGTCTAGTTATCAAGAATGTCGAGAAGTATGTTCGTTACAAGAGCTCGAAGTACGCTGTTCACAAACTGTACCACGTGAATAGTGGTAATGACAGCTGATCTTGTCTTGCATGTGTGCAGTAAATCAGACTGGGATTTCTGACTGTTGTCTTGATTGGAATCATATTTCCAAACCTCGAAAAGGGTGCCAGGAGGGATGGTGGTGGAGTAGCGCCTCGAGGCCTCAGATCGTTTGGGAGTGGATGGAAATGAAGTGTTTCAAGGGGAGAAACCTTGTAGAAGCTATGCAGCAATACGGAATGATACCCACCTATTTCTTTCCAGTATTCTAACTCGTTTCATGGGAAACTCATGAATTCATGTTGATCGATTCATCTTGTGGATTACACTTAATTAGCAGTTGCCATGTACATCAAGCTAATAGGTCACATACAGTAACTGCTGGGTTCGCAAGCACTCGCATGTATGGGTGATGATTCCATTTATCAACACATGGGCGAGTACAATAACATTGCGATTGCTGCAAAGAATCTTGGGCATGATAATCTTGCTGCCTGCATGCTCCAACTACATACCTTTGAGTAAGCCATCGCTTCCTGATCAGTGGTGACATTTTTCTTTGTCCTTAGCAATGGCATGTGGTATAAGCAAAACGATGTGTTCTTACGATGCTCTCGGGGTGACTTATAAATGTGCTGATGTTTTTGATATTTTCATACGAATCCAGTCACATTCTGAAAGTTGAGCATTTGATACTGTGAATGGTGCCGCCACCAACCATGAATGGATCAAAAAACACGAAGGGCCTTCTGATGCGAGACCGTGAAGCTGGGCTTGATATTTTCAACTGTTCTCCAACAGAGTCTCGAAAGTCCGAAAACATTCATGAGTTGGTGGATTGCTCGACGTGACTGCGCAAGATCCAAATGTAACCAAAGCTCTGTTTCTTCGTGGGAAAGCACACGCAGGGGCTTTGCCAATCGACTAATGTGAACTTTAAGGTAAACAGCGAAAGTTGTACAACGTCCTCTTTAAACAGTCCCTGCTAATACTACCCCATAGAACAGGCTTGCCTGTTGGTTTTCCAAGATTCAGCAACTGGTTGTTTCAGTGCAACTACACATTTCCGAGGCCAACAGTCCACGGAAGAATCACCCCCTCAAATCACAAGTCATGATGTCCCCGTTTCTCCTCAACTAACAGAAACAAGATGATTTGAGTGATTTCAGTATTGTAATTATTCAATGTTAAAACTAATTTTTCAGTAGGGTTGGAGGAGGCAAAAGTTTGTGGGAAGCGACAACAACGAAGTATGATGCTTCAGCTTACACTGTGAACCAGGTTTACAAATGCTTGTCATTGATTGAATTAGTGCTTCAAGGATGGCTACAGAAATGATGCTCTGGAGACATTTTAGATGAATCATAATTTGCGAAGCTGTTGCTTGACAATGCGTAGGAGATTTATTTCAAGCTCGTGGCTACTAATTAGAAGAAGGCATTGCATTATTTGTTTCAAGGAACAGATGGATATTGAATATTCAATAAATTATCATGCTATAAGCAATGTGTTTATATTCTTTGTATGATTAATCCAGGTGAATTTATAGTACGCTTTTGTCCACTCACATTATTCTAGTATCAACAAATCAGATAATAACATACTACAAATATTACATGCTCTTTTTAATAATATGATGCATACATTTTTTTTTTTTTTTTTATTTCTTTGTTTATTGTATCACTTACTGATGGTGTTTATATAGCATCTCTTCTTAAAAGTGTGCTTTCTTAAAAATATTATGCATTTATTACAATCAACTATTATCTATATATATATATATATATATGTTTTCCTTTTACATTAGCATTTCTCCTAAAAATGCTATCATGCACAGTAAAAAATATATACATACATATATATACACATATACATACATACATACATACATACATACATACATACATACATACATACATACATACATATATATAAAATAAAAATCAATCATAACATTAATACTAAAAATATTCTTATGTCTAAAAAGTGCTTTAAAGACAATGTGTTATATTTTAATTACAAATAAAATAATATTTATTATATTTAGAATGTCAAAATATAAGTTCTGTATGTGTGTATATTTATATATATACATATATCAATTCCATGTCTATTCTTAAAGTAGTCTTTTGTTTAATTTTTAAAATATTATACAATTGTGTAGTCTTATAGATTTTACAAATTAACACAGTGACTTAAAAACATTAAAAATATTATAATTATCAAATTATCAATATACAAAAATAAATTGTATAATTTAGGCACATATTTGAGAATGAAATTATACAATTCCTGCATGATATTTGTTAATCAGATAAATAAATATAACTAAAATTTCTTCTTTGATTTATTTAAAAACTAGCACAAGGATTTCATTTGATCTATTAGGATTTTTGATATAATACCAAATCTACAATGATGGCTTAAAATACTACAACTTAATGTAGAATACATATATATATATATATATATATATACACACACACACATTTATATATAGAAATTTTTATAATTAATGAATTAGAATATATAAGATTTAAAATTTTAAAATTTTGAAGCAATGTACGCAACAAAATGCATATTATACAAATTGAGATTCAAATTTATTAATCTTTAAGTTGTTTTATTTAAAAGTAAAAAAAATATATTATTAGTATTTTTAAATGCTTAGAGATATTTGGTACAAATGCTAGAGTCAAGTTATGGCACAAATATCTCTTTTAACACTAAATGACAAATTTTTGCCATTTTTGGCATTAATATTCTAATTCAACTTCCATTGGCTCTATAACTATGTATAATAAGCATAGAAGAGTTTATTTCTAAATTATTCAACATGTAAATAGTTATAAAACTTATATTGATAATCTTTGTACACTAACAAATAAGTAATTATATTTAAAATATGCATTGCTATACAAAACTTCGATAATAAATTCAATTTATATTTATTGCACATTTAGATAATATTTTAATAAGTTCATATAGTTTGAAATTAAAACATTCAAATAATATTATAAATAATACATTAACTTAAGTTGCAATATGGTTTATTGTTTCTTGATTGAGATAATCAAATTGAATAAATTAGGAAACAAGAGGATAAAGACTTAAGTGAGAGCTCAAACTCACAAAAGCATTCTATAGAAGTTATGTATCAACCTCAGTTACTACTAGCTCTACCATTTTCATGTCTTGCTGTAATACACCTTTCTTCCTTTTTGACCTTTTATTCTTTAAATTTACAACAAACTCTCAAAATTCTAATGGGAGTTAGTATGAGGATTGATAATAGTGAAGATATTGAAAACGAGGTTGGAAACAAAGGAGTTTGGAATGCGGGTCGGGAACATGAAAAATAAGAGGATTGAGGGGAGGACGATTGAAATGAAGGCTAGAAATGGAGGAAGCACGGATTAAAAACAAAGAAGAATTGAGATGAGGGCTAAGATTTTAATAATGGTTTCTAGAAATGATTGATAGTTCTAATAATGGATGCAATAGGATGGAACAATTTAGTAAATGAATGGATTGATTTAGTTAATAGATAAATCTATTTAACATTTTTTAATATTTAATATCTCTAATAGACCTAAAAACCTCCTCCAAAATTGATGTGAAACCTGGTTGTCACAATATATATTAGAGGTAACAATGAAGAATATCTTGGTCTTATTTTGTTTTTAATTTCATAATTGACTATTATTAATTTGATATATATATATATATTTTATACTTATAACATTCTTCATGATTTTTTTAATATACTCTTAAAAAATATTTTTATTTTATTCTTCCAAAATTAATTACAATAAAATAATAATATTTTAGAGTTTTATTATATTATATTAAAAATTAATAAAAAAATTGCATTTAAAATTTATATATTTTTTAGAATTTATTTTAATTATTTATCTAAAAGAATAAAAGTATCTATATATTAATTTATTTTGATAACTTGATTAAAATTCTATTGCTAATATGCAATGAAATAGATTTTTTTTTTGAATAAATGAATGAATCAGGACTTGAGAGAGTTTAGAGAATATGTTATAAGATAATTAACATGATTTAGAAAAAGCCATATTAAATGATTCAATGTATTAGTAAAAAAACCACAAATAATATATATATATATATATATATATATATATATATATATCAAAGCAAATCTAATCAAATACAAATTCTAAATCAGAATTATAAAACACGTGTATTTATTATAGAATTATGAATGCAAGATAAAGTTATTGTGATAATTAAGACATGAAATTTGTTAACAAATTGTATTAAAAATAATAAAATTAGAAAAATTAAAACTTTATTTGTTAATATTACTATGTAATATATGATATTCACTTCTATTAGTTTATTGCTAAGTTAAAATTAGTAAATAAAAATACTTTTTTTCTTAAAATAATACTATTTATGTTAAAATGGCTAAAAATTTATTGTTTATACCTTTGTTCAATAATTTTCTTGAAAAAAAAATAAATCTAAAATTAACCCAACAAGTTCATAGAATAACACTATTTTTTCAGTAAAACTAATATTATTTATATTACTTAAAATTAATATACCAATTATGTAAATAAAATAATAAAGAAATTATATATAAAAATATCTATTACATTTGTTTAATCTTGAAGGTTCTATAGAAAAAGGAGTGTTTTTATTTAAAGATTTCTTATTTCTTATTTCTTATTTTAAAATTTCATAATCATTAATATTATCAAAAAAAAAAATCTAGAAAAAAAATAAAATGAAACTAGTTTTAGTAAGTACAATGTGAAGTTGAATACAAACATAATAGTGAAAACATTCTTGCATTTATTGGAATCTTGCATAATATAGATATTAAAATTCTCTACAAAATAAAATCACAAATTTCATTTTAATTAAAGTATTTTTTAAATAGTTGATATAAATTTAAAATATTATGTAAATTATTAAAGATAATAAAATAATTCTAAATATAAATAAATATATAAATATATAAAAATAATAAATTATTGAGTAGACTGAAAAAATTTATACATACTTGAACTTTCTTAGAGTCACAGTAAAACTTTAAGAATTGCTAAATTTATTCAAATTAATTAAGTCAGAAATAATAATATATATAATTAAGCAAAAAAATAAATATTTAAAATAAAATTTGCATGAAATAATATATTATTGGATATTTATTTTGCTACCAAATCAAAGACTATAGTATATTATAGACCTCACATAAAAAAACCATTCAAAAAATGAATAATTGTTAAGAAAAAAAAAATGATAGAATAGAAAAAAAATATTAATGATACATCAATTAAGAACTATATATATATATATATATATATATATATTAATTTAATATATAATTATATTAAATTTATCTACATATCTAAACTATCATTATATCCTTCTAATTCCTACTGCTATTCTTCTCATCTCTATTACATTTCCTCATTTTCTTCATTTCGAGTCTTCTTAAGGATATAAACTTTAAACAATTAAAATATCAATATACTCTTGTATCACTCAAAAAGACTAAAAATTACTTAAAGATGATATAATATTAAACTAAAATAGCAAGAAGACAAAAAAGCCTTGAAATAAGACTTATGACTAGAAAGGCATTGATAAGAATAAAAAAGGCTTAACTCTTGCCTCTATATATATTCTAAACTAGGAGCTATATGGTAATATCTTGTAGGACCTCGAAAACGTGTTGACTTTGCAATATATGTATCTTAACTTGCAAAGCAAGTTTTTTATATGTATGCTATATAGTTAATTTGTTTCGCAAGCTATCAACATGTGGTTAATTTATTGTCTAAGTTTCTATCCTATTAATTAACTACAAATATATATAAAGTTAAAGCAAATTTTATAAATCTTTTAAGAAGCTTTTCTAAAAAATATTATAAATTAAATCTATTTTTACCTACTTCTATTTAATCATAGAAGAAAATATTAGAATAAATATATATGACCGCTCTTAATATAACTCATCCCAGATATATATATATATATTTCTTTTAAAGATGAGTTCCATGAAGAGCAATTTGAGGCCTTCCTAACTCTTTTCAAATAAAACATCTGAAATACCATCAAAAATCATTTTTACCTTTAATAAAATCATCAAATGTTGGGAGACTCTTCTAAGATCATGATACCAAACATATTATATCCCACCATATATATGAGGAAAGAAATGTCCTATTTAAGATCTTTATCTCAATTATGTCATGTTAAAGATTGTAACAATCACAATGTCTTGTCTAGTAGATCAACAAGTAATAGATCTTGAGTTGAATATGTTAGTTGTTGGTTTTCCATCTCTTTAGCATCACAAATATACAAAAATTACAAATAAGAGTAAAAAGTAGAATGCTATCATCTTTGATTTTTATTTTTTTATAACAAAGATTTGTTATTCTTCATCTTAGTTTTGATGGATGTTATTGATGAAAAGCATCATTTTTATTTATTTATTTATTATATTTACAAGATTCTTTGTTGGCTACTATGTGCATTTATTAATATCATAATTATATTAATAAATAAGATATTTCCATCTATTTTGGTGCCGCCATGAGTCTAAAACTTCTTCCATCTCAAACTTTTGATTATTATCCACTTTTATAAGAAGAAGTGATATTTGTCTTCTTCTCAAGATATTCACAATCTTATATGGATCAAAAAGAGATATATAGATTACAAAATGGATTTTCATAGACTCCAATAGATATAATTGATAAGTAATAAGATTGATTTATTCACAAATAGAAAAGGACTAAGCTTATAATAGTCCAACTTATCATAAATATAAATATTCTTGATATTATGACAAAATAGTTATACCTTATTACTTATAATAAATTATGGTTATTCCTTATGATATGCATATGCATTGATCTTTTGCCATTCTTAAGCTTTTTTTAACTGCACCTTCATTGTTGTATGTAGCTTTAACAAACAATTTGTGAAATCTTCTATTGTAGGTTTATTAACTTTTGAAAAGTTAAAAGTATTAAGTCTTAGAAGATAATCATAATTAGCAAAGAAAGATGTTTGTTGAGTAGAAGAATATACAAAATTATTATACATAAGCTCTACCAATAGCAAAAGAATTATCTAATCATCTTGATGATAGTTAATGATACACCTCAAATATTATTCTAAAATTTGATTTATCCATTGTATTTGCCCATCAATTTCAAGATGAAAAGCCAAACAGAGCTTTATATCCATCTTTGAAATCTTGAAAAGCATTCTTAAAAATCTTGATACAAATTGAATTCTCTTATTGAATATAATATTTTTAGGCAATCCATGATAGTGATAGATATTGTCAAGAAAAAACTTAGTTATTTCTTTACATGTGAAATATTTTACATATAATACAAAATATACCATTTTAATAAAATGATCTACTATCTCAAATATAAAATCATACAAACATAAGACTAGAAGATTTGTGATAAGATTCATAGAAACAAAAGACCATGGTTACTTTGGAATATATAATAGCTGAAAAAGTCCATAAAATCAATGACAAAGAGTTTTTTCATCTTGAACAGATATCACATAATTATAAAAAGCCTTTAATTGCCTTTTACATTTGAAGCTATGAAAAATTTCTTGATATTAGTTCTAAAGTCTTATTGTATCCAAAATTTCTTGCTATTTGAAAGTTATGATAAGCTGAAAGAACACATAATTGTACTTCACCTTTTAAAATATATAATCATCCCTCAAAATAGAGTAGATTATTCATAAACTTAAACCTAGAAGTATCATAAGACTTAGAAGAATTATTCTTGATATTACAAATAAGAATTTTAGAGAACATACTTGATTGAATTTACTAGACAAAGATTTAATCAACAGTCAATCTTGATTTTATTGCTCAAAGATGAAAATTCTTTGGCTTTAAGAAGATCATTCTTTGTTAATAAAAAGCTGCATCTCTTTCTTTTAATACAAGAAAAGAATATTTACAAAGGAAGTCTCATAAAACTTGTTGTTTTTTGGATGGATAAATAAATTTGAAATGAAATCTTGATAAAAACATACTTTAATAAATTTGGCTATAATTCAAAACATGTGCTGATAAGAAATACTAAAGGTTCTTGTGATTCATATACATGGTGTTGTATTACGTGAAGCCTTGTTTGAGAATGCACCAAGCACCTAGCTATGGAAGGTAAAAAGAATATTACAACAATAAAATTTTAATTCTAATAGAATCCTAAATAATTATAATTAAATATTAATAATTTTAATTAAAATTTAATCAATTCTAAGAAACCTCAAAAAAATTACAAAAGAATATAAAGAAATCCTAAAGTAATTCAAAGAAAGTATTAAAATAAAATCCAAAATATATTTTAAATAAATTCCAATTAAATCTTAATTTAATCTAAATTAAAATTTTAGTAGTTCTTATTTAAATTCTAAATCAAATCTTAACTAAATCCTAAACAAATCGTAAATAAATCCTAAACAAATCCTAAATTCTAACTAATTCTTAAATCCTAAACCAAATCCTAATCAAATTAACTTAATCTTAAGGCAGTTTAGAATCTCAATATCTATCAATTATACTATTGATCTTGCTTAAGATTTTATACACCTCTCAATAACTAAGTTGGCAACAAACACACAAAATTTGAAGATCAAATTTACTAAATAGAATAACAATCCTAAATTCTGCTTGAGTATTGGCCGACCTTCTATTCCAATCTGAATGTTAAACTTCTAGTGCTAATATCTCTTTTTTGAACCATTGAATTGCCTCTAAAATACACTTAAACTGTAGAAAATCAAGTTTAGCCTCCATAAAAAAAAATCACTTCAATCTAATCAACAAATTGCTAAAGATCTTAAAAATGCTTACTAACTCTCAAATTTCAATTTCTAAGACTTCAATCCAAAAAAACCTTCACACACTTTGATCTAATTGTTTGATTGATCTCAAAATTTTCACACATAGTAACAACTAGAACACCAATACATTGCCCAAAATTCACTTGTACACACATCACAAAAATCAAGAAACCCTCAATTTTGTAAACATAATTTTAATTTTCAAAAACTAATCCAACCAAGAACATTATTAATTTTAAAAATCTCCAAAAAATTGTATATTAACTTCATTGATATAAAATCAATACTTAATAATATTTTTATAAGTCTACTCTCAAATTTTGCTCTTTGATCTATCAAAGAACCTTGGAATTGCCATAGATATGTGGTTTTGTACTTCAAGGTCTGATTTTGACCTTGGTTGACAATTGGTGCTCTTTGAGTATGAAGATTTGATAATTTGAGATAAATTTTACTTAAACCTAATGATAACTTCTTCTTCAATATGTTTATATTAATCACTTATCTCATTTATTTTGATTTGAGGCATTTATGTCCCTACAAAGCAAATAAAAGCTCTTTCCCTAAAAGACAACATTAAGAGTAAGTTTTTTATTACCTTCCTATTATTTATCCTTATTTTTCTACCTCATCTTCTTATAAGGTACTTTGTAACAACATCCATGTTTTTATTTTTGTACCATATAGTCGTATTACTACATGACAATGGTGATCAGACTAGAAGCGCCTTTTAGATTATGACACCATTCTTGAAATGAATTTATGATAACAAGAAGCTCTTTGTCATGGATCTGATAGTTAATTTCAGCTGCTGAAAATTTCTTAAAAGGAAAAGCTATTAGATAGAGCTTGTTATTTATAATAAAATTTGATGTGTTTATTTTTATAAAAAATTACTTCAAAAAGTAAATATGATATAAGATTCATGCAAAAATAAGTATTATCTTTCAGGCTTCAAAAGATGCTTTAGCTTCTTTTCTCCACTCAAGTTTATCTTTACATATCAAGTATGTAAAGGAGGCGGCAACTTGAAAAAATTTCTTAATAAAGATCCAATAATAATTGGCAAATTCCAAAATAACATTGCACATCTCTAATTATTTTTGGAATTTTTTAATCTATGATAGTTTGGACCTTCTTAAGATCCATCATAAGACCATTGTTTGAAATGATGTATTCTAAGAAGTCCACTTGAATAGTGTAAAATATACACTTTTTTAACTTGGCATATAATCTTGCATCTTTTAGTTTTGTATCATACAACAAATATGAAGTTCATACTTTTTTATATTCTTAGAATAGATCAAAATATTATTTAAATAATAGAAGATAAAATTATCAAAAAATTCACAAAAAATATCATTCATTAAATGTTAAAAATTAGTTAGCGCATTTGTGAATTTAAAAGTTATGATATTATATTTGAAATGCTTATATGTAATTCAAAATATAATTTTCTATTTATCTTGTTCTCAAATGTATATTAGATTATTTATTTTTCATAGATCTATTTTTATATAGATCTTTGCTTGATTTAGTTAATCAAGAAGTCCTAAAATCAAAGGTAAAAAGTATCTATTTTTAATAGTGATCTTGTTAAATCCTCAATAGTCTACATTCATTTCTAGAGATTTTTTAATTTTCTTTACAAATAAAATAGGAGCTTTGATTGAAGATTTTGAATCGCATATGAAGTTCTTAGCCAAATTTTTATTATTACATTTCTTGAGTACAACCAACTTGTTTTGTCATAGGCTATAGATTGGTCAAAATAATAGTTGAGATCTTTCTTAAAAATCAATGGAACAATCATAGAGACAATGGTCTAAAAAAATATCTATATTTTTATATTTAAAAATGTCTTCATAATCTTAGTATTGGCTTAGAATGCCACTTGAAATCTTTTTTCCATCAACAATAGGTGTGGTATAAATAACAAAAGTTGATCCTTCTTTTGTAACATGCATGAAAGTTTTTGCACCTACTAATAATGTTTTAGATATATCAATATTATGGATTTTTACTTGTCTAGAAAAATCTTAGGCTAAACTATAGAAAAAATAAAGATTGCAAGAAATTTAGCTTATCTAAGGATTATACCTTTCTATCCATGATAATTCTAAAATAATTTAATTAAAAAGAGATCTAATCATATTAAGTATTATTAAACTATTATGATTACTAGTTGCTACTTCCATAAAAATAGTTTCATGTATAACATCCCTTGAAGAAAATAAACGACCATCTACTACTTCTAGATGGACATGTTTGATTCTTTTAATTAAAGATGTATCTTACTTTTTGAAAAAATCTTTGTCTATAAAACAAGCTAAGGTTCTTGAATCTTAGAAAGCTAAGACTTTGTGATTTTTTGGTCCTAAAAAAACTTCTATTATAAAATAAGGTAAAAGATTTGAAGAGAGAATATGACCTTTATACTAAGAGTTGCATAAGATTCTAGCTGCATAATTCCTATTATAGGTGGAGAGATTTATTTTTCAACACATCATTCTCTTTAGCAACCATGCTCCTCATTTTGTGATTGTGTTGCTTCTTTAAATAATATTGAGCAGTGTATTTGAGTTCTCTACAATATAGGCACAAACCTTCTTAATAGTGACAAGTCTTTTCTTGTTTAGTAAGAAGTTTAAAACATATCATATTAATTTTCATTGATTTAAGCCTTGATAAATAAGTGTCTAAAAACTTAGGAGCTGCCATCATTACTTGACTTATTCCTCATAAAGAATAAAAACTCTTCACGACTTTTAAATAATTGATTGTTCTATGTAATAGCTAAAATAATAAATTGTTTCAAAGATTTTGCTTTTGACATTGTTAATAATAAATCTTTGATATTATCCTTGAATCCATATTAAAATTTACTGATAAAAGCTTTGTCATTCTAATCACCTTCACAAATGAGGTTTTAGAATTTAATAGTATATATGGTGGCTAACCATAATTCTAGAAATGAATTCAAATCATAAAAGAGTAATGAATATTTTTCTATTAAAGGTATAAATCAAAATAAAAAACTTCTAGATAGAAGTGTGCCTATAAATCCACTTTGAGTAAATCCATTAAGACATTAGAAAGAATGCAATCTTTGATAGAGATTGACTTATTGTAAAAATCCTTGAAATTTTTATCTTATTCCATCAAACTTCTGAAGTATACTAATCCTTGTCCCTATTATATTTGTTGAAGCAAAACTTCCTATATTTGGTTGTGATTTCAATCTAATTACTTCTTTCAATTGCACAACCTCTTGATGCAGATTCTAAACTTCTTCCATAGGCATAAACTTAGTATTTTTTTGGTTGGCGCTTGTCATGCATGAAATTTTCATCCTAAGGATATTGACAAGTTTGTGAAGATATGTAATAGTTATAAATCTATTTTCATTTTTGTCAAGTATAACATCTATAATTTTTCCTTTTATTTCAAACAATTTGATAAATCTTCAAGTCAAATTAGAGGAAGATAATCTGCAATCTCTAATATTGAATAAAAATTTCCACAAAGATGGATAATCTATTTTTTTAAAGAAAGAATTAATATTAAAAAATTAAAAAATTAATTTAAAGGTGGATAATTTGTAATATTCAAAATACAACAATAAAAGTGGGATAACCTAATCATTTCTAAAATAAGATAAGAATAATGACTTAGGAATTTTGTCAAACTATCAAGGACATAATCTTCAAAAAACTAAATTGCCGATACACTCTTATATCACTCAAAAAGACTAGACTATCACTTAAAGATGATATAGTATTAAACTAAAGTGACTATTGACAAAGATAAGAAGACTAGAAAGTCTTGAAATAAGACTAAGAATTAGAAAAGTGTTGACAAGGGTAAAGAAGGCTTCACTCTTGCCTCTATATACACTCTTAATTAAAGTTTATGTGGCAATGTCTTATAAGACCTCCAAAACATGTTGACTTTATAAGACACATATCTTAAATTGCAAGGATTTTTTTTATATGTGCGCCATGTAGTTAGCTTATTCTGCAAGCTATCAACATGTGATGAACTTGTTAACCAAATTTCTAACCTACCAATTAATTAAAAATATATATAAAGTCAAAGAAATATCTATGAAGTTTCTAAAAAGCTTTTGTTTAGAATATTATGAAATAAATTTATTTTTACCTACTTCTATTTAATCATATAGAAAAATATTAGAATAAATATGTATGTCTGTGACAAGTTCTTATCTTCTTTTTTCCTATTTTTACTCTTTATTTTCATTCTTTCTATTTCTAGTCTTTATTCTTAGCCCATATTTTTTATTTCAATCCATATCTTTAATATGACCACGATATATTAGTAATAGTTCCAAATTTTTTGTATATAATGGAATATGATAAGTGTGAGATAAAGTAATAAAAGAGAGCTATACAATATAAGATGACTATTGATATAAATATTTGTAGTGCCACAGATAACAAGAATAGCAATGAAAAAATACACAAATAAATAACAATCATAGTAGTCAATTTAAAATAGCAATTGATGCTTGTATTTAAAGGGGCATAAATCATATAATATATAATATAGAATTATTTTATGACAATGTGCACAATTACGATAAAAGTTTATATATTGATATCATGTGCATGTAATCTTCATCTTTTCAATACCATAAATATCTCTTATAGCCATCTATAAAGCTCCAAGTATGTTTTTTTCACAATTTGTAACTTCTTGATTGGCACTAAAAATATTTTAAAAATATTCTAAAGATTCTTTTTATTCTCAAGATAAATATTGTTACCTGGATGATGAGAAGAATTTTTTAAATGTCCTTCAAATATAAAAATAAAAAAAATTACAAAAATTTACTTATTAATAACAATCAAAAGGTCAATATAGAATTTGGACTTCATTACTTATTTTTTTAATATTGCAGCATCAAAAATATAATTGTGGTGGATATTATTAAATTATACAATTTGAGTTTTGCCATCAGTATACAACAAAAAGTTTTCAGTTTAAGAAATTGTATTGCACATTCATGTCTTTCAATATTCCCATGAGTTGTACAAAGAATAATACATGATCACACAAAATATCAAGCTCACAACACCATAATATACCACCACATTACTTGTGAAAAGTATACTAATCTCATAGATATGTCTATAAAACAGCAACAATATTGTTTTAGCTTTAGCTTTCTCTCTCTTTCTTGCTTTATCTCTCAGTCACACACTATCACGGACATATGCATGTAAGCCAATAATTATATGTATAAATAGGTAGAAGTAAGTAAAAGTAGATAAAAATAAGTTAATTCTATAGTATTTAGTATGGAAGCTTCTTAGAAGCTTTATAGACGATGCTTTAACTTTATATGTGTCTTTAATTGACTTTTTGGGATTCGAAACGTGGTCAACAAGTTAGCCATGTATCAAATATATTGTTAGCTTGAAGATCAAGCTAACTATGTGGCCTACACGTAGAATAACTTGCCTTGTAAGTCAAGGCATGTGTCCTACAAAGTCAACACATATTGGAAGTACAAGAGTACACCTACAATAATAGAACTTTGCCTAATCTTGATTAAGAGTAGATTACCACTTTTTTTTCTTAATAAGACACAAGCATATTAGAAGTTGTGGATTACCCTCTTCTAAACTGATATTGTCTTTAGTATTTTTTTTGTTCTCAAGTCCTCTCTTCTATTTGTCTTAAGCAATATTAGACATCTTTTCTTTTCTAAGTGTAATCATGGCAAAACTTGCTGAAATGAAGAAAATAATGGCACAAATACAAGAACAATTGAAGGAGTTAATGCTTGCGATGCATCAACTCAATTTACCACCACAAAGAGCAACAAGATTGGAAGGAAGTGAAGATATAGAAATCATTGAAGCTGCTTCAACATCCACACCAAATCATGTTCCTTTTCCTATAGTGGAATGCCCTTCCATTATTAGAGAACCAAGAATTGCCCTACCCAAGAAGTTTGATGGCACCAGAACCCAGTTTCGAGGATTTATCAATCAAGTGTAACTTGTGATTGAACTTCAACTCCAAAGCTATCTAACTCTAGCATCGCAAGTTAGATTCATTGGATCTTTCAAACTCAGCACAATCATGGTTTTTATCTTTTCTTGAACCACGAGATCCAATATTGGATAATCTAGAGGCTTTTTTGGTAGAGTTTTGATCCATATATGGAGAATATGATACAATTCGTATTGCAACCAATAAGATCCATATTTTATGATAAGGCAATCGATCAATAATGTTTTATACTTTATAATTTTGATAACTAGCAACTGATATCAAGTGGGCTGATGCTGCACTTATTAGCCAATTTCACTATGGATTACAATATGAGGTAAAAAAATTAATGCTCAACTTACTTCATCCTCAAACATTGAATCAAGCAATTGACTTTGCTGTGAAGTGCGACATTCACCTTTTTGAATTCCCATCTGAGAACCGTATAAGTAGATCTCAATGTTACTATAATTCAATGGCAACACCAACACCTCTTCAACACATACATTCGGAAGTAGAGGATATGTAAATTGATGCAGTACGTTTCAAACCTCTTACTGAGCAAGAAAAGACTCGTCGTCATCAAGAAGGATTGTGCTTATATTGTGGAGAACCTAAGTACAATGCTCAACATTATCCAAAGAAGCGACGCAACCATAAAATGAGGAGTACGGCGATCAAAAAAGATAGCATGTCGGAAAACGAATTTATCCAGCTACAATAGGGACCGTGAGGCTAGAACATTGTACAATGGCTAATGAAGGTCCAATCCTCTCCTTAGAATCCTCTCCATGTTTTACGATAAATATTATTCTAGGATCTAAATATCTCAAAGCCTCTGCCTTACTAGATTCAGGAGCCTCAACATGTTTCTTAGATAAAAAATTTGCTAAAAGACATAACATATTTTTAATAAAGAAAATTAAACCTGTTCATGTAGAAGTCATAGATGGTCGTCCGTTGTCTTCACGAGATATTATTCATGAAACCCTTCCTATAGAAATAGCAACTAATACTCATAGTAGTTTTGTAATATTTAATATCATTAGATCTCCTTTTAATCCAGTCATTTAAGGTATATGATGGCTAAAAAAATATAATCCTAAAATAGATTGGACTTCTCGTAATCTTGACTTTTCTAAAAGTATACCTAAGAGTGTAGTTAATCAAGTAGAAAGTCATAAGTCTAGAATAACTAAACCTATATTTGTAGGTGAAAGTACTTTCTTGCATGCTACAAAAGAAGGATCACCTTGTGTCATTTATGTCACACCT
The DNA here is from genome assembly GCF_059467195.1 of Physcomitrium patens. Lineage (NCBI taxonomy): Eukaryota > Viridiplantae > Streptophyta > Bryopsida > Funariales > Funariaceae > Physcomitrium > Physcomitrium patens. The sequence goes on from NC_143416.1 coordinate 17,464,569, forward strand.
GTTTTTATTGGTGGAAAGACTTCAAGTGGCATTCCAAGCCAATATCAAGATTTTCAAGATGTATTTGAGAAAAAAAATGCGGATACTTTTCCAGAACATCATTCCTATGACTACTCAATTGACCTTCAAGAAGGACCACAACCGTCATTTGGACCAATCTACAATTTATCTCAAAATGTGTTAATTGAACTCAAGGAGTATATTGAAGAAAATTTAGCCAAGAACTTTATATGCCATTCCAAATCTCCAACAAGAGCTCCAATTTTATTTGTGAAGAAAAAAGATGGATCATTGCGGATGTGTGTTGATTATCGATAACTCAACAAAATCACTATAAAAAATAGGTACCCGCTACCTTTGATATCTGGACTTCTTGATCAGTTGAATCAAGCTAAGATCTATACAAAAATAGATCTATGAGGAGCATACAATTTGGTACACATCAAAAAAAGGAGATGAATAGAAGACTGCGTTTCGAACAAGGTATGGACATTTTGAATACAACATCATGCCTTTTGGACTTACAAATGCACCAGCAACATTCCAACATCTAATGAATGATGTCTTTCGGGAGTTTTTAGATGATTTTTTTATCTATTATCTAGACAACATGTTAATCTATTCTAAGAACGCAGAAAAACATAAACTTCATGTTTGCCAAGTATTACAAAAACTAAGAGATGCAGGACTCTATACCAAGATAGAAAAGTGTATATTTCATACTACTCAAGTCGACCTCTTAAGATACATTATTTCAAATGATGGACTTATAATGGATCCTAAGAAAGTTCAAACTATTATGGATTGAAAGATCCCAAAAATGGTAAGAGATGTCCAATGCTTTTTGGGATTTGTCAATTACTATCGGATCTTCATCAAAGACTTCTTTCAAGTTGTAGCCCCACTTACACGTTTGACTTGCAAAAATAAACTTCAATGAAATCAAGAAGCAGAAGTAGCATTTGAAGCTTTGAATACAGCCTTTGTTTTTGCACCAATCTTGTATTACATCGATTTTTCTAAGCCATTTTTTATGGAAACGGACGCATCAGACTTTGCTTTGGGTGCCATATTGTTACAGATAGGAACAGATGATAAACTTCACCCAATAGCTTTTCATTTCAGAAAATTTTCAAGAGCCGAGATCAACTACGAGATCCATGACAAAGAACTTCTTATAATTGTAGATTCGTTTGAAGAATGGTCCCATTATCTGGAAGGTGCTTCTAGCCCAGTCACAATATATATGGATCACAAGAACCTTAGATATTTTATGTCAGCATGTGTTTTGAATCGTCGCTAAGCCCATTGGAGTATGTCTTTGTCAAGATTTGAATTCAAGATCACTTATCGATCAAGAAAATAACAAGGTTTGTCAGATGCACTCTATAAACGATCTTATCTTGCACCAAAAGAAAGAGATGCTGCTTTTGATCAATAACAAATAATTCTCTTGAAGCCAAAGCATCTTCATCTTCGAGCAATGAAATCAACACTAACTGTTGATTCAACTTTCATTAAGCAAGTTCAGTCAAGTATGTCTTTTGATCCTCTTATTCATGATATTAAGAAAAATCCTTCAAAGTCTCATGATACTTCCAAGTTTGAATTCAAGAAAAATCTACTATATTTTGAGGGACGCCTATATGTTCTAGAAGGTGAAGCTCGATTATGTGTTCTTCAATCTTGTCATGACTTTCCAATAGCATGACATTTTGGGTACAATAAAACTTTGGAACTAATATCGAGGGACTTTTGGTGGTCGCAAATGTGGAAAGAAGTCAGAGATTTTGTACAATCTTGTGATGTCTGCTCGAGATCAAAAACTCCTCGTCATCGACCTTACGGACTTCTTCACCCATTACCCATTCCAAAACAACCATGGTCTTCTATTACTATGGATTTCAATATGGATCTTCTAATCTCATGTTCTTATGACACTATATTCGTGATAGTAGATCGTTTTACTAAGATGGCACATTTTGTACTATGTACAAAATCTATCACAAGTGAAGAAACAGCTAAGCTCTTTCTTAACAATATCTATCGCTATCATGGATTATCCAAGGATATTATATCAGATAGGGGAACTCAATTTATATCAAGATTTTGGCAAACTCTTTTCAATATTCTAAAAGTGCATATAAAACTATCTTCGACATTCCACCCTCAAACTGATAGAAAAATAAAGCATGTTAATCAAATTATGGAGCAGTATTTAAGTTGTACTATTAACTACCAACAAGATGATTGGACAACTTTTTTGCCATTGGCAAAGTTTGCTTATAATAACATGATACATTCTTCTACAAAAAAAATATCTTTCTTTACTAATTATGGTTATCATCCACGACTTGATACTTTTGACTTTTCAAAAGTTGATAATCCTGCTTCGAAAGATATGGTAATTCATTTGTCAGAGCTACATGCAACGATGAAGGCGTAGTTAAAAACAACTCAAGAACAACAAAAGGTCAATGCGGATGTCTATCGAAAGGAACAACCACCATTTCACATGGGTAATAAGGTATGGTTACTTCATCGCAATATCAAGATCATTCATCTTTGTGACAAGTTGGACTATCAAAGGCTTGGACCATTTTCTTTTTCTGCACAAATCAATCCAGTTGCATATCGTTTACATCTACTGGAGTCAATGAAAATCCATCCAGTATCCAAGTGTCTCTTCTTGAACCATACAAGATAGTGGACATACTAAGAAGAAGACAAGTTCCACCTCCTCTGATAGAAGTGGACAATAATGAAGAATTTGAAGTAGAAGAAGTCTTAGATTCAAGGCTGCGTCGAAATAAATTGGAATATCTTGTCCATTGGCAAGGATATGAAAAATGGAGAACCAACAACTAGCGGATTCGACTCAAGAGCCTTCATTAGCTGATCAACTCGACGAGACATTACGATTGACACAACCTTCAAGATGACGCAATTAAGATGAAGATCTTCAAGAATGACATGTTCTTCCTCGAATAGATGGCAAGATATAATGCGTTTGGTATTACGACCTTGGAAGGAACTCTCGATGTTTGATGATTTTACTAGAGATAGGAACAACTCCTAATGGTGTTCCAAATGTTTTATTTGAAGGAAGTTATGAAGGCCTCAACAATGATCAAATAATTGGGTGGTCTTCCTGCCCTAGTATGGAACACTACTGATGGTTGAGAGGCCCTATCAATCATCTTCGAAGAGAATAAAGATCAGAGTATGTGGCGAATACAATTTGTAGTATCATAGATTTTTTCAATATATAATTACCGCTCCTCGTGGAACTCGTCCATAGAAGAGGGGGTAATGTCACGGACATATGCATGTAAGCCAATAATTACATGTATAAATAGGTAGAAGTAAGTAAAAGTAGGTATAAGTAAATTAATTCTATAGTATTTAGTATGGAAGCTTTCTAAAAGCTTCATAGACGTTGCTTTGACTTTATAGGTATCTTTAATTGACTTTTTGGAATTAGTAACGTCGTCAACAAGTTGGCCATGTACCACACATATTATTAGCTTGAAGAGCAAGCTAACTATGTGGTCCACAAGTAGAAAAACTTGCCTTGTAAGTCAAGGCATGTGTCTTACAAAGTCAATACATATTGGAGGTCCTATAGAACGTCGCCACATAGCCCCTAGTTAGATAATATATATAGAGACAATAGTGAAGCCTTCTTCACTCTTGTCAACTCCTTTCTTGCTTCCAGTCTAGTTTCAAGGGTCTCTAGTTTTCTTGGCTTTTGGCAATAGCCATTTCAATTTCTTTCTTAATATATATATATATATATCAAGTTATTTCTTTTTTGTCATCTTTCTATAAGACAAGTTTCACTTGTTTATTTGTCTTTATCATGTTCTTGTCCTTGACACAAACTCTATATTGAGTGAAGTAGATTATAGAGCAACAAATGCACATTGAATGTAATAATAGACTAAAACAAATGCAAGATGGTGAAATGGAGATGGAAATGAGAATTATTTGTATGGATCAACTGCCTTGGTGACTAATGACATTGTCGAAACGTGATAGTCTTTGAGATTCTTTTGGATTTTCTTTTTTCTTTTTTTTTTTCTTTTTTTTTCACCATTGCTAGAAAACAATCTTAGGTAATTTTTGCAATGCATCTATGAATTCCACGTGGTAACAATGTAGAAACAAGGACGAGGATTAGAAGGATTGGAATAGGAGACAATGGCTTAGGATGAGGCTATAAATGAGGTGAATGAGGATAGGGGCTAGAAAAGTGCAATAATGATTTAGACATGTGGATTGATTTAATATAAGTCTCGGTTATTTTAACATATATATATATATATATATATATTAAATGAGGTTGTAATAACAAAGTTTTTTATTTATTAATTATTTTTTATAAATAAAAATCATCAAATTTTTAAAACAAGAAGATTTGTTTCTAAATTATTATCTATAGTTGAAACTCACACATACATGTGCATATATATATATATATATATATATATTTATATACACACATTTATATACTTTAAAAAATCTTCACATAAAAATATGATTTTTTGCTCATTTTGAAAATTATTTAGTTTTTTTATTGATTGTTTTTATCTAATGTATTTTTTATTTATATATACATTAATATATATATATATGTATTAATATATATGTATGAATATATATATATATATATATTTATATATAATCAATTGATTAATATTTTTTTACAAAAAACTTTAAAATATATTAATTAAAAACAGAAAATATAAAAGTTCTATAATTTAAAACACCACTTATTTGATTTGAAAAGAGCAATGTGTCTCTTTGTATTTATTTTAAGCAAAACAATTCTTGCCAACAGCCATCTCAGCTTCAAAAACATCTTTTTATTTAAACATTGAGGCAATTTATGTATGTTTGTATATATATATTATTTTTCAAAATTCTTAGCTGTTCATTAAACAAGCATATGATAATATAAGGAAATCCAGAAACATCCAAATTAAGGACTTCTACAACCATCCGTTCATTTGTTGTTGGAAAACAACTAACTTTGGAAGGTTGGTCATATTAATAATTAACTTGGTGGTTGACATCAAATCAGCAGAACACTGTGTCAACACTACTACAGAGTGTGTAGATGTATTAGCTGTGTGGGTAGTAGTGTAATATTTACGAACTTCAGCAGAAACAGTTATTCTTCATTCATGCACGAGAAGAAACACACATTAATCCACACCCTAATTAACATCTTCTCAATATCCCACCTCCCTCATACTTCTTGTTCTTTTACTTCTATTATTAGTACTTATACTATTAGTACTATTACTAATAGTAGTATTAGTAGTAGTTCCTTTACCGTGGGTCTATGGGAGACGGAGGAGGACTGGCTGGTCCGGTGACCCAGCCGCAATCCGGGCCTCCTCGTGAACTCCGCCCCCTCTGCAGGATGGGGTGGGAAGGGAAGGGAAGGGGAAGGGAAAAGGCCTATTTGATCGGGCAAAGCTTGTCCAGCAGCTCTTGATTCCCGACACGCTAGCTAGCTTGGCAGCAGCAGCTGAAGAAGCAGTGCTATCACTGCCAGCAATCATTCTATCAATCCCTCACCCTCAAACCCCACTTGCGAATTCGTCTCTACCCATCCTTCTCCTCGTCCTCGATCCCCTCATCATGTCGTTCATGATTTGCCCCTTTTTTTTGTCTACAACGCAATCGCCGCGTCGAATGATCCATCATCGTGCATTGTGGGTAGTCCAGCTTGCAGGGAAGTGAGTGAGTGAGTGAGTGAGTGAGTGAGTGGGTTAAGGCTTCCTTACTTCCAGTGCTGCGAGTAGAAAGAAAGATCACGAGGTTGGGGTGGTGAAGCGGGGCAAGATCATGACTTTGTTTGTGTTGGCTGAGACAGCTAGACTTGGTGTGTGTGTGCGAGGACCACGATTGTCGTGGTTTGATGGTTTTTAGAGGAGGGTGTCAGTGCTGGTGATGATGGACGGTGATCACGACGCGCCCCACCACTATTTTGCTGACTTGCGGAGAGGCTGGCGCTTTTGGTAACGTGGCTGTGAGTGAGAGAGCATGGTTGCGGCTGATCTGGCTTTGCGGGGTCTGTGTCGTTGGCCCGCCGTGGACAGTTGTTGGGACCGCGCGTAGCTCAGGAGTCTTGGACGATGGTTTGACAGGACATGGGTGGAAGTTGTGTTGTTGTTGTTGTTGTTTTTTTTTTTTTTTTCTTCTTCTTTTTTTTTTTTTTTTGTGTGTTTGTTAGCTGAAGGTGGGAGGAGTTGACGAGATAAGAACTTCGCGTCTACCGTCTTCCTCTTACTTAGTTGTGAGCTTGGAACTAATCTCCTGGTCAGCGTGAATGCTCAGTTTCTGTCGAGGACTGGTGGATTAATGCGCTAGAAAGCTTGTTACGTGAATTGGCCCCATGTTTTTAGAGTTTGGTAAGAGTTTGGTCTCACTTGGTAGTTGATTGGCAGCACTTCTCAGTATCACGTCCGCAGTGTTAGCATAGGATTTGAAATTGACGAGACTAATTTCGTAATTGTCTTCAGAGACCCATTCGTAGTTACTTGTATCCAGTGCTTTAGTTCAATATTCGTCTCCAGTGAGCTTGTGCCTCGTCTCTGTCGAAATGATGGTGACCGAGCTTCACGACCCAGGCGACCTGGACTTCGCCGAGATCGATATAATTCTGGCGCAGGCCAAGCTCCGACTTCAAAGGGATCGGTGCCGAGACCGCAAGCTGCGGCGCCATATGAACCTGTCCGATATCCCTGAGAATTTTGCTCACGTGCCTCCGTGCACGTTCAGCGAATGCAGCTCGCTCGCCAGCACGCGCTCCGTGTCGCTTGACACCTCGCAGCCGGACTTCGCAAGCCGAGATGTCAGAAGCAAAAGGCGGCCGCCCAAACCACACCAGAAGTTCCAAATCTTGAGCCTAATTGCACCCATGAAGTGGCTCCGGGGATACATGGGCTGCGTCATGGCGGGCGCGCAGGATGCATACTGCGATGCGGAAGGATCAGCTGAAAGCCGCAATGTGATGACCAAAGCAGAATATATCTTCCCCCCGCCCCAGTACTCTTCTCGGTAGGAAGCAGGATTAACCCTCTAATCCCTTGCTACTCTTCGGCTTCTCATTTCCACAGATATCGCCATGGTTTAGATTGCAAAGATATATTGAGTGCAGCACTCTTGCGTCCCATTTGTTCCTGCGTCCGAATGAACTCAAAGCGGCTGAAGCTCAACCTTCTTTCCGCCTCGTTCAAGCGATTACGATCGTTCATCTCTGTCGGAACCACCACAGAACTCGGTTGCCATTCCTTTCAGCGCGGTTGTGAAGCAGCCTAGTCACAGCGACACATTGAACAAATTCGTGAAGCAATTTTGTCGGCGACGAGCTACTTCTGCAAGATGGTAGTTCTTGTATAGTACCCACCTTTGTTTCCCAAGTTGTGTGATGACTTAACGATTTCAATGGTTGTGCTGTGCGCATTCAACAGCCAACCTTCATGTCAACTCTTTCACTGGCTTTCCACAACCAGCTTGGTCTGACCAATATCATGTAAATCAGACTCACATGCTGATTCGTGATCTTATTCCTGTCTTCACCTCGCCGTAACGAAACTCATCTTCCAAACGTTAGCATCCATGTCCACATTCCACACTCTTTCAGATTACCAAATGCCAACAATCTAACTGCCTCAGAATTTGAATTTTGCTTGTGACGGAGGTGAAAAGGAAAGTGGAACACGTACGCAATATCTCGCACACAGTTTTCTCCCAGTGCTGACGCCGCTTACCTACTCATCAATCTGCTACCAACTACCGTTACCAGTGCGCCGACACGATGCCATGCGATCTTAAAAGCGACTTGCCATAATCGACCACCATCAAAGCTTGGGGAAAAGGGACAAAAACGGTGCGCGGTGGGTCTAGTGTAGGATTCGGATTTGTTGCAACCACATGAGGCGTTAGATCCAGGTGAAGAAAGAAGTTCGCCGCTGCACATGGGAGGTGCCATAAATATTTCCCCTTCTCTGTAGCCGACGCCATGAGACAAACTTGCGATGCCAAGGCACTGCTACTCGCCGATAGCTCCCAGATGGCTGTTCAGATACACTGCTGCCTACACACTCATCCTTTTGAGAAGCCCACCTTGGTTCAAGGCGAGAGTTTTGGTTCCTTAGATGATGCAATTTGACCACATTTATATCTATTTATATTTGTGTTCAAGTGGGCGATGACCGTGAGCTTCACGCTTTCGTCGATACTTTCGATGATGATAATGATGAGTTGGGTTAGCGAATTCCTTGCAACTTCGCAAACTCTGACATTTGTGTTCAAATCTATTGTTTTGGTTTAAAAGCGACAAGTGCACAAGGAGTGGTTTCCACGAAAGTGTGTGATGTATGGGTTAGGGACGTGGAGTTTTTTTTTTTTTTTTTTTTTTTTTTTTTTAATTAGGAGGTGGGATAATAGTTTATGAGGAAGAAATGTGGGGCATTTTTGTGGATTAGTGAGATTGTTGTTCATGTTTGATGGTATCATGTTCCATTTTGAGGTATAAAGTAAAAAGAAAGCTATTGGCATGGCAAAGTAAAGTAAAAATCACTTTTTGTACCTAAGTATGTATTGTATTGAAAGTATGTATTGATACCTAAGTTTGCTTTTTAAGACTATATACATGAATTTTTATTAGTTGTTTATTTCTAAAAACTATTTCTTTTGTCTTTTCTTGGGTGTTAGATTTTATCATTACTTCTTATTATTGATAATAAGATTGTAGAAAATAGTATTAATGATAATCATGTTTTTGAAGTTCCAAAGCTCAAGAGATATCCCATTAGAGCTGATATTTTTAATAAAGATGTTTAATAAGTTGTAGTTTTTTAGGTATCTAATATAAGTTTGAATTAAACTATGAAGATATGCATTAAAGTAGCAAATACGAACATACATGTATACAAAATTACATACAGAAGCACACTCAAGTGCTATTACATATCATTGCAATCCTGCACATGATTGTATTACACAATGTTTATTATTTTTATAATTTAAGTTCATTTGTGATATATTTCTATTATGTGAATATTTTGAAATATTGAGTTGATTCTTCTATTATTTAAATCTCTTCTTTATTTTGCTTCTAACTATATCACACAATAAATATTAGATGCAAAAAGGTTTTTTTTACATACTATTAAAATTCTCAAATATGACTACATTAAATTTTTGGACAATGCTATTTTTGTATAAATCCACTCTTCTAACCAATAATGTAATACCAGCATTATCGTCCAAATATTACTTATTTTTAAATATAAAATACTTTAATTTTTTTGACATTTATAAAATATTACTATTATCTTGGATTGTGATATAATAAATATATATACACTATTAATATAAAATAGTTAAAATAGTTAAAAATAGAGTGTATCTTCTTCCACCAAAGATAATCTTGTAAAATTAATATGACTACAAGATCACCTTCTTCTACACAATTTCTATTCATGTTTGTTCACATCCTTTTTCATCTTGGATATTTAAGCTCAACAAATTCTAAGCAGCTTACCCTTCGGATTCCTTTTCTCACACATCTATGTTCTCCTGTACTTGCAGTTTCCAAAATATCCAATTCAATGATTTTAATTCTTGCTGAAATTTCATGCAACTATTGCCCTCATAAATGATGGTTTTTATCATGTCCCAGGATTACCACTTAATCATACATTATCTCATTTCATAACACAAACCAAAGGTCAGATTGGGTGTTGCTCATATAAACAGCAACGAGCATGCAAGAACAACCTGTGCCATAGCAAGTCTCTGTTCTATTGTTTGCCAATCCCTTTGTTGATTTGATTTGATTTTATTTTATTACTGAAGTTGTTTGTCCATATGCACAAAGTCATGAATATCAATATGTGAAAATATTTGAAAATATCCCATGTAGTCACTTTTTCATATGTGTTATTCATTGATAGCATAATAACTCTCAAAAACCAATCTCATAAACATTCAAACCATAAAAAGTATGAAAGATGCAACCTCATTCCATGTTAGATCACAATGAATCTCAAATATATATATATATATATATATAGTGAATTTATTTTTGGTGACTAATTAATGTTCTTTGTCATGGAGGAAACATAACCAACGACACCTTTCTGACAATTGCATCTGAAATTGGTACCCAACTCGAGCACTTCACATGTACTCAACTAGGCCAGAACCAGGGAACGGAATCAGGCGACAATTCCCATGACCGTGATCCACGGTATTGAGTGACCACGGTCGTAGGCAGGTGCGGCGCAATATTACGCAGAGAGGGGAGAGGTGCCGATGGCTTTTCTCGCAGGCAGGTGGCCTCGGGACGACGGCGATCGCATCGCAGTCAGGGAGAGAGCCTTATTTCCTGGCTTCTTCGATCACTAGATCTGTCCATTCTCTTACAAAACTTAACCTGGAAGTGTTTGTGTTAGATTGCGCAGCTATAACTAGCTAAAATTTGCACTAATCCATATCGGGAGCAGCCTATAGAGGGATTATTGGTCTGTAGTGGAGTGGACTGGAGTGGACATGTAACCCTAAGGGGGGGAATTAGAGGAAGCGGGGGAGGTGGTGAGGAGGAGGAGGAGGTGGAGTGGTTAGTGTCATAGAGAAATGGGAAAAATGAGGTTTAATTCCGAATTTACTCGAGTATCGGCGATATTTGTGTTGATGAGTTTGTTGTGGAGAGAGTCGGGGTGTTTGATGGAATTTGAGAACCCTAGGAGCGGCAGCAGGGGATCGACAGGGGTTAGGATTGAGTCGGAGCGTGGATCCGCGCTCGTGCTTCCCCTTACGAGATCGAAAAAAAATGATATTGTGGATCGTCGGTTTGAGCGGCGGGGACGAAAGCTCGAAGAGAGCGCGCGTATGACACTCCACGACGATCTGCTCACGAAAGGGTGCGAATGATGTGCTACATTTTGTTAATTGTTAAGAACTGCAGATGAATTGCTTGGTTTATTTGGCAAAGGTGCTGGATTTCTCGATTTGAGCTGTGGTGTTATGGAAGATCTGTTCTTGCATCCAAATTTGAAATATTATTGTGGGCAGATTTGGTGCTAGATTCGTCGCGAATTTTCAGTCCAGTTGTCAGCTAGTGTCACGCTGCCAATCTAGATACAGCATGAGCTTTGAATTCCATCCTTGTTTGAGGGCTGATTCCTCTTGCGATACATGGAGTTTTGTTAAGGGCCTCGCTTAATTCTTATTCCTCTATAATCAACTACTGCTTCGAGAAATGAATGTGACGGAATCCTTGTCTGGTTTCTCAAGCGCTTTGAATATTTTCAGCTTTTGTTAAGTGGTTCTCTGCATTGGTGAAAACTCCACGTAATGTGGTCAGAAGCGAGTCTAAAAGCGAGTTTGATGTCTGGTTTAAACTTCAATGTTAACTGTCAAATTATTAATCATCAGTTATTGGTAGAAGGCGTTAAGGATCTCCGTTTGGGGCACCCTTCGTTTATAGTCAATTTCGAGAGACTGGCTGACCACAGAAGTATTGTATGTTGATCAATCTTCTCCTGCATTACGTCAGGTCAAGACCTCATCAGTTATGTCGAGAATGCTTTAGGTTTGATGAAGCTGCTAATCAACGCATAAGCTTGGAATGCAGATATTATACGAGCAGGGTTTTTATTGGAACACCGCCGAATGAATTCGCACTTATAGTGGATACAGGGAGCACCGTTACGTATGTTCCCTGCTCCTCCTGCACCCATTGTGGCCACCACCAGGCAAGTTTCAGTACTCACCGTTTGTTCTGCAGGGTAGTTTCTGCTTTTATGCAAGAAATTTGCAGAACTTGAGCTCACTAATTAGTTATATGGTTAATCGATGAGTACCCCTAATCTTTCAAAGTTCGTCGCCTAGGTGCAATTGGCTCAGAATAAAATGGTCGTGTAATTTAAGACTTAAACCAGATGCATGATATGGTGGCATTTTGTATGATAACTTACCTATGGATGGACTATTTAAATAACACGATTGTGGACCGTGCTTGTTGTATGTGGCGCAGGATCCTCGATTTAAACCCGAAAATTCAAGCTCTTATCAGAAAATCGGTTGTAGGTCTTCAGATTGCATTACAGGGTTGTGTGATTCTAATAGCCACCAATGCAAATACGAGAGAATGTATGCGGAAATGAGTACCAGCAAAGGAGTACTCGGGAAAGACCTGCTAGACTTTGGCCCAGCTAGTCGGCTGCAATCTCAGCTTCTTTCGTTTGGCTGTGAAACTGCGGAATCTGGAGATCTTTATCTACAAGTTGCGGATGGCATTATGGGGTTGGGACGTGGTCCGCTCAGTATTGTTGATCAGCTCGTAGGAAATGGAGCAATCGAAGATTCTTTTTCACTTTGTTATGGTGGCATGGATGAGGGTGGGGGTTCTATGGTGTTGGGAGCAATTCCGGCCCCTTCAGGCATGGTATTTGCAAAATCCGATCCACGTCGCAGGTAGGACTTATTCTAGCTTTCTCTTGGATTATATCATGTCAGAGATTATTATTATTCGAGCATAAGAACACGTGTATGTTTCTGTCTTGGGATGGATAGAAAAGAAAAAGACAAGAAAAAAATGTTGTGGCTGACTCAAATGGTTTGGATGCAGCAATTACTATAACCTTGAATTAACTGAGATTCAGGTGCAAGGAGCAAGCTTAAAGCTAGATAGTAATGTTTTTAACGGAAAGTTTGGCACAATTTTAGACAGTGGAACTACATACGCTTATCTTCCAGATCGAGCTTTCGAAGCTTTTACAGATGCTGTGAGTGAACCAGCCTTCCTAATTTTCTTTTGTGTAGCTTGCTGTTCTACTTTGTAAAAAACAAAAATGTATGTATATATATTTTCTATCTTGCTCGTAAGAAATTCACAGTTTAGTTGAAATTTGCCTTTAGAATATACTATCATTTTTAGTATAATTAACGTTATTTAAAATTTTAAATTGGTGGTTGAGAGCTCAGGTTGTTGCACAGCTTGGTTCGTTGCAAGCTGTCGATGGTCCTGATCCAAATTATCCTGATATCTGCTACGCAGGCGCAGGAACGTGAGTTTCCCAGTATTCCTCTGCAACAAGCGCATTTTTTTTGTCCCATGTTGGGACTAGTTTGGATATGTATGGCTTTGAATGCATCCATTTTTTGAAATGTTGTGAGTATGTAATTTCCTGGATGTGTAATCCACTCATTGTACTACCTCTCAGGCACCAACATTTATTGTTCTCATTGATTATTAATCTAAGTTTTGATTGTACGTAACTAAGTACCTATGAAGCGAGAATATGCACCTACTATCTGCAATTTCGAAATGTGTACTGATTGTTTGAGTGTGCTTCCAACAGTGACACAAAGGAGCTGGGCAAGCATTTCCCTCTTGTAGACTTCGTCTTTGCAGAAAATCAAAAAGTTTCTTTGGCGCCAGAAAATTATTTATTCAAGGTTGGTCATCCAACCTTACAGTTAATGTTACAAGTCAATTCCTTCCTGTTCGCTTTCATTCGAGTTTGAAGGTCTTTAAAGTTCGAAAGTAGAAAGTTCTACAATACTCAATCTTATGTACATAATACGTTACCTCTATTCCATAGCTGTAAGTGCGTGCTTTTTGATTCTTATGCTTTTCTGGAATTCCAAATTCTTCTCACCACATAATAAGGGCAGTTGATAAAGGGAATAAAATGATCCAGTTTTCATTAGCTCCTTCTGATCAACTTGTTAGGCATTTAGGTTTTGTGGTTGTCTCTTACACTGTTTAGCCCATTTCGTCTATTTCTATTCATGCAATTTGTGCTTCAACTAGTTTTGTCTTTCTTTGATCGTATGTCATCTCTAGGATCAAATATTCACCTCTCATTGTTCGTTACATTCTCGTAAATCTTTAAATTTGGCAAGATCACTGTCTCCTTACGTATCTCTCTGATCACAGCATACAAAAGTGCCAGGCGCATATTGTTTGGGTTTCTTCAAGAACCAAGATGCAACCACGCTGCTTGGAGGTAATATTTTTGGTTGTGCACACATTATACCAATGCTTGACGATTGGATGATGTTTCTAATTTATGTGGGACTCCATCGGTTTGAGATATTGCACCAATAGAGATAGCCTTGGAAGTTAAGCACAAAAATGATGATGGCAATGGTCAAAAGTCCTGTTAACTTCAGCATGTTGCTTGAATTTTTTCAGGAATTATTGTTCGAAACATGCTGGTTACTTACGATAGATACAATCATCAAATTGGTTTCCTGAAGACGAATTGCACGGAATTGTGGAGCATTTTGCCTGCTGAAGCCCCATTAACAGCACCAGCTGTCTCCCCATCTGTACCCCCGGCAAATGAAGAAAGTCCTCCAGTAGAACCACCTTCAGCATTACCTTCACCTTCTGTGAATGCCCCTCCTCCGCTCTCAACAGAATCACCGGCACCTGTATCGCAGGGTATGTGCTTTAACATGAAAGAGTTTTCTTTGATGGCTCGATTGTATACCATTGATACAATTTTTCTAGATTTTAGATGAGTGTGTATATCTTAACTATCATGAACCATGAATACTGTAAGGATGAGTGCTATAACAGTGAGTCAACCTATTTTTCTCTTGCCAAGACCAGAAACATTCAGGTTTTATAGATTTGCAGTCTTGAAGAAATCGTAATTGTTACACTGACGTTTGAGTTATCTTAGAACAAAACGTGATGGAGCTGAAGAGAATATACCATCTAAACGCATTTTTTATATTTCATGCTGATTGCTTGTCTTAGTATCAGTCGGTGATTTATCTATCTCCATGACTAGTAACAACGAGTAGCCCACTATTAGATTTCCACACTGCTGTTGTTTTCCCTCATTTCATTAGAATCAACTTCAGATTCATGTTACTCACCAAATATCATTGTTTCTTTACAGCCGAAATTTTTTTTGATAGAATTCAACTTATAATTGTATTAGATACAAATAAAACTATTATTTGTGAACAAATGGGCGTATTTCTTTCAAGCATTGCTTCGGAGCTTAATGTTTCCGAGTCACAGGTTAGAACTTGAAAATCTCTGTTCTTACTGTTGCAGCTCTACTGTTTTGGGTTCAGAAGCTGAGGTTGTTGGTTTTTTGGGCTGGGTATAAGGGTTAACATAATCCTCCTTTGTCATCCTCTTCATGGAAGTGATTTCAGGATTTTCAGTAGCCCATGTAATCTAGTTTATTTTCTTATGACTCCGAGTATTGTGCAGATAAATTCTGAGGATGTCACTGTTAAAGAAGAAGCGGGACAAGCGGTCGTGCAACTTGTCGTGTATGCAGAATCTTCGCAGCATTTTTCATCTTCTTCTGCTCAGGTCCATTACCTGAGCTTGCCTTTTCTTTTTGCACTGAGTTGTTCGTTCGCGATGAATGACGACGAAAGTTCAAGCTTGAAAAATCTCTTGTTGTCGATGCCATTATCACTGATCTCTTGTTGTCGGTGCTTCTTTTTCTGATTAATGACGTGACTCTGTCAGACGCTGGCATCACGGTTTGGAAATCATACTGTTCAGCTGCCTGCAGTTTTTGGTACATATACTCTGAAAAGCTGGAAAGGTCTGCCTCCTTCACGAAGGTAAAGCGGTTGCTGTTCTTCTCTTGATTTTCAGTGTCAAATCATTTTAAACTGTGCACAGTAGACTCAAACTAGACCTCGTACTCACTTAATTGATATCATCCCTAAGAATCCTGTGTTGTGTTTCAGCAGGGGCTGGTTTCAATCTAAAAAGATCAAGGTTGCTGCCATCGTTGCTGGAGTAGTGGGTTTGGTGGCAATGTTAGCTCTTGTTCCGAGTTTAGCTTACTGGTATATTTCAAAATACAAGGAGAAAAACCAAGTTAATTACAAAAACTTGAATGCGGCAGAAAATTCCGAAGAGGAATCGTTGATTGGTGACCAACAATTGTAGTCACCCCCACATGTACCATGGGTTCACCTGTCACTGACTTGTGACACTCTTTTATTCAATGATTTAAAAAAAATCAGAACTGTAGACTTCACCAAGCGTGTTGCATCTTGTGCGTGTGTTCTTGCGCTTACCAGCAGCCTAAATTTCCCCTAGACTTTTAATAATATTTTGTTCTTGATTAACATAAATTCTTCCTGAGTGCATCAAACCTTACACCATTAGTTTCAGTTCTGTTCTTAACGTAAGTCAGGACGTTAGCTTTACCCACACCAAAAATCAAGATGGTTCAACATTCTTGCCAATTGTCACGTTAGCAATTGGCACGTTAGCCATTGAAATTGATCACAGGTGAAAATTTCGCCGTCATGCACTTTGAAGCAGTCTACGAGTATCCGCTTTCGATTGGGCACCAATGTTCAATAATCAATGCAGATGTGGATGTTCGTGACTGTGCACATATAAGCAAATAGCCTCAGAACTGTTTATGGATTTGTTGATGGAGAGCAGGGATTAGCCTGGCAGAGTGTGCTGGGACATGCTTTGAAGCCTCGTGCAACTTTTGAAAGCACCACTCATTTCTGAAAATTGATTTTGTGTTTGTTGCAGTGAGACAATCTGCCACTGAATAGTAATTCGATGACACGGTAATACCACCATTGTTGAAGCAATAGTTGCGTGGGATTTGAGCGAGAATTTGAAGAGAGTGCGGGTTCGTTTGGACGCTGCGAGCATAGGAAGAAGTACACGCGGAAGAGGAAAAGTGTGAAGGCCGAGGCACTTGGAACCTATTAAACTTCGACATCATGGTGGATCAGTGGCTAGAACAAGCTTCACCTCACCTATCACGTTTTTAAGTTTCTTTCCACACGATGCCTTCGTGACGTTCTTTGTTGAAGTTTAGATGTCTTCAGTGGAGAGGTTGCAAACGAGGAAGAATTCACTGTGCCAAGGGGGGTTGGGGATTTGCGAACGCTTTGGAAGGAAAAGAAAGCATGAGTTCGTTAGTGGTGGTGCAAGTGCATGAACGTGAACATCGGCCGAGTTCTTTCATCATGAATGAGTTCGACGGTGATGACAGAAAGTGGGCAAGTGGTGAAGAGGAGCAAGTCGGGGGTCGGTACGTAAAACAAAGAGCAGCCATCGAGGATGGGGTCGCAGTGGGGCCAATATGGAAAAAAGGGCGGAGGCGGTGTTTCACAAGGTTTTTTTTGCTGGCTTTTGCAATGGTGCACAGAACAAGCGACCGGAGCATGCGATGAGGTGTAGAGGAGCTCAGCAAGCATCTCACCGATGGACTTGACGTTGAATAAGCGATGAAGTCTAAACATGAGGAATCTTGCAACATCTTCCGATTACCTTACGGATACGATTTTTGCAGTTGTCGGATAGAATGCACATCAAAAAGAAAAATTGTCCTAATGGAAACCCATATGCTCATTCGATTCCGCGATCCAGCACGTAAGCTTTAGTGTCTATCTTCGTGATCTTAGTTTGTGAAGACGAGACTGATTGTTTTTGGTGCGCAACAGGCATTCTTTCTTGTCTTTTTACCAGTCTGAGTTTCGTGCATCGTCAATTTGTTATTGCCATGATCTTTCTCTTGAAGTGTGCCAGAAACGTTTTTGGATAAAGTTTACCTATTCGTTGTTCGAAAGAGTTTAAAGGCGTAAATTGAGGGGTCGGTGCAGTGGAGAAGTTGATGTTATGATGTTCGCATGGAGAGTTTCGTAAATATCCTTGTCGTAAGGTTCTTGACGGCTGTTTGAACAAATGGTGGAGCAAATGTATCATTGATCGGAGGGGTTTTTTCAGGGTGATAATTTTTGTGAAAATTCGGACACAAATGAACGTTTGTGGCTCTTCTTCTTTTTTTATTTTTTTTTTTATTTTTTTATTACTAGGGGGACACCAATTGAGGATGTTGGATTGGGTTCGGTTGTGCAATTGGACATTCTTTATGTGAATACAAGACATCTCGTGACCTTCCTTCAGAGTGATTTCACCGCTCCTTTTCAATGCGTAGGAATGTCAAATTACAGATTATGTGATAATTCTGCAGTGGGTCGAGGGACTTGGGTGATGCTGTGTGCTCCTGAGTTTCTTCCCGTTCAGGCTTGAAATCATGAAGATGAAGGTTGAGTGTCGGGTTAAGGTTTCGTGCATCTTGGACGTAAAGTTAAGTTCCCAACATGTTTCAACGAAGATTGAATAGTCACATACCCTAGACGTCGGTGAAATAGTCGCATACCTTAGACTTCTTCAGACGACAACGGGCGGTTGGTTGCTTGTGACTGACGTCAGTTGGGAACTTCGACGATGACGTCGTGTTTAGCGGAACACTCTGTCGTTGTGGTTATTGAACTGTTCGTTTAGATTCGGTCTTACAGTTGTATCATAAATCCTCCTAGGGTGCTCTCCAATTTCCTGTTGGATAATTACACGGCACTGCTGTTGACGCTTGTCGCAATCGTTGCTCCTCAACTGTAGCCTAGTCACGAGCACCTGAAGCTGGCGACATATGATTTGGGGGCCCTCTGATGTTCGTGCTATCTGTTCGAGTTTCAAGCTCTGGTATGAAATCTACTCCTTACAGAGTGATCTATATATGTAGTTTGGTGTAAGGCGTCGGCACAGTATTTGTGACTACGCCACTATCGACACCAGTCTCACGCTGGGTCTGTCAAGATCTGAATCACGGCCAGACACGCAATTTCTTCCAGCAGCACGAGCATTGTTCATTCTCAACTTGTAAACCATTTTCAGATTCGCCCATTTGTGGACTTAGAGTTCGGCGTTGAAACTTATCTGTGCTTGTAGAATGAATGTGGGTCGAGGGGTTTTGAAGGATTCATCGTTCGTAGGGGTTCGTTTGAATTTCTCTTCAACATCTCATGTGTACGCAAATTCGGCTCACGATTGCTGAATGTATCTTACACTCGCTTTTGCTTGGCCTGGGTTGATTCCATAGTGTTAAAAATATATTGATCTATTGACTTTCTTACGGGCTGTGATCTGGATGACTGCGTTCAGATTTGAGCTCTCTTTTTCCGAGTGGAGAGCGGCCGCACATATTATTGAATTCGAGTGGTTGCAAAAGGATTCCCCTGTCAAGTGGTTGTGTTCTTCCTGGTTGCGGCAGAGGAACGTCGGAATTTGGAGTAATTTGAGCCCTATTTCTTGGTGCAGCTACATTTTATCTGCGGTTGAGGCTTTCGTTGATTTTCTGTGGAAATAGCACGAGTTTTTCGATTTAGGGTAGAAATCCTAGGGTAAACATCTGTCTGGCGAGGGCAAGTGGAGGGATTTTTGTTTTCTTTGCTTAGGGTGATGAGAATGGGTCACGAGGGAGCAGAGTGTGAAGCGTTTCGTAGAATATGTCATGCTCTGCAGCTCCTTTAGGCAGATTACGCGGTGGGGTGGGATTTGCACTGAACAGAGCAGGACTTGCGGCATTGTTTAATCAAGAGCGTTGTGGTTGTGAACTTAACAGGAGAATGAACTTGTGAGCAACGAGCGGGGCTTTGATGCACAGGAGATACATGTGTTCAGTAGGGAGGGATACAACAAGGCTGTAAGCTCTTGTGTGGTAGTAAGAAGATAGAATGAGTGTCGAAAGTGCTGAAGGCGCGAAGGTGGCATGGCCCAGCCTCAGTCAGATAAAAACTGTGGCCCAGGCCTCGCAAGATGGCTTAGCGAAGCTGCTGGCCGCCCGGTCTGCATTATGTCAATCCTTGGAGAAGTCTCGTGCCATCGGCAACCAATTAGGTCAATCGGACAAACGACTGCAGACTTCTCACGAGCGCCTGCCCTCTGTGAGGAAAGCATTGGCGCCGCTGGAGGGGCAATCTAAGATCGTGGAGGGGCTAGCGCAGAGGATAAACAAAACCTTAGAGCCTGCAATGCAGGTTCTGAGTATGTTCGATGTTGTAAAAAAGATTAGAGTGAGGCTAATGCGGGAGCCTAGAGATGATTTCGACAGCTACATGTCAGCTTTGGTGCAGCTGGAAGACGCTGTGGATTATTTAAATGAGAATTCGAGCGTCGCTATCAAGTGGTTACAAGAAGCTGTCTCATATTTGAACGAAGCAGGTTCTACAGACACTGTGCGCTTGGACCGACTTAATGAGTCACTGACATTTTTGAAGTCTCAACAGGAAGGTAAGTGTTTTAACGCTAGATGTTAGTGTATATCAACCCATACTGTATTTTCCGAGTTTGAGTGAGGAAATCTCCTCATTTACTTACAATTAAGGGCAAGGTTTCTGTAATAGCCTGTCATGATTGATTTAAGTATTGGGCCACTGTATTGAGCTAAGTGTCGTAATTAAGCAGGTGGGACACATGAGATCGACGGTGGGCTATTACTTACCGCCTTTGGCAAGCTTGAGAAAGAATTCAAGCGCCTCTTACACGAGCACAGGCATCCTATTAGTTTGCCGGAAAGGATAGATAATGAGGTAGAGGAATCTCCTTCTCGAAATTCCGAGGTGGACTACTTAGACAGTTACACTCCTGAGGTGCTGGAGAGACTCCAAGCAATCATTTCAAAGCTAGTTGGCTATCCTCATTACCAAAGATGCATGTATGCATACCAAGATGTACGAAGTTCACTCTGTGAAGAAAGCCTGCAAGTAAGTTGTCATCTCACACTTCTTTTTGGTTCAACTCTGATACTGGATTATGGTTCTCGTTGCCTACTTATATTTCAGCTTCTCAAGGTTGAATTGTACTTCCAAAGCATGGGGCCAAAACGCCTTAAAACTTTCAGTAGTTTGAAGCTCAAACTGTTACCAACCTTTGACTAGGTCTTCCCATAGTTCATCCTGCATGTGCTGTAACTATGTTCTCAACCTAGAACTTGCTGACTGTTTTCTGTTCCTCCGAAATGTTGCAGACTTTGGACGTGAGTTATCTGAATTACAGTACCACAGCAGCAGTGGATACCGTCGCCTGGGATGATCTACAGGTTATGATACATAAATGGTGCGAACATTTCAAGATTATTGTGAAAATACTATATGCTGGTGAAAAGCGCCTCGCCCGTGAAGTGTTCAAATTTGTGGGGCATTCAGTCTGGGTGGAATGTTTACGCAATCTGGCTGAGAATGAGATGGACGCGTTTATGCGATTTGGATTAAGCGTTGTACGGGGTGAACGCTATCCTGAGAAGCTCAGCAAGCTGCTGGAAATGTTTGAATGCCTAGAGATGTGTGAACCCAGTGTTAATCAAGTATTTGATGGGGAAGTCTGTGTTGAAATTCGATCGCGTCATCGAGAACTTATGAAACAGGTGATTACTCTTCGTGACAAGAACAAAGCATGTCTTACTTCTTATTTGGCGTCTGTGCATGCATGCTAGCAAATAAACGGGGGTTTAAACAATATTTTCGAAGTCATATTTGGATGTTTGTCGGAGCTTTTCCCGAATGTTTAGTTACTATATCTAAGCTCAGGATGTGGCGCATTTCTACTGGACTCTAAGTTCTTGTTTAAGGAATCTTATTGTGGGCTCGCTAGCTTCGTGAACCTCCTTAGATATTTCGAGGGCTAACCTACAGTAAATAACCTTTTGAAATACACCCCTCCTTCTACGGCTCTATGTACAGTTGAATATAAATTTAAATAATATTAGCGACATCGGTAGAATTTTCAGCCAGCTTATCATATTGCATAGTTTTGTAAGAACTTTTGTTTTGTGACGTTCTGAGATCCAACATATTGCTTTGCTGCGTGCCCCATGTTACAGGTCGTCGTTGCATCTGACAAGACATTTCGGAGCATTCAGGGCTGGATAAAGATGCAAAGGGAATTCGTGACATTCGACGCCAGGGTCATGCCGATCTGCAGCTTTGTGGTTAATTATCTGAAATTAATAATTGGTTCATATGTTGATCCGCTGAGAAAGGTGCTCCGAATCGCTCACAGTTGGGCGGACCCTCGTGCATTGGTCAGTGGGAGCGAAGATGAAGACGAGGGACTGTCTCAGGGCATTGCTCAGATTTTACGAACTCTTGAAGAAATAGTTGAGGCTCGCGCCAGAGAAGTTCAAGACCCTGCTCTGCGCCACATATTTCTAATGAACAATATGTACTATATTCGCACCCGTGTGAAGAACAGTGAAATCGGACCGCTGTTGGGCGAAGACTTGATGTCAGGGATCGGCCGCAAGGTATTTGCCCTCAGCGTGAACAGACAGAAAATTAGTCATTTTTTTCATTTTTTCAGTGTAACTGATTAAAGTACTACGTAATGCACTTCTATTTGGCTGTAGCGAGCACATTTCGTTTTATTTTTAAAATGAAAAAATCTTTACACGTTCTATGATGCTATTATTCAACTATAAAGTTATTGTTCCATGTACAGGTGTCACAAAATGCATTGAAGTACCAGCAAGAATGCTGGCGACCGGTTCTTCAGCATCTCAGCCGTGAAGGGCTTACGGGTTCTGGATCAAGCAAGGGACACCGTGATTTGGTGAGACAACGTTTGAAAGCATTTAATGCAGCCTTTGACGAGACCATACAAATTCAGTCAAAATGGATAATTCCAGATCAAAACTTGAGAGACGGAACCTTGGCAGCTGTCACACAGATGGTGGTTCCTGCATACCGAAGCTTTATGTCACAGTTTGGGCCTTTACTTGAGAGTCGTCTCCGCGATCCAGATAAATATGTAAAGTATTCTGCCGAAATGTTGGAGACAATTTTAGGTGCTTTGTTTTTAGGCAACGGTTAATTTAATTCATCTTCGGAATCTCTTTGTATATATTTTGCGCATTGCTATGCTTTAGCTCATTCTCTCTGCTCTCACAACATACTTTTGGTGTACTCATTCATTTAACCGATATGGTAATGTGTTCTAACCAATCTCAAGTATCAGAAACCGTTCGTTATATATTTTCGCGATGTCCCCACGAAAACAGAAGGGTTTGTGTTCCTGACAAGCGTTACTCGGTGCTATCTCCCTTTGAGCAACCTCTTGGATGGATATTTCCAGTTCTATTTTCAGATTTAATACAATTTCATCAACTGACTAGACATCATCAGCACTTCGTAACCTAGTCCTGATGTCGGATTTCAATTTAATGCTTTAGTAGTGGCGAAATTCTAGCTTTCATACTATCAGAAATTGGCAGTTAAAATTATCATGAAGTTGATTGACTCAGTAATCACCGGAATACACGATAGGTGTACACAAATCTTACCAATAAGAGCAACTGGTGCAAACTATCACATTAAATGTAATTCCTCACTGAAGTCCGAAATCTTGCAACTGTTTATCGATGTATTACTTGATTACAATATATCCCACCCTAGGACGCACAGTTTCTGTACGTTGTAAGCTTTACCACACATTCCACATCGAGTAATCTTATTTTGATTGCCGTGACTGGAATTTCAACTTCACGCTCACAAATTGGACAAACGTTGAGGTACCTAGATGTAATCTTTGAGTCTGCAAAGACGATAAAATAAAGCTAAGGCAGAAACGCATGCTCGAATCTCAAAATCACGCGGCACCTCACCACAAGTACGAATCATGCATTCCATCCTATAAAGCTAACATGTAGAGAAGTTGCAGAACTCGACGCTAGAGTACAGTGGAGAAATCGAACTGGATGATATATCACCTGAACACCAAATTAGGACGCGTGGAAACTGAATGTGCAACTGTATGTCTACATTAACTATAGAGAAAAACCTAAGTTTACACACGCAGGTCCACATAAAACCATGTGAAACTTGACAACTCTTACAGTTGAACAAGTACCTCTACAATACAAGCAACTCTATAACTTGTAAACGACCATGACATTCAAAATACTTCATGGTAAGAAGCTGAATCCAAGCAGAATTGAAAATGTTGTCTGAAACTCTATCACAATTCTACCACAAACTTCGAAGGGACTTTTTGGGAACGATAGTGAGACATGAATTTTATATTATCGATCACTCCCTCATATGGCCTAAATCCTGAGAATAGACTGGTAGTATGTAGATGTGGACTAACATAACGCATGTATTCTCTGCAGTGGAACAACAAAACTCTTATTGGCACTGTACAGTTGCATGTACAAAATGGAAAGCTTTCCTTCCTTCCCAGAACTTCCAATTTCACTAGCTCCAATATCAGTACAAAGCATCACTCGTCCTTTGGTGTGTCCGATTCAGAAGAGGAAGGCTGTGCATCAGGGGACTCAGTTGGCGCATCCTCACTCTGGGCAGTGTTTGGCTTAACAGTACCCACCTTCACGTACTTGCTTATGAACTTGTACTCCCAATCGTTCAGAGCTTCGACCTCATAGGAACTTAAGCCTTCAGTGTCACCTGTCAGATCCTTCTCCTCAAAAGACATTTTAGCCAATGCTCTACTTGCGTCTTTTCCAGCGAAGAGGGCATAAGGTCCTCCAGTTCCGTAAAATGCCCTGTTTCAACAGACATTCCGGTTTGAACTACAGAAAGTCAACAAATAGTTTAGAACCCTGACCACACTAGTGGCAAGTCATCGCTCCTCCGTAAGAAATATAACTCTGAAAAGTCGGCTAGACCCAATTCACCATCGTCTATTTTCAAAAGGAAAGACCATCAAACTGATATGGTTTTAAGTTGGAAATTGGTCATGGTCAAGCATGTATTTTTTTTAATCGAGTCAACAATCCACCTCAGAACAGAAGGTTTGGACTCGGGGATCAATGAGTTCTTGCGTCGCTTAGTATCAAAAAATGGAAATATCATAAACATGATTTCGGATCCATGCCATGCCATACCATCGTCAGATCGGGCCTGCTTCTCTTTTCCGAATTCTCTTACACGCATGTTCAAACAAGATATTTTGCCTTCAATGTGCTGTTTATGAAATTTATTTCTATTTGACACGCCTCTTCTTCACAGAGATTATTGAAACCCATTTAAAATATAAAAGTTCACATACCTTGATTGAGATACATCATAAATTTGTCCTTTAATAGCCATCAGCAAAGGCTTGCTCGGATCAGTACCATCATAGGCTGCGAGCTCTTTTGCAGTCAGCTCCCCGACCTGTGCAGGAGGCGGCAATGGCTGCACGGGGACATACTTGACAGGTGGTGGTGGTGCAAAAAGACCCAATATTAGGTAATAAATACCGACCACCAGTCCAATGATTGTAAAGAAAGTACCCGCTGAGAGTCCCGTGTATTGCGGGATCAAAGCCAATGTAGCATTCACGAAAGCCATCTCCACCACCCTACCTTGCTTCAGTTAGTAAAAGCAGATTGCAATCCTCCACAGTTCCTGTAAACATGAAACCAAGGCCACATAATTCATGATCACGTAACTTCATGTTGATTGTCATGACGCCAAACTTATGCAATCAACTTCATCTTCAGACTCGCACAAATCGGCAACAGAGTGTGACAGCTACAAACTTGTAGGTTGGTGTAGCAATGTTTTAGGAGATAGCAGAGACACAAAAAACAAAGAAAAGGAAAAACCATGCATGCGTGGAGTTCTAAACCGCGCAGTACCTCATTCCAGGGAAACAAAATACAAAAATTCCCTCCAACAAAGCAAGCACGCACAAGAGTTGGGTTTCAAACGAGTTTCATTGGCAGGTTTAGGGACCTTCAAAAATCTACCTATTACCTGCTCCAGATGATGAGTCACTAAGAATAGAGACAATGAATACGAGGCAAGGTGATTTATCAGATAAAACATACGCAAAAGGCCCTTTTGTCTGAGCAAGGGGTGGGTTTTATTGATACAAGGCACTGGGTCGAGAAATGATACTGCTCTTAGGTTGGGTCGACAAAGAGCCAAACCCTAGCTCACATCCCCCTCGGTGGGTCTTTGCTAACAGCAGCATCAAGCAATAGGCTCAACGAAATAGTCCAGAAAATCACTCTTCCAATGATACAAACATCACATTGAAACCCAAAAGATGCTCCCCCTAAAGCTACTCCCCAAACGAAAATCGCCAAACCAACATCTAGAACACAGGTCTAGGGTCAGCAACTTCCGCTCAATCCCACTAAACCTCACTTCCCGCAACGCGAACTCCTCGTCCACACCCCAACAACTGCATAAAGGAGAACTACCACCACTTAAACCCAACCACTGAAAATCCCGAAACCTACTATGCATGCAACAAGCGCTCCTCAACGTCAATCAACAATCGCATTCCACGCAATAAAAGCTCATTCTCCCATGTTCTTACACGAACCAATGCAAGAAAATGCCAAGATGACTGAGATGAAGCGAAGGCGAAATAGTCGATGGTGTGCTAAAAAGGAGGAGATCCTTTCTCGATAACAACGCAGCAAAGACTGAAAGGCCTCGACCAGACGAAAGGGGAACTACTCGCAACACGAACTCGTCAAGCTTGGCAACCTGGGAATAAGTTGGCTGCGACGCAACCTCAAGTCTGACTCCTCTGCGAAGCTCCCACCCCTACGGTTTCAGTCCATGTATTTTTTATATGTGCAGTAAATATTAAAAGGTCGAACCTATGACCGGGAAGCGGCGGTTCCTGAAAGCTTCGCTCACAGTATATTTATGGGGTTCGGCAATTTGTGGGAGCCTTTGACCACTGCCCCCCAGCAACTCGCATTTGGATTCGCGTTCTGGTTTCAATAAGTCGTTCTACGGCTTTAGCATATTGGGCTGATTTGGTTGTGCATCGCAATTGCTGAGCGTCATAAATTTCACTAACAGGGTACGCATCTAATTCCTTTACCACCTGTAATTCGGATGGCAGCTTTTCGTGATAGAATGTGCATGTTATGGTTGTGAGAGTCAAACTGTTAATCTGAATCTGAGTTTTGCTTGAACCTCAATGTTGCTTGAAAGTTTTGTCGAACCGTGCGGAGAGGGAAGAAAGTTCAGAATTCTACAGTAGAAAATGCGGTATCCTTCCTCGTGACAAAGTGCTCTGCGTTGCGTTTTCTCGTCGTCGGAAAAAGCCGGCATTCGTGTGTCGAAGTTAGAAATGATTTATGCTAACGTATGATGCAGGATGTTGCTTTGAATCTTAGAGTGTGGATTCTACATGTCCTCGATGCAATGTGGGAATAGTTTTTTTTTCTGGTTGGAGTGGGTTTTATTTAGTTACATGGTCAGAATGAAGTACGGTGATCCAGGTCCATTGGTCTTGGACAGCCCAACTTACAACCATCTCTTCCCGTCATTCTCCCTCAACTATCGGAATAGTTCTCACTAGGAATGTGCATCGAAGGTAGAAATATATTACCACCTACAGCCAGAGAATTGCTACTCCTGAACATGATATATCCTTCGCACTGAATGTGGTTCCGATCTAGAAGTCAGGATTCTTTACGATGGTTGATCAGACTATTGATTAGGTCTTTAGAAGTCTTGGAAGTAGCCGGATAACTTTAATTTTGTCTTGGCTTCGTATCAAAATATTCACTTCCTTGAAATCTTTCTTGTCCATACCAATTTATATCCCATTGTGTGTTGTGTCTGCGTCAGATTCCTTTCACCATTGCTTTGGAAATACGTGAAGGAGGCAAGTTGTACATGCTGTACTTTGCCAAAGTTGGCATCCAGGTGAAGGCCTTCACACCCATCTCGTGGACTCTGCTTCTCTGCTGTCAATATGGATGAATATTTGTTCACACAGAGTTACCAACCACAACCATGGTTGTCATATTTGTCAATTTTGACGCTGGCTGGTTTCAAACGCCATGAATCATAATGCCAAATGGTACCAACGATCCAAAAAATACACATGGTAAAAAAAAATTCCTTATGACTCAGTTTGTTTCGACTTAATTGCTGACAATTGCTGAACAAAGTGCTGACACAAAAGAACCCCCAAGTACATGGCTTTAGAGTTTTACTGGATAAATCGTAAGTCCTCGATATTATCTCGACCTGGTATCTTCCGTCCCTCTGTACCTTAGTTGTATAAGCCTAAGGAAATTCGCTTACAGTTGAACTTTTCTCAGGATTCCCACAAAAACAAATATCAACAATCGTTGGATTGTGGTGGAGCAGAAAGAAAAGTATGAATGTTTCAATGTGCATCTTTCTAGATGTTTTTTCTGTGTACAGTCTCTGTGTACAGACTGCAAGATTCTGCTTTGCATATCCAGCTTGAATTGAACGAAAATTTGTTCCTAACTGTAAACCAGTTGCAACGCAAGCAGGACTGTGCTATGTATGAAGGTGACTTTAGTCATTCGGGGGTTCTCTAATGAGGAACTCCACGTTTTGAGAAACATATCAATCGCTGTCTTCGTTAATGCTGTTGAGAATGCCATGCTAATTTCGTGCTTGTTATGATTGATACTTGCATCCCTGTCTATCCCCTCTTAATGTTTTGCTGTATTCGTTGTATTATGAGCTGCTGGTCGGTTGCCTCATAGTTGGATATCCTGACTTCACGAGGTTTAATCCTCTAGGCGTGTTGTTACTCGGGTTTGTAATTAAAACGCGCCACACCTTTGAACCACTCTTGTTGAACCATCATATGTTGATACGTTAATATTCAGTGCACTATTAAGTTTCTAATGAGCCATCAGGATGCTTTTGCATCTTAGCCTTGCAGCCATGGGCATCTTCTTCAATGTTGCCATTACATTTAGCTGATGTTTCCTCGAGAGAAAGCAACCTTTCAACATCTCTGAAGCAGTGTGTGTGTTTTAAGGTGAAATTGAGTACTTACCAAAGGACCAACTGCATCAATAACTGCCACTGTTCCGTTTGAGAGCAACCTAGCGATGTGGGAGGTGGAATCACGTAAATGTGCCGACCCATGACGGGATGTAGTTCACCTTGCTAGGTGTGAAGACGAAGATCATGTCACAGGTTGTACTTTGGATTATGAGAATGAGGATTACTTAGATCCGAAACATGGGATAGTGAGAATCTAGATGGCTAAGATGAGATGACGGTGAACTTGCCTCGACGCAGCGAAAGTGGAGTCAATGCTCCCTGCTGCCCCAGACCTTCCTCAAGAATCCGATTGTTCTGTACTTTGCAATGGCTCCGACCCTATCTCGGATGATGCTCCTTCAGAAAACACCAGCAGAGCCTCAACAGCAGCAGAATCCCTCTAGGATAACAACATGACCGAACTCGTGGAGGCAACTCAAAATTGTTTTAAGAAGAGCATGCCTGCTGCATTCTAATGCCAACTCTCTCTCTCTTCGGAGTTAGCCGAACGTCAAAACGAGTTGATCCTCAATCTGCCTCAGCTGCAAAACAGTGGACATTGTTAGCACCAGCGTTGAAACCTTCAAAGCGAAGAATGATTACTTCTTTAACTGCTACTGCAAATCTATGAGGGCATCACCTAATGGGACAAGTCTAACTGTTGTTGAAGGGAAGTACTCTCAATGCAGTTTCCACGCTGCAGTTCAATATCTTCTTCGTCCTCTCTCAGCAACTCATCAGCCATAATTGGCGCTGCAAGTCAGGAAACTAAGACAGCAACGGAGAATCCAAGGCAAACACATGAACACACAATCCTACTGCAAACTGAAGAGTTTTGAATGGCTTGATTACTAAACATCCCCACTTCTTTCTCCAAGTATACTTGTATTTAAAATGTCGCAAGGTGAGGAGTTTATGATGAGCCAAGTGAAATTATTTGGATCTAGAGTGGTATCTAAAAATCAATGTCAAAAGAATGTTGGTAGTTAGAAATCATCAATCTCACGACTTAGAGTCCCATTTTCGTAGACCATGGTTTAAAAGTTTCATGAAAGTTTCTTGTTTGGTGGAAAATAAATGTTTTTTGAAGCCTTATTTTTTTAGAGAGATAAAGTGTGAAAAAGCCATGACATACACTAAATCATATGTTTATTTTGATTTTAGATATAGTAGCTCAAATCTTTATTGTAATAATTAAAATTATTATTAAAAAAATAAATAATTAATAAATTGGTTGATAAAAATTAAAAATTAAAAACTAAAAATGATTCTTCAAAGTCAATCTAATGCAAATTTTATAAAAAAATATTATTTATGCTATGCAAAAAATACGTGCATTGTACTTCATCTTTTCCTTTTATGTCATTTTAGCTGATTTTTTTAAGTAGAAAACTAAGCAATAGAGGTTTCTTTCTAATTTCAACTAGTCAAAAGTTTAGAAAGTTGTGGCATCTTGACTTCTCTCCTAAAAAATAATTAAATATCTTAGTTTTATAATTTTGGATGCTACATGATTATTTAAAAATACTACTATATAAAACTTAATATTAACAAGAAGAATTGTATTCTTATTGTAAAAACCCAAAACAAAGTATCTAATATTATCCAAAGTAAAATTTTAAAATTACAAAATATAAAATATATAGTTATTATTTACGAATTTATTTTTTATCATATGAGTGATTAATAGCTAAAGTCTTTACAATATTTAATAGAATCTACTCTAATAGTATACAAAGGAGTTAATAATTGATCAATTTAGATAGAATATTTACACAAGTAAAATAAAATTAGCCAAAAATAAATATTTTAATAGAAAGTTGTAAGCACTAATAAGACATTAATTTATAAATAATATGCTACCAGTTACGTTATTTGAGTTTTCTATAGTATTTGCAAAGCTCTAATATCAGTCTTAAGCTGAATTTAGATTTTTGTAATTAGAATATCATATTTGAATTAATAAGGTGACTTTTTGAAATTATAAAGTAATCAGAATATGTCAAAACTTGTGTAACAAGGGTGTCATAGTTTATTATTTATGAGTAGACTTGCAATTGATTTCAATGCAATTTCAAGACAATTTGTGTGTAATTAGCACTAATCTTTTGAATAAGTGATTGAGTTTGAATTAAAAAGAAAAAACCAATGGTAGAATAATTAATTGGAATATTTGAGAACTTATGTAATAAGAGTGTCATAGTTAGTTGTTAATGTAAAGTCTTATAGCTGATTTTAATGCAATTCAAAGGTAATGTAGCATTAATATTTTGAATATGCGATTAATTTTGAGTTAAAAAGATGAAACTAATGGTAGTATAATTAATAATTGACAAGGTTTTAATATCAAAATTCGAATTATGATCTATTGGAGCAAAGATAATATCGTAATATGTGTAGAATTGATTGTATTGTTATAAAAAATGATTAAATGTTTCACAAGTGTCTACATGTGATTAATTTGGGAAATGATATTTTAATTAGAATATTTTTTCTTAGTTCAAATTTATAATTATTAATTATATAAAAAAATCTAATAAGAGTATTCTAATCTTGATTGAAAAGATGAATATTATTAAAAAATCAAACTAAAAAACTTTCATCCACTAGTATTATAAATAGACCATTAGACAAGAGACAACAAAAAAAGTATAAAGAACAATTAATACAAATATTAAAATGAAAACATTATCAAAGTGATACTAGAAAAGATGGCATTCAATATGAAATTATAAAAATATTTAATTTGATTATCAAACCTATATTATAAAAGAAGTTAATAAATAAATAATCAAATTAGGCATAAGAGTTAATTAATTTTTTTAATAAACATCTATAAATAACAAAATAATTGTTGTAATATATTAAAAGTCATTGATAATTTTTAAAAGTTATAAATAATGAATCAATTAAAGAATTTTATATTACAATGGAAGCTCAAGAATGTAAAAGATGTAATAGAAGATATATTAGATGAATGCCATATCAACCTTAGCATAGATGCAAAAGTAGCAAATAATGCAATAATTGAAGTTTTGATATATAGAATGTACTAAGAAAAAGGTAACTACAATGAATAGTTATTATATATATTGAATCATATAGACTTACAATATAACAAATATTATAGTGTAGAATTTATAATACATGTTGATAAAAACATGTTATTACTAGTCTTTTATTATTATTCGATTGATTCAAATATAATAAGAAAATTGATATGAATTAATTAAAGATTAATTTTAGACTTCTTTGGTGAATAAACTAATAGTTTAAAATATATATATATATATATATATATATATAATATATATAATATATATAAAAAAAAACTATGACAATAGAATAAAAATTTAAAAGATATAAATTATATCAAAAAATAATTTTATTTAGCTATAATTACAAAAAAACAAAATCTTGACCAAGAGTATGTGTATTGTATATTATTTTATTAATGTATTTTTCATATTTTATCACAAATTATGATCCAAAATAGATTTCTTTTGATTTTTTTTTTTAGATTATAGAGTGGCTATTTATTTTTCTAAAATGGTTCTTTTTATGTTACTATTTATTATTGATATAAAAATTAAAATATGTACATATAGAGGTTATATGTGGTCAACTTTTATTTTGTAATTGGTTTAGTTGAAAATTTATAATCCTTAAATAGATTAAATATCTCTTAAATAAATAGACTTTTATTAATGGATGTACATGATTTTAGATTTAAAAATTTTACTATGAAAAAAATATATTATTATTAATATAAAAATATAATTTGAATTAAAAGAGACTGAGGTTTATGCTAAAATAGATCTATAAAATACATACAATCTAGTGCATATCAAAGAAGGAAATACTTAGAAGACTACATTTTGAACTAGATTTGGTTATTTCTAATACAATGTCATATTTTTTGGATTTAAAGATCCTTCAAAAAAAATTGATAAATAATATATATTTTATTTATTATTTTATTTTATTATTTTATTTTTAAAATATTTCCTATGCATTCTAAGATTATAGAAGAATATGATCAATATGCTTGCCTTGTATTAAATGAACTAAGAAATATAAGGTTATATACCAAAATCAAATATATATATATATATATATATATATATATATATATATTACACAACTAAAGTGGAATTTTTTGGATTATATTATTATAAATATAAACTTAGAAATGGATTTTAATAAAGTATAAGTTTTTTTTAGATTCAAACATAAAAACCATACATGGTGTTTATCACTTTTTAGAATTTTCATAACTACTATTGGATATTTGTTAAACACTTCTTATAAGTTATTAATCTACTTACACAATGAACTTGTGAAAAAAAAAAATTAGAATCAAATGATTTGCTAAGAAATCACTGTTAATTTTGTAGATTTATAAATACCTATTTGTTATATCATAGGTTGAAACAAAGATCATAATACTTACAAATTTATAAAAAATGAATGATAAATTTAAATTATATAAATATTTTTGTTTATATACAATTTTCATTACATGTCTTTTACATTAAAATATTGTTACAAAGCAGTATCTAATAAGTTCCTTAAATATGAATGTATCTATAAACAATTTATGTTTCAAAATTTCAAAAATATTTCTTTCATACTTTAAAATTTAATATATTAATAATTCCTTTGTATTTTATTATAAGGTTTAGTATTTTGTGAATTTGTTTCAATAAAGAAGTATTGTGTGTGTATGTGTGTGTATATATATATATATATATATATATATATTAAATCAATAGTTGATGATAATTTTAGGTAATTCAACATGTTCTCATAGTAATTTTTTTAAAAAAATTAGAAATTTATATTTGGATTTTATGGAGTTCAATCATTAACATGGTATGCAACAAAGGCTAAAATTATTTTAAACCATCTTCTTACCAACAAAATTCCATGATTATTAAATTGATCACATGGTTATATACCACAAAAATTGATGTTGATATTTTTGGATTTTACATCCATATAAAAGCTAAAGACCAAATAAAATAATGAATGATCATGTAGCATTATTGCATGAGCTCGATTACCATTTATTTGGAGACCAATGCACAATAGCTAAAAACAAAAACAAATCTTTGCATGCATTTGTTGAAAAATACTATCTTTTTTCATCTTTAACCCAATAATGCAATGAAAGATTGGCATACATAGTGGTTAATAATACCTTCGCCTAAAAACGTTTAAGCAAATCTCGTAGTAACATATTCTTTTTATTATTATTTATTCGATTTATGGTTCACTAGAAATGGGCACAGTGTGAACAGAAACAGTTTTGAGCCCGAAATTTGTGTTCCCCTTTGAAGGGAACGCGATATAGGGGAAGAACGCCCACATTATTCGAGGAGAGCGAAGGCCTCCAATCTTTTGCTTTTGAAAAACGTAACTTTTCGGTTTAAAAAAAGCAAGTGGAGGGAAAGATTCTGGGTTCGGACCCGAACGCCAAACCTCAGGACCGGGTGACCCCCACCTATTTAACGGGCGACCTACTTTCATATAGCGGGTGACCCTCTCCTGGTCATATACCCCGCAACGTCCCGTCCCAAATTGGAAATGGGGTCCGGTCCGTGATACCGGGTCCCATTCCAGGCTCAGGACGGGTCCTGGAATTCAAACTCAGGTGTCGTGTAGCGCTTGGGGACTCCGCCAGTGGCACCCCGTTTTTTATGAATGGAGGAAGGGAATCCACCCTAAATACTCCCCTTTCTCTTTTTGTCACATGGGTTTATTAATATAATTATTTATTTATTTTCCTCCATTTTTCCATGTGGAAAACAACTTTGAATTGGGTTAATTGGATGAGATGAGATTTCTTTGGTTATTTATAATACACTCATTTTGGTGGTAGAATGTGATGCATAAGGGATTTACATTGTTGTATGCATCGCAACTTATGTATAAAAGAGAAAAAGAAAAAATAGAGAATGTGAAGGTTATAAGGCATGATTTGTATCTTATTATGGAGCATGAAATCAAAATTATGGTGATTCTACAGATGACATATGTTTGTATTTATTTAGCATAGCACATTTTAGAAGATTTCAAAAGATTTTTAACTTAGATTTCTTTTCTGGTCTTAATCAACACAGTAATCATAATGCAATGAATGTTGTTTTTGAAGGACCGTTTTTTAAAGTATTATGTTCTACAATTATGTATATTTTTCATGAAAGCAAAGCTGAGCTTTTCATGAAATCGTTTCTTTTAAAACTGATTACATAGTTTGACTACTTTCTAAAATTGCAAAGAAATTAGTCAGCCATGTAGTTTTCAAAGGTGTTAAAATTTTAATTGGTAAATACTACATATATGATATATATATATATATATATATATATATATATATTTATATATTGGTACATAAAGTTTGGTTATATTTTGCATTGATTATTTTATTATCATTGTTACCAGTACAAATTTTGTTAATTGTTTAAAAATTTGGAATGCAAAAATGGATGTCCAATGGAGCATAAATAATATAAAGTAAAAAGTAAAATTAAAAAATAAATTTCAAATAGTCTTTGGGGTTACAGAATACCACTAAGTCTAACAAATATAATCAATCTTTTAGGTATCTGCAAGGAGAAGAATGATTGTAACAATATAACAAATCTTGATTTTCATTCAAAATCAAAATGGCAGTTCATAAAAGAATAAAAAATGAAAAATAAATTTTGTAGAGAGTGCTTGGGTGGAATAAAATCTAGTTTAAAGTCTCGATTTTTTTCATTTGAAGAATCACAAAATGCTCAATTTGATTTGAATTTATTAAAACATTCTAAAAAAATTTACGGAACATGTATAGAGAAATATCATAATTGATATATAGTTTCTGATAACGGGAATTGAGTTATATATATTTTATCTAATTAGACACTCTTTACTTATTCTGTTCAATGAAATAAAGTTTTCTATTAGTTGTCTTCTTTTTTTCATAGTTTTAAGATTCGTTTACCACATAAGAATCATTTGCACAAAATCAACTAAATTTGTAATTTTGGACGGGCACAAATGCAAACGTTTGTATTTCAAACTTTTCATATCAAAGAACCTCTTTAAAAATAATACACTTGTTTTAATTCACAAAGATATGCTAAATTCATCAATTATCAAAATCAGTCATTCCTACTGTGCATATCTGTGAAACCTTTTGCTGAAACGATTGTGGACAAAACCCACTTTACGAGAATAAATACAACACAACATTCTTCTATTCACTTGCTTTTCCATGTGTTAAGGTCTAAATTCATGACAATCATGTTCAACAAACTCTGTAATGCAGAGTGATTCCGTTTTTTTGTAGTACTGCATGAGAAAATCGTGAAAGAAACAAACAAGCGGAATTGGGTGGCCCGGAAATGCCGAATGTTCTGCTCGGAGTGAGTGTGGGTGTATTATTTTGCAGTCACCACCATTTCGTAGATCCTGTGTGCAGATTCCCACGCAATAGTCGCCGAGATCGGTCCGGAATGCGTTGCCATTTCCTGCATTGTGGGTTGTTGTTGTGTTTCGCTTCTGTTTCCGAATGTTTGCCGGAGTGGGGATGATGAGTGGGTGAGAGTTGCATTGCTTGAGCTTCAAAGCTTTTTGAGGTTTGCCGGAATCGGTTGACTTTGGGTTAGCGAGCTAATCAAGGGCGGTGCAAAAATACCAAAGGATTCGGCCTCGGGTTGTGGAAAAATAGGAAGCACGAGGTTTACATTGACTTGTCCCACAAACGAGAATCCATTGCGGTAGAATCTGAGCGACGAGCTCATAGGTCGAGGACTGAATTTAGAAGCCACGGGCAAGATAAGCCCCAAGACCCAGCCAACAACCATCGCCAGCGCGCACGCGCGCCGGGCTCCGAACGCGGGCGGGTATCTGTGGTATCGATGGGGAGGGAGGGAGAGGGTGTCACGTCCTCGCTGCGGTCCAGGCACCACCGCTAAGAACGAAGAAAGACAAGAAAGACAAGGCGAGAAAGAAAGGTTGAACGGGGGTCGAGAGGTGGAGTCGTCGTAGTGTCAGCAGTAGTCATCCCAACTGTCGCGATGTGTTGATGGTTGATGAGGAACGAGGACGAGGCCATGACAGTGAAAGCCGGGCTTTCTGGATATGACGGAAGCCCGCCCAATCCCCCCCCCCAGCCCCCGCTACAAAAGCCTCTCGCATTCGCTTCCACGCGACCTTCCCTCCCTTTTCTCGTTTGGACCGTGTTGCAAATTCACGCATCGCGCCAGCATTCATAATCAAACCATTGCATTCATTGCAATAATTGCAGAAATTGGATCTCGTCGACGACGGGCAATACCCACAGCTCTGGACAGTGCTGCCACCTGCGCACCTCGCAGACAAATATGTCGCGCCATCATCGTCGTTGACATCATCTCGGTTGTTGTCGGGTGAGAAGCAATATAGTTGCACACAGTCGTCGTCGTTGTCGTCGTGGGACAATGACTGCTGTCGTCGTCAAGCCGTGGACGTAGTTCTCTTGAGGAGGCTTTGATCACCAGGTTGGCGAGAGTTCGATTGTTTGGATTTTGGGCGGGGTGAGTGACTTGATCTCGGGATTCGAGAGTGGCTTTGTTGTGGGCTTGGCGTTTTGATGAGCGTCGAGGTGCGGGGTGGATTTCTTCTGGGGACTTCTTGGTTTTGGTTGGAGATGCAGCAGGGACCAATTTCGTGTGGGGATGTAAATGTTCAGTGTGAGAGTTCAGGTTTTTTTTTGGGGTTAAGGAGGGCGGTATTGGGTTGAAAGAAGGAGGGCTAGTGTGTTGTGAAGCGGAATGGAGGCGTCGGGAGAGACGAGGGGATGTTTGAAGCTTTTTTGGGGTGGTAGAAGTTGGGAACTCAGTTTGTTGGACTTGGGGGCATGCCAGTTGCTTCTTGATACCCCTCGCTGGTTTGCGCTTTGGGTTGTGGCTATTGTGACTTGGCCTTTAACGTGTTGGAAGTAATTTTGTGGGACGAACAAAGGTTTTTGTTTTTATGGACATTCGAATTGATCAAGAGTTTATGTCACCCCTCTAGTATCAATCTGGGAAGTCCTTCATTTGAGCTAGAGACTCGTGAAGATTCTTGAGGTTTCTCGCTTGCCGTGCCTGCACACCTTGTAATATGTGCCATCTCAACCTGTGCTCTGTTCGAGTAGATCAATGCCTAGTACGCGTGCTGGGCTCTCGTAGTTCTCGCATCTCCTCTGCAGGTCATGTCGTTTGTTTCATTTCAAGCATGTTGAATTTGGGCATAATGCGCTTGCAGTTCTCTCTCTTCTTTTCTCAATTTGTGG
Organism: Physcomitrium patens; assembly: GCF_059467195.1. Taxonomy (NCBI): domain Eukaryota; kingdom Viridiplantae; phylum Streptophyta; class Bryopsida; order Funariales; family Funariaceae; genus Physcomitrium; species Physcomitrium patens. The sequence goes on from NC_143416.1 coordinate 17,502,499, forward strand.
CACAGGAGCAATGGTGTTAATTGCAATATATGTGCTGTCAGCCTGTGAATGTTGAAAGGAAATTCCCCATGGAGTGTCTCTTTTAGCTTTCTTCTGGATTGATTATCCTACATTTGATGCTACGTGTGAGAAAGACGCATGATACGCTGTCGGCCTTGACGCACTGAAACCTGTTTCCTATCCAGGGTGGAGGAGCGATGTAACGATGACCAATCAACAGGCGCTCACATGGAAGGAGACCCTGCATTCAGGGAGGCCTAAGATTGAGTCCAGCGAGATCAACGACCTTCTGTACTCAAATGTATGTCTTCTCAACGTTCCTCGAATGGTCATGTCTGTTTTTGAAAAGCAGCATGGACATTTCTTACATCTTCATTGTTTACAATAGTGATGTGAGGGAAGCAGTTGTAGCATTCATCTTTCTTGGCATTCCTCAGCTCTTCGGTATCTCATGCGGGTGTGTTGACATTCCACTTACTTGCATGTTATACCTTTTCATAGGCGAGGTCTTCAACCGCAGCTGTGGAGGCGTCCTTGATTCTCAATTCAATTCTGATCTCCAGTGTGTAGGTCATGTTTTAGAGACCCTGGAACCTTCAGCACGTTCCCCCCTACGATTTCCTACGTAGGAATCGATTGTTGACTTATAAAATTTGTTTCCCTCGATGTCATTGCCTTACCAGATGAAGCGGAGGAATAAGTCCGAAGAAAGACACGAAGTGGAGATGAATGGGTGGAATGAATACGTGAATTCTGATCTTAGCCCTGCTCCAACTCCCTCAGGTCCACGAGCGAGAGTCAGCCGGCCCAAGGCAGGGAAGCAGGCGAAAAACTGCCCTTTGACCCCAAGACCTTTAGGGGCTGGTAGGACATGATTCCGCAAAGCTTCTTTGTTGATGTTAAGGTCTAAAGGTGTAAAATATGCATTCCAATACAGCACATGCTGTGACTAATCGATTTACACTGCATACCAATGTGTATAACTATGTTTTTGTTTTTTTTATTTTGTTTATCCTCATTTGCGACCTGTTGACGAGTGAACAATTTAAGCAGCTCGATATGGTGGAGCGATTCTGCTAGATTGAGTTGGGGCAGAATCAACCTGTAGTCGTGAAGCGTTTCCTGAAGTTGCGTTTAAGATTAGGATGGGCAATGGTGTCTCACGCCATGTAGCAAGATTACTAATCCCTGCACAAACAAGTCGATGTAGTCTAAGGCAGAAGCCTCTCGAATTCTTTTTGACTCTTCGACGATTTGTAGGTTCTCCTACAAGCAGCGCACCAACCCCAACAAGCACTTGTCGCTACGACAGTTCACTGGGTATGACAACCTTGCTCCTTTAACACGTCATAGTTTTTCATCATGCCGATTCCAGGTTACTTAATGAAACCTAAGACAGCTCGTGCTGTCACGAAATTTTACGTGTATGAAGTTGATAAACAGGTCATGACTTTGGGGGGTTTTGAAGAAGGGAGCATCTTAGTGCCTCGCCCTTGCTTCTAATCTGATGTCCTGGTTACCCAGGTCTCCTGACAAAGAAGTTTATCGACCTTATTAAGCAAGCAGACGATGGTGTCTTGGATCTGAACAAGGCCGCAGATACTTTGCATGTTAGCGTTCTGCCCGGTTTTCCCTTAGATTTAACCATAGAGATTCAATTCTGATATTTAATCGTGAGTTAAGATTGCTGCAATAATGTTGATTGCCACTAGCATTATGGTCAATTTGTACTTTACTTTTCTGATATGTAGCGCAATAATGTGTTTGTATTTCTTTAAAAATGCATTAACTCATCTTTCATATTTACATTCTGATGGCCTACAATGCTGGGAATTTTACTATTTATTTCATCAGGTACAAAAGAGAAGAATATATGACATCACCAATGTGTTAGAAGGGATTGGGTTAATTGAGAAGAAGCTGAAAAACCGGATTAGATGGAAGTCAGTAAATTCGTCTACTTCCTCAATGCAACAATCTTACTAGACTATTGCAAGTTTATGACTGCATGCTTTAAAATAGAGTACGAATTTAACGTTCAGTGACAAAAGATTAGCAGTGACAAATCTTCGAATTAAAAATAGCATCTACTGCACGTAAGAAATATGTGTCATTGCTTGTGCTGGTTTTGGATGCAGGAGTCTTGGAATGGTACGAGCTGCTGACACCACACATGGTGCAGGAGGGCTACAGGTACGTATTTTCTAGGTGTTGAAGTTCCGTCTGTTTCTGGTTAATGCTGCAATATATTCTAGAATAGAGCCTCATGGACATGAGCACATGGTGCCTTTAGGGCAATGTCGTCTGTAACTCTTAATCGGCAATCTTCTGCTTTGATGTAGGCTGAGGTGAAGGACCTTTACAGTGAAGAGAAAAAGCTTGATGAGAGTATCAGGTATTTCACTATTCTACATGCATTTTTTTCCAGTTCGTATTGTACATCGTCATTGCCATTTTTGAGTCTTGGCACGGAACAGATTGTAGTTTGTTTGTTTGTTTGTTTGTTTGTTTGTTTTTTTAATTTCTTTTATTCTGTTATTTTATTTTATTTTATTTTTGGGTGACTTGAAGTGAAATGAGGGAGCAATTAAGGAGCTTAAGTGAAGATGATCACAACAAACAGTAAGACGTTTCCGTGTATGTTAGGTGTTATCAGCAGCATTGAAGGTTGATAAGGATTGTAGCTGCATCTTTCATTTCTCTCCATCGTATGTGTCGAGAATCTTATCCCCTCATCTGAGAAATGCCTTTGTAGACCCTGTGCAGTCGTAACCTAATGAATCTAGATTGAATGAGATGTTGAAATCTGAGAACTCGGCCTTTTCGTGCAGATGGCTTTATGTTACTGAAGATGACATAAAAAATCTGCCATGTTTTCAGGTGAACACACTACTTGCTTTCGACGCATCTTAATTCTTTTCTTAGAGATTTGTGCAGATTAATCGTTCTCCATCTCTCTTCTAAATGTATGATTTTGTGTTGATTTTCGTTAGCTCCTCGGAACTAGTCTTTTTCTGCTGCTTTCTGCAAGTTCTGCTTTAGTTCAAAGTTACTGAATATGTTCGTAATCTGGGCGTCGGCAGAATGAAACGCTTATTGCTATTAAGGCTCCTCTTGGGACCACTTTGGAAGTGCCAGATCCAGATGAGGTATTCGTTTTCTTTAGTTAAGAAAATATCTATTTCTAACTGTTAATATTATTTCAAATCATGATTAATTACATCTGTTTGGGACCTGCTGATACCATGTTATTTATTTATTTATTTATATTTCACAGGCAGTGGAATACCCTCACAGGCGTTTTCAGATTTTGCTTCGCAGCACTATGGGACCCATTGATGTATACCTTGTCAGGTTAGTGCTGTTCTTGCCTTGGCGCATATTCCTTCCGATTGACCATCAGTAAAGTGAATTCAGAGTCAACAAAACTTTTTGCAAATGAAACTAATAAAGACGTTATCCATCAATTTGTGTTCTTTTGCCTGATGTAGCCGCTTTGAAGGAAAGTTTGAGGAGATGAACTCCTCTGAGATGTCTATAGAGGTTGGGCAGTCCGTTCCTCAGGCGGCTGGTGCATCTTCCCCTGCTGATGCTATGAGTCACGAAGAAATTGTATCAATGGTGCCAGATATAGGCTACGACTTGACAAATTTGGAGTCTCCAGGCAGTCATGAACCAGCATCCCAGAGCTCTGGCCCCACCAATTCTCATCCTGAGTTAGCGGGTGGGATCATGAGAACAGCGCCTGCAGAAGTCACTGTAAGTTGTTTGATGACATGTATACAAACGGCACTGCTTGATTAGGAAGGTGGTGTCATCTGTCTCATGTCCGAGTAATGTGCCTCAAGGTGTCAAGTATTCCCACTTCATTAATCAGTCGCAAATGCCAAAGATGTATGTCGCAAGTAGATAGCTGCTCGTATATCTCCTACTTTATTGCATGTTCGGTAATAGAAAACAATTCCTGAAGTCGTGACTATTTCTCTTAATTTTTTTAACTTCTATCGGTCTATCCTGGCTTAGGTGATTAGCTTTTATCTTTTAAAACTACTTCATAGAAACTATTGACCTTATCGTTGGACAATTTTGAGTTTGAATTTCAGACGGACACAGACTACTGGCTGCTATCGGACGCTGGTGTTGGCATCTCAGACATGTGGAGAACTGATCGTATCCTTGAACTTATTTTTTGTCGTTGCTAAGCTTGAGTTGTCTTGACCAAATGCCCATTGAATCTTGTCCTTTGTTTGTTTCGGTAAGCTATCTTAGTTTCTGCATTACCACGGTCTTTTTAACCTGAATATCTTAGTTGAGCATACATGTACACCTTGACCTATTTCTATAGAGTCGAATGGTATGTGGGATGACGTAATGAGACTCAATTCAGAATTTGGGATTGAGAACATCGGTTCTCCAAGACCTCACACTCCGCCATCTAGCAATGTCCTGGAAGTTGTTCCAGTTAGTTGAGCACGGACACCTGTCGAATCTACAAGGCTGGTTCTGGTCCTAAATTCATGTTCTGTGAGGCATGGTGTTGATGGGAGATCCAACTCTCTCCGCAAAGGTTCGATGATTATCTTGCTTGATAATACTTCAACAGCGTCCCACAAACATTTACACTCAGAAGGCCTCAAATATTTCGTGAGAAACAGTTGCTGCACTTGTGCTTAAAGTCTTCAATCCTCGGAAATGTGCCAAATTCGGGGCTTGTGCATGTTGGTTTCAGCTTTTTTAAGCTGAGAAAACAGTTTTCCAGCCGCTCAATTTATTGTGGCGTGATGCTAGAGGTATTGTTTCGGATCATCTTTCCTACCATCAGAATGAAGACATGGTCCTATTAGATGGAAAGATTGGCATTTGGCATGTATTTATCATTTGTATAAACTAAATGAGTCCATTCTGTGTAAGGTGCTTTCCTCACAGAGTACAGAGGTCCTGCCCGAAGAAAGTCATTTCTTCTTGATTCTTTGAGAAAATTCCGGCTGCTTTGGCTTTGAACTTGCCAGATTTAGGGCAGTTGGACGTAAATTTCCTGATTTTATCGTGCGTAGTGGAGGCATAATGTGTGAAAAAATCTTTTAGTGTAAACAATCTTGTTCATGCTCTGATACCTCCATTCCAAGGTCAAGGTTGAGGTAAGACAGCGCTAATGTGTAAATGTTGCCTATCGCTGTCATGGTCTACTTGAGTATTGGTTTTCTCGTTGGAAGTTTTTCTATGTAGCATTCTAGTATGCATTTATGTGTTTTAGAATCTGGAAGTAGAGAATTTGTTGGGTCATGAGTATCTCTTTGGAGACGAGGTCTGCTTATTGAAAACTTGCATTCTGCAGTGTATCCCTGTTGGTTGTAGTGTCAAGTCCGAAGCGTAAGACGACCCTGCTGTGCTGACAACGAAATTTGTACGTCTGTGTTTGCACTTTCTAATAAAATAGTGCTGTAAGAGAGTACCACATCAGTGTGGCGACAGGTTGAAGCGGTTCTCCAATGTTTTACATGTCCAGTTCCATCTCTATCTTTAGGTATTCTCCCCCATTGTTTTGCTCAGGAAATGTTGGGAGCGGCATATGATTGTGGCCGAAGTGTTGTAATGAATTTCAGTTAACCTGGAAGAAGCAGGTTTGAGGTATGTCATACAACACAAGATCCAACTTCAGAAACACTATGGTGTACTGTATTTTGGATATCAATGCATACACAGAAGAGTGGCAATCATTGTAATGATCAATTTGAGAAGTGAACCTAGGTGTCACAAATTCTAGCGAGCGCTGAGTTCACTTTGATTTAGCAACATTTGTCTTGGATGAATAACAGTATCATCTATGATAATGAACCATGTACTGTAATAGCACTAACCCGATTACTTTGTCCTAGAGCAATTAATACGATGAAGCTTTGCTTGTACTCGACTTCACACTACTCAATCAGAAACCTTGCATAACAAATTTCTGCAGCACCATCATTCTAAATTCGGGAGACATCCACTTAAGCTGCTATCGCAAGGTGCTGTGCCTCACCCAGTACAGAGTTCTTGGGTTCATGTAATGCTTATTTACATCAAAGTGCAGAAATGATTTGCTTTCATGACAGTGTAACTGTAGGTAGAATGACTGACTACTATACTACGTATTTACTGTGGGTAGAAACCGAACATTTAATTAATAGCACTTTCTTTTCAAAATATACACCAATGAACACGAAATTACGCTCGAGGTCAGGAAGGACCCTAGCAGAAATAACCCCAACTGTAATTTCAAGATTGAAAGTTGGCTTGAAAGTGTTAGCGATACGTCCTCTCAAATCTCACACTGTTTAACACAGGTGTGTTGAACCAATATGATCGGACAAGTGTGTAGGACCGTTAGAATGAGTAGTTATTTACAAGCTAAAACCCATGTCTGTTGGTATAAAAGGCTACCATCCTGCACCAACTCTTCTGCCGAAAAAGAAACACATTTCATGCTCATTGATCTTCTTGTACGGAGCTGTCCTTATTGTGAAGTGAATAACATCGTGCAACGTGCGTCACAGTCCACTATCCACTCCTTGAAGTGTGGGTGCTACCATCTGGAGATTTATCGGTTTCAAAAACTTTTGTGTAGAATGTGCCAGTCCTGTGCCCTTCTCTCCGCTCACAAACTTTATGATGAGAGTACAGTAAAGATGTGCTCTGCAACTTCCTTATTTTGATCTTACCTTCAAATTAATAATCTTCCTCCGCAGTGTAAGCTCACCTCGTTCATTAACTGCTTGTTCCCCACCTGTTGGTGAATCGATTGTCCAAATATCTCAAAAGACAGGTGTGCGGATTGATGACATAAGCTAACATGGGTGGCGCATAGGACATCAGGATTAATCTAGTATCCCCCCAGAATGTGAGATTGACTGCCATCGGCGTCCTGGGATCGCAGGAGCTCGTCTGCTGGGTGAGGCTGGTACATCGCATCAGCATCTTGTAACGAATCTTCATCAGCGCGGCTCCTCATTTCGTAAAGTGTGGGAGTCGCATAATATCCGAGTGCTTCTGCAACAGAAACTTAGAGAAATGGCCATGTGCTCTTGAAACAAGGGATACTGACATCAGATTCGGAACAACAAACACAATTGTCCGTTCACATTGGTTACAAGAATTTTCACCTAAATCATGACTCTTGTGTCCACGTGGATTTGTCAGTGTATTCAATTCCTCAGCTGCGATATCGTGCATGCCACAGCCAAGTCAGGAATTGGCAGACATGGACACCAAAGGCTTAAAAGGTGCAGATTCAACACTCATTACAGAGATAAACAAGTACTCACAAGGTATTATTTACTCTAACAACGTCTACAAACTTGAGGTCCTAGCAATGTATGGCATTTTTGAAAGCCAGCCGACCTGAAATCTGATCCAACAGTAAACCAAGAGGTAGTTTTGGTACAGCATTGGCAGCGTCCTGCGCCAGGAGTAAAGCGACGATCATCAAGAGAGACGTCACTTGCAGAAGATCCGACGCATGGACACCTCTTTTTCTCGCCTGTTGCATCATCGCTCGCCTTGTACTTCAAATTTGGATTTGTAGGGTTGTAGGTGAGAGTGGGGGATCCTAGATATGGTTGGTTCCGTGCACTGAATTCCTCTGCAACTGAGTCTTGTTACAGAACTGCACGGGAGAATCCGCAGACGATCATGGGAAAATCAATAAGGAGGCCATGGAAGCATTGAACGCCGAGCCGGCACCTAAATTTTGCGAACTGATTGCAGGAGTCTCCTTGGAGGGAGCACAAAATTTCTAAGTAAATGGACCTTGAGCCGGAAGAAGTTCTTCCAGTCCCGCACATTCAATTACGAATCCAAGGAGCTGAACTGTCGGTCGCCTAGGATTGCTACGAAATGAAACAGACCGAAATTCTGATGCTCGTCGTCGGCTGAATGGCACAAATAGTGTCGTCTCAGAATTGACCGAAAAAAAACTTCCTCGTGTGGTAATGAAAGTGGCCTAGAACATGGAACAACAGGCAGCGGAACAGGCACTTCCATACAGGTCTAAAGTAACGTCTGAGCCAGAAAATCTTTCAAGTTAGACTTTCCTCAATGTGCAGTCACGAATCTCTTGCCTAGGCGTCCAAATTACGGCGTGGGAAAAGGACCTCATGATGAAAACTCCTGTGATACGACTGTGCGACACCTGATACCGACGCAGCACCCACAATGTGCTGGTGGCCACAACTTAAGGGGATATACTTGAGATGTCCATCCTAATTTTCAAATACGCCACATAATCACACACACACACACTCACACATACACTCACACACTCTACACTGCAACCATAGAGATACAGTAGAGTTCAACACTGTCACGCTTCATACCCAAAATTCAAATGAGATAGCAAGGAGTGCAATTCTTACCCTATCGGAACCGCCCATCAGAAAACCAGACGCACATACTCCAAAGTCGAATCAACACTGACAGACTAGTGAATTCCAACTCGAATATTGTAACGAGTGTGATGCCAATTGCCCACGTTGCTTTTCCAAAAACAACACTGAGTTCAGAGGGATTTTTCTCGTTGAGCTCTTCTAGAAAACCTTGGGGAGGAGTTTTCCCATTGATGAGGCGCTTGATGCAAGAGGTGGTGGCTTGTCGGTAGGTTGATGCGGCACAGCCGGCGTGGAAACTGGATTTTAAAAATCCCCCTTCACACCAGAGATAGACTTGTCATGGGTTGAGGCGGTAGAGTTGGTTCCAATGGTTTCACTGTGTGGATCGAATTTAAGTGACAATGTGCTGTTCGAAAACTGATGAGGGGTTTTAATACTTAGAAGTTTATTTGAGAAGGTCATGGTGCAAAAGTGTTATGAGAGGTTCCTAATTTGGTGAAGAAAAACCCTTCTTCAAAAGCATTGGTATTTGGAGATAATATAAAGTGGAAAGAGGCCATAAAATGAATTAAATATTTTTTTATGTGTATTCTTTTATTATGATTTTGAATGTGTTAATTCATATCTTGATTCTAGTTTTATTCATTACTGTTATATTAAGTAAAATTTAAACACTTTTTTTTTTTTTTTTTTTTTTTTTTGGAAAAACAACCTCTTAAGGATGACCTATCACAACACTATTTTGAAGAAAAACACTGTTCATACTAAGTAGGATTATTATTATTTTTTTCTTATAGATGTTTTGGACTGATTTTTTCTAGTTATAAAAATCAATTGAGTAAGGCTTTTTAATTTAACCGATCCAATTTTTTTTTAAGTTATGGTTTTTTTAGGTTTAAAAGAAATTATTTATATCTTATTCATGACTTAATAGTCTTTGCATTTTTTTACAACTTAAGTAGCTATAAAAATTCTATTTTATTTATGCTCTTCTAAAATTAACACCTTTGTCATGTTCTTGGATGGTACAGGAAGTTGAGTTTTTTAAAAAATGCTTGAAGGATGTGGTTACACCTAAAGTTAATAGCTTTTCTAAAAAAAGATTATCGAAAAATAAACCTTTCCCTCATTTCAAAAGTAAAGGGCAAGATTTTTTATTTTATTTTATTTTATTTTTTTTATCACAAAATGCGTTGGAATTTCATGCAACCACCAATTCAAATATCAATATATAATTGTTTTGGTAAATTCGTGCTGTACTATTGCATCGTATTGCTCTCAAACCTCTTCTTCAATGTAGCCATTGCTTGCAATTGCCATTGTAATATAATCAATATTTATCAAAAACATTCTCTATCATCACAACAATCATCATCCTCTAACCATACTGTTGGTGCAAAGAAATTTGTAATAAAAAAAATAGAAATTTAAGTGCGCATGACATAAAGATATAATAGAAAATGTACAAAAGATATAAATATCTTACACATCAGCGTACCCAATCATAACATTTGCAAATAATCACTCATGGCAAGAGTAAAAATAAAAAAAGAAAAAAATTGGAGACTGAAAACTTTGTGAGGTATTTACAATATAGTTCCATTTTTTAAGCTTAAAAGGCCTTCTCATCCGCTTCAACCATTCACTATAACTTCTGTTGTGCTTGATTCTTTATTGTAAAACTGGCTTAAGGTTGTTGAGTAAATTAAACCTAAAGGAATATTTACATTTGTGAATTGTGAGTAGTTTGGAAATTATTGCAAGCATAATTTGGCAGAGTTTGAACGTGATTTGAACATGGGTTTGATTGTTTGAACAGGATTTGGGACACAGAGAAGAATTTTATTCGGCTGCTGCGAGTAAAAACTTGGAGTAACAAAGCAGCTAGAGCTATTTTATTGTACAATCTCAAGCTTGTTGCCTGTACAAATATAAGCTGTGAAGCAGGTTCGAAGAGAAGGTTGATCTAAGTCTTGAAACCTCCATGTGCTGCTTGTATTATGTTCAAAAGAAACGTACAATTTTTTTTTTTTTGACATGACAACCGGTTCGGAACACAATTGTAGACGAGTTCCTGAATGCTCAAGCAATCCTCAAACACAATTAAGCTAGGATCCAATGCTTGGAAAGAAAAAGAAAATACCATGACCAGGATTTGTGCTTGTGTAATTATCGGAACTTCAGCGACCTCCGCGTTCCGTAATAGTCTATGAATTTACAAAAACAATACTATATCCTTCAATCTGCATGTGATAAAACTCAAGCACTACTATACCAAACTTCTAATACACTATTTAACTGCTACTTATCCACTAGCTTCTAAACTTAAATTCCTTTACGTGCTTCAGCTCTTCACATATCAATAAAAACATGAAGGATTCAGGAGCAGACACTGCTCGAAAAGAAGATCATTTCGTGTCCCGGATGTATGTACCAAGACCTCCTGCAATATCCAGCTTGTAATGTACACAAAGAAGGTAAATTACCATGTGAAAGTGTTATACGAAAACTTAATCTATCTTAATCTCTCCTTTATAAGAGAACATGCACATGCTACACTAATAAGCGACTACAGCAGTGTCTTATTTGCTCCCATTGTCTGTCTCAGGTTTGAGAAATTGGACTGGAACAACAGGTATGCTATACCACCATTCACCGATTCGCCGCATAAATCGACGCGAAGATGCAATCCTCACGGGCATTTCGCTTGAGAACACGTTTAGAAAGATAATTAGAATCAACCAGCGAGTTGGAAAGATAAGCACGACGACCGCCAACGCGAGGAGGATGGCTATGACATGATTCGTGGCCTGCATGAGGACAAATAACTCTATCAAGATTAATTCTGGAATAAAAGAGTCGCGTCTCAATGTGAATTAGCCCACAATGATCTCAAAGTCCTGCGATAATCGAAATCAGACGAGCAGAGGAAAAATATCAATAATAGACACCTCAGGACGGGCTGATAAAATCAAAGCACGTGTCTTGAGCAGAAATATGTTGCCACTCTGAATTAATGCCTCCAACTCTGTCAATGCTTGTTGCAAGGCTAGCAGCTGCTCAACCGTGTTCTGATTGGGAGGCGACGATATTAAAATTTCTTTGATTGGTGCTCCATCACGCATTCTCCGCACATACGCCATGTAGGCAGCCATCATCACTAGCGATAGAGGCAACACGTAGGGTAGCCCACTAGGGAAAAAAAAAAAAAAAAAAAAAAAAAAAATACAACACAACACAACACAACACAACAGAAAGATTGTAAGTAATAGCTCCGAACCACAAGCGCGCAGAAAAATACAACATGCCGTCATCTTGTATCGTATCATCACCCTTAACAACAGTGTCCTTAGAATTGGCAGGTTTTAACAATATAATAAAGGTTGTGAAAGGTAGTTGCACTTGGAACCCACTTGAATATAATGCAGCAGCCAATAACACAAAATGTGAGCGACTTTAAAGGCCCCTCCCAGATAAATACACTATGAAGCCAGGTAATAACTGCTATCAGAGGAAGCACCAGCTCCTACAACCAAATGACCGAGATACGTTAGTCTCCATACTTGTCTTCAATGGAAGTTCTCATCACGACAAAGTAATTAAGATACAAGCAGCTAACCATTGCCGAGACAGGAGTACCTTCATAACAGCAGCATTTGTACCAATGCCCTCAACCTTTTCTTCCTTTATGGTAGCCTGCACTAAGAGCACTTTCTTCGAATTATCTCGTGATTGTTGGATTGCTTTCTCCAAAGGAGAAGTTTCACCAATGAGAATCTCTCCAACGGGCACAGGTGATTCCTGTGTCTTTTCAGACCCTTTAGGAGTTGACGAACAGAAGCTATTTACAACAGTTGCAGCCGAGATGGCATAGATCTTGTCACCCTGGTGTTTATCCTGAACACTTTCTTCACCCGCTTGTACTTCTCCACGATCCGTGCCACGAAGAGAACAGGCCAGTTCTGCCAATACTAAATCCCCACTCGGCATCTCTGATCCTAATGAACAGGTGAGCAAATTTTCAGGTTTTGGTGATAGAACATGAAACGTTTCTTTTGTAGCTCTTAACCAAGCAATCCCCTATACCGCCCTCGCTAAAGTTTCCGCTTTGCCTACACCCTCCAGTTGATAAGTCCGGATGAATTGGTGAATTGACACTACTTCCCGAATAATTGCCAACCAATAGTCACGCCGTGAACGCCCTTTCAGCTCCGGAAACTCTAACACAACTGGATCCACCCTGTGCCCGAACAACCAACAGATGATGAAATCAGTGTATTTAAAATGCTCGGAAAAGAGGTGCCTCTATGCCTTACGATATCTGTATTGAAGCTTTATCTGTTCCCTCTGAGGTGAATCTAATTCATGGTATGAAGCAAACTTGGTACAGTGATGGTCTACACCATTGAATAATACAACATGCAGGCCAACTTTGATGCTTAACTTACGTGACGCTTGATTTATACATAACAGCCTTATCAAAAAGGCGGGCACCTCATGGTCCGATCAAATCTGGCTTCACCATGTGCATTAAATCTGCCGAAAGGTCAAATTTCTTGGGTTTGTCATAAGACACAACCCCAGTGGCTTCAAAGTAGAATGCATGATCCGTTAGGGTCAATCGTCCTGCAGAGAGGTAAGGAGCCAAAATCGCAAAAATCAGCACACTGAAGGGGGAGAAAAACCTTGAAATGGTACTCGTAATAGTATGAACCATTTTCGCGTGATAGTGAAAAAGAGCTCAAATAACGAGCAAGACCGGTTAGTATCGCCGTTAACTGTACCAGGCCAAGTAGATACACCAACATGCTGGGGGACAGGCTGAGTTGTGGCAGTCCCATTTATATCAATCAGTGTCTCATTCTTTACCAATTGCAAGGCCTTGAGTAGCGCCGGAGTTGCTTGGTTCTTTATAGCCCTGATCGATCTGAGCAATAAATTTTCAAATACAATGATGAGTTAAATCCTCGTCTTTAACTCTCTTCTTTGGCTCTGGTCTTTAAATATGTAAAGAGGAAAACAATTTCCGCACGAATATTGGAATATAGCTTAGATTCTGTTGTGAAGAAAATCAATCAATCGTTTCCACTAGGATCTGGCATATCCCCACATTTACATACAAGCCATTTTTGTGCTTTAATTGCACAGATTCCAAACAAAGAAGTTCAAATAAGCAGTATTATACATCCAGAAATTAAGTAGAGATTTAACCAAAAGAAAACTAAATGCAATAATGAAACCCAAAGGTAAAACAGGCTGGAAGAGGAATAAATGGGAAAGGGAAGACGGCCTCCTCTGCTCGCAATAAGAGATTCAAACTGGCTGTGCAATCCATTGCGTCTGCAATGGTGGGAATAGCAGGTGCAATTCTTACAAACGCATCAGGCCCAACAGTACTCTCCACATCCACCTGCATGTACCATGACATTATTGGATAATATGCTTAGAACCAGTACGTCTACAAATAGCTAATTTAGGGTTAGCGGAAGCCTATTGTACTATATTTTCTCCTAAAAGGCTAATGGTAATAGACTTGATGCGGGTCTGGAAGAACATTTGGACCATCA